>NC_062281.1:117370476-117704851 GCF_902655055.1 Lutra lutra | reverse complement strand
AATTTTAGAAACCAGTTCTAATTATTTCATGTGTAGGATCACGTTACTATCCCATAGGTTTAATTATTGGGAACATGTTACAAAAATACGATGAATGCAGTTATGCTCTGAAACTTAAGTTTTTTTTTTTTATATTCTTTGGAGTTTCATTGATATTTTAATGCTTCTTAAGTCTTATGTTAAATTTGAGAATAAAGTAATAAAATAGAGAACCACTTTATACTGACTCTGGGGGAGAACTAATAGTGATAGACTAATGGGTTATGTCAGACTTTGAGGGGATACGAATTAACTCGTACTAGATTTATGCTCTGGTTTAAGGTACTTCAGGTGTTCCAAATGAGCTTTTAAACATTGAATATATGCTAGAGACTTCTGGGTTCTGTGTCCTGGGTGATATCAAACAAAGAGATGACAGTGTCTTTGTTTCTTCAGGCTGCAATGTAATTAATTGTAAGATAGCATCTTAAGTGTTGTTTATTGTGTTGATTTTTTTTAATTATCACAGGAAGAATGGTTGGATCAAAAAGAGGCCAAATATGAATCAGTGATTTCACAATCAGATTTTATAATTATTAGCCCCTTTTACAAGGGAGAAAATTAGAGTTGGAGAAATTCTGTGTTCAGTCAATAAGTTTTATTTATTAGGAGATACTTTTATGATGGTTTGAGAAGACAAATTTTGCCAGAAAAAAAACCCGTGTATGGATTGTGAGTGTGTATATAGATATGAAAAAAATATGGCTGAGCACATTAAATGCATATCATGATTTATTCAGAAATTTGCTCCCCGAGGGAAGTGAGGTGACTCTTCTGGAAGCTAGAAGGTAGCTTCCAATATCTCACATAATTTGTTGGGTCTTTTTTTTTTTTTTTTAAGATTTTATTTATTTATTTGGCAGAGAAGGACACAGCGAGAGATGGAACAGAAGCAGCAGGAGTGGGAGAGGGAGAAGCAGGCTTCCCTCAGAGCAGGGAGCCAGATGCTGGGCTTGATCCCAGGACCCTGGGATCATGACCTGAGTTGAAGGCTGAGGCTTAACGACTGAGCCACCCAGGCGCCTCATTTTGTTGGGTCTTGTAAACCTTTCTTATGCCTTAGTTTCCTGATCTGTGTGCTTTTTGGCCCTTAGTTTTAAGAGTATGTAATTTAAAAGCCATTGTTATTTTCGTTAAATTATTAGTTAAATGCATTTGATAAAACTTATGCTCCCTTTTTAAAAAAGATTTTATTTATTTACTTGAAAGAGTATAAGCGAGAAAAAGAGTATAAACAGGGAGAGGAGTAGAGAGACAAGCAGACTCCCTGCTGAGCAGGAAGCCTTACTCAGTGTTTGATCCTGGGCCTATATTCTTATGATTTGAGCTGAAGGCAGATGCTCCCACTTATGCTCTTTTGGATGATAGATTCATTGGATACCCCCAGTCTTAACCCTTAATGCTTCTTTGTTCTTATAGCATTTATTTAATATCTGTGCTGGGGGCGCCTGGGTGGCTCAGTGGGTTAAAGCCTCTGCCTTTGCCTTGGGTCATGATCTCAGGGTCCTGGGATCGAGCCCCATATTGGGGGCTCTCTGCTCAGCAGGGAGTCTGCTTCCTCCTCTCTCAGACTGCCTCTCTGCCTACTTGTGATCTCTGTCAAATAAATAAATAAAATCTAAAAAAATATATATATATCTGTGCTGTAAGTGTACCAGACTTAAGAGTCTTGGAGTATAGAACTGGATTAATCTCTTTGTTTTCACTGACTAAAACAATGCCTGCAGGTGATCGTGCATGTTTTGCCCAATTGAATTAATAGTTCATTACTTAGGATATTGATTACTGATTAAAAAGTACATCCTGGAGGAAGTCTTTATGGTTCTGAAGACCTTTGTAGGTGATGATAGATTAAGTGGTCTAGATAACAGTTCGAGAATGTCCAAATAAGTTGAAACCAAGATTATGAAGTTAAGGTTTACTGTTTGGTTCAAAAACTTTTACAGCTGGGGAAAAACTGACCTAAAGGGAGTTCTTTGACTTTACCTGACTTACAGCTCTGTGATGTGACTACAAAAATAGCTGATGAAATGTTAGACCACATTAATAGATTTGTCTAGAAAACAGCAGTGTAGTTCCATTTCAGTCCATTGTGGTTAGACTATTTCTGTTATTGACTTGAGCATTACTTCACGTTTTTTTAAAAATCTGTGCACCCGTGTGGAGGAGTTTGACAATGAAAACTCCTTTTTAATTAAGGTTAATGGTATTGCTTTTTTCAAAGGCCATGAAATTGCTGTAAGAATTTAAATTAAACAGTAAAGTAACTATTGAGCGTCTGTTATGGGGAAGTACTGTGAATGTATGGTGAAATTTATGAAGGTTTATAATATCAGTCCTTGTGTGAGGAAACAGAGTCATTTTAAGGTGATACTCTTTCCTAACTCCAAAATACTCCTCTGTGTTGACATCACTGTCCAGAAATTCTTCTGTTGATCAGTTCCTCTGAAACCCCCCCTTTTTCCAGAGTACACATTCTGGATAATATCTTTCTTATGGGACTACCACTTTATGTTATAGTTATTTCTTGTACATTCAAACCTTTGGAAAGTAGTAATGATAAAAGTATGTTATATTCCATTTTGTTTATAGAAATTGTCGTGTTCAACATTGTATTACAGCCCTTGTTCTTAGTTAAGGAGGCTGAGAATTAATCAAGACCACCTGTTTATGCCACCATTTTATCCTGACTATATTAAGGTAGAAGCTGGAGAATGGCCTTTGATTTGCTGCTGAGTGAAATGAATGCATTTGCTGCTTCCTTAAACCACTCAGTTCCAGTCCTCTTCCCTACCTTTATTTTGGGACAGTTACACTCTTTCTTCCTCCCCCTGTCTAAAAATGTGAGTTTGGCTGGACACTTAAAAACCTTTTTTACCAGAGTGCCTGGGTAGTTCAATCGGTTGATCATCTGCCTTGGCTCAGGTTGTGGTGCTGGGAACAGGCCACATGTGGGGCTCCTTGCTTAGCGGGGAGTCTGCTTCTCTCTCTTCCTCTTCTTCCCCCCCTACCATGCTTACTCTCTCTCAAATGAATGAATAAAATCTTTTAAAAACAAATCTATTTTACCTACTTTTTCCTATAAATGAGCCCCTGTTTGCAGGCAGAAAATAAGAGAATGGTAATTTATAACTCTGGCACCTACAAGTGCTGTCTTATTTATTAGTCTTCAGTCTTTTAAACATTTTTAGCTCAGCAAAAAAAAAATTCTGTTTTGGGGAACATAGTTAAACCTACAGTGTATTAAAAACTAGTGGGAAAAGATTATATAAAGATATTGTTTTATAGGAAACAAAAGCTATTCCATGTGTTAGTCCAAGCTATGTATATCAGATATAACAAAAAGATACTTGGCGTGGGCTTTGGAATAAGGAAGATTTTGCATATACGTGCCTAAGTTCCTAGAGGGCAGAGATCGAGTCTTATTCATTGCTTAATCATTGTCTGATTCATTGCTGTATTTTCCCTGTCAGCACACTGCCTGGCATAGAGCCTGATGCTACTCAGATCTTTAGTAAATGTTTGTTGGACTGACTTGAGTGTAGTGGTTAGGTTTGGCTTGAAATTGAGTATATGGGATGGCTGAAAGTAGTGATGCAGGGTAGATTGGGACCAGGTTAAGAGGCTGATTTGGCTGAGTGCTTGATTTACATTCATGAACAGAAGGGGAGGTGTTACTTATTTATTAGCATATAATAAACTTGATTTTTAGACCATTTAAAAATCTACAGAAGGAAGTTGTAGTTTGTGTTAATAGAAGGAATTATTTCTTCCTTCTGAATACTTTGGCGGCAGAAGGAAGAATCCTCCTGGGTAATAAAAGGTGAAAGTTTATTGATTTTATCACCTCTGCAAGAATATTTGAAGGGTGTTTGTTCTTTTAACAGTGTTACTGGTCCTGATACCAGCTCTGTTTTTAAAATACATGTTATTTCTGCAGTTTGTTTATACTGTTTTCCCTTCTCTCCCTTATCTATGAGTTAATATTTTTACTTCCATATCAGTTTAGTTCCAGTGCTTTTTCTGAGGCTGAGAGGTGTTCTTTGGTAAATGTAGTAAGTTTTGATCCTACACTTTTGCTCTGAAATAGCTTCATGTGCTGATTTATTCACTGATATTCTCATATAATAAAGATATTTTGGAATATTTTGAGGTATCACCTTTAATTGGTGGTAGAATGGTAGATGCTTTAAAATTGCAAATTGTGCTTAAAAATCTGTTGGTATAGTTAATTTTAATATTGTCACCTGTGCTTTTTAAGCATTTTCCTTTTTTCCTATAATTTGTATTCTGTGATTACTTTTACAGGATTTTTATTGACTAGTTCTTTAAAACCACCTCTTTTACACCATAGGAAGCTGCTGTAAGGCATTGTAAGATGATATCTGATTGCTTTTTGTAATGTAGGATTCAGCATTTAGAATTTGTATAGAGCCCAAGAGAAAGAAATCTAGAATACTAAGAATAAAAGTTTTTGTAAAATGTGCCTATTGAATCCAGATTAGTTAATTAATTTTGGGGGGCTTAGGAACCATTTTTCCTTAAGTTCTTCTAGAAAACTAATCATCAGACTTTAATAGTGCCTCATTTGTTGTAGTTTGAAAAAAATAGAAATGTTTATATAGAGTCAGATTTTCCTTTTTTTCCCACACCATTATTTTGTTTCCAGAGTATAAGTCATCTGTTTTGTTCCTGCTGTATCCTTGCTGTATACCTAATTTGTACAAAGGGAATGGGCATATAATAGGCACTGAAATACTTGTTGAATGAGGAAATCAATGAATTGCTATAACTCATCAGATTATGTTTTGAATACTAAGGGTATTTAGGCGTTTTCCCCCAGCATGTATATTTCTTACATCTTTATTTAACTTTAGGGATCCTTTGTTTGTTTTTACGTGAACTCATGACTCTTGAGATCGAGTCGATGCTCTACTAAGCCAGCCAGGTGCCCCTTTACGGATCGTTTTTATAATCTGGAAATAAAACTCATTGTACTTATATGAAATTTTTCTCTTTTAGGTTTGGAATTCTCATTTCCTTGTTTGGGAACAAATGATTATTTTTTAGTGATAGCATATCTTATGACCCTTTGGATTCTAAAGTTTTTTTTTAATTACTAGAGAGAGAGGGTGCATGGGCGAGCACACACGTGAGAGGCAGAGGGAGAAGCAGACTTCCCGCTGAGCAGGGAGCCTGAGGTGGGGCTCCTTCACAGGACCCTGATAGCGTGCCCTTAGCCGAAGGCAGACACTTGACTGACTGACAGCCACCCAGGTGCCCTGACCCTTTGGATTCTGAATATGAGAACAGTTAACATTCTCTTGGTCATGTAAGGATAATGTAAATTGTCTGAGACTTAATGAATAGGGAAAACATAAAAGATTGGTTTTTGGTGAGTACAAGTGCTGATTCTGAGAGATTCTTGATGAATGTTAGTGGTGATTAGTATTTTTTCCATTAAAAATACAAAAATCAGGGGTGCCTGGGTGGCTCATTGGGTTAAAGCCTCTGCTTTCTGCTCAGGTCATGATCTCAGGGTCCTGGGATCGAGCCCCGAATCGGGCTCCCTGCTTGGCGTGAAGTCTGCTTCCCCCTCTCTCTCTGCCTGCCTCTCTGCTACTTGTGATCTCTCTGTCAAATAAATAAATAAAATCTTTAAAAAAAAATATATATATATATATATATATAAATCAAAATTATTGAAACAGCTATGGTATTTTTTTCTTAAAGATTTTATTTATTTGACAGAGAGGAGAGTACAAGCAGTGGGAGGGGCAGAGGGAGAGGGAGAAGCAGGCTCCCCACTGAGCAGGGAGCCCAATGCAGGACTTGATCCCAGGACCCGAGAATCATGACTGGAGCGGAAGGCAGCCGCCCAACCAACTGAGCCACCTAGGCAACCTGAAACAGCTATGGTATTTTAAATAGCTTTTGAATAAATACATACTAGGGGCGCCTGGGTGGCTCAGTGGGTTAAAGCCTCTGCTTTTGGCTCAGGTCATGATGTCAGGGTCCTGGGATAGAGCCCCACATCGGGCTCTCTGCTCAGCAGAGAGCCTGTTTCCCTCTCTCTCTCTCTCTGCCTGTCTCTCTGTCTACTGGTGATCTCTCTCTGTCAAATAAATAAATAAAATCTTTTAAAAAAAAATACAAAAATGCAAACTAACTTTTGAGTCAGCTTTCTAGACTTAGATCATGAACTAAATTAAATTAACATCTTTAGTACTGCTTGCCAAGGCTGAATATAATCAACATTTGTTAACTTTTCAAATCTGAAAATGACCTTCTTTTACCTTCATTTTTTAAAAGTTTCATTCAGATAAAACATTCACACATTAAAGTGTACAAATCTTACATGTACAAAATTAAGTTTGTTTTTTTTTTTTTAAATCAACATGCTCATGTAATTGCCCCTAAGATCAGGATACAGAAGTTTCTTCATGCCATTTCAAGTAAATATCTGCCCAAAAGTAACCACTATTCTGACTTGTATTGCCTTTGATTACTTTTGTAGGTTTTTAAAACTTCACATGAGTATATATTCATGCAGTATATATTCTTTTTCATCTGTCTTCTTTCATTTAACATGTTGTGTGTGGCAATCATCCATTACGGTTAGTTTGTGGTATTCTATGTTATGTATAGGATTTATGGGGTCACTCCTAGTCTGGGACCATCTTAAAACAAATTCAGGGCTAGAAATTCCTTTGTGTGATTGTTGGGCTTTAATTTCTGCCCCCATATCTTGTGCTGTGTTATCAAAACAAATATCCTGATTTTCAGGATTGGCAAACATCCTCAGGTCAAATGTAGCTTATATGCTTTTCTCTCCCCCTTTTTGAGTTCTCATTTTTTGCTTGTGACTTTGTAATTCCTTGTTATCTTGACTTGTCTTTTGATGCTTTACATTTTTGAAATATATTTTTATCCATATTTTAAAGTTGTTAATCCAGTAGAATAGTGATAGGTGATCCAAAAAACTTAGTCTGCTACTATTGGAAACTGAAAATTGTTACATTGAGTTTTTAATTATTTTGCTATTGTGTTTTTAGTTTCTAAGAGCTGTTCTTTGTTGTTGTTGTTGTTTTCAGTGTACTTTTTTCCCTTTTTTTTCTTTTTTAAAGTAGTTTCCATGCCCAGTGTAGATCCCAGTGTGGAGTTTGAACTCATGACCCTGAGATCAAGAGGTAAGCTGAAATCAAGAGTTGGATGCTTAACTGACTGAGCCACCCAGGAGCCTCTATTTTCTGAATGCACTTTTTTTTTTTTAATTGCCCCCTTTTTTTTCTGAATATACTTTTAACATAGCATCTTCTACTTAATCTTCTCTTAGTTCTTTGTGAATACCAAAAATAGGTTTTTTTGTTTTATTGTGTTTAGTTTTCTTATCCCTGCATAATATTTGTAGCCTCCCCTTTTTGCTAGTTTTGGTTCTTGTTTTTCATGTTAGAGACTTTCCTTAAGTATTTTGTTATCCCAAGATCCTGGAAAGATGTCTCTCAAGATTAGGGCATACTGAGTTCTGATATGCCCTACCTATTAAGTTTAGGGTTTGGGCTGTTTGAAGTTTTTGATCCCTTTAAGGTTTTTTGCTTAGTAGATCCCCCTGGCATTGTTCATATCTTCTACCTCCTTTCCAGTCCTATTGTGAAAGCTCAGAAGGTATCTTTCTTTTGAAGTCACACTTATCATTGGTGTTTATGGTGCTAGGGGCTACAACTTGGTTTTTTTTTTTTTAACAGGTGCTTAAACAAATATTTTATTTGTTTTATACAACAAGATAGTCTTGTATCTTGTAACCCAAGCCAGTGACTTGAGCAGTCACTGGCTTGGGTTAGCACTTTCAGGACTGTTTTGGACTTTCCCTCAGTTGGAGATTGCGGCTTCAAAAATCATGTCTGTATTTAATGCCAAAAAAAAGGGGGGGCGGGTAAGTAAGAAAAAGAGGAACAACATTAAATATATCTGCCCCTTTGTCAGGAAGACAAAAGCTTTCCCAGTTTCTACAACAAACTTCCCCTTAGGTCTCACTGTCCAAAACTGGGCACATTGCCACCTGAACAAAAGTAGTGTTTTTATTACAAAGGAAAAAGTGGAATAAGTGTAAGGTGTCCCAAAGTACAGAATTTATGATGTCTGTCCCTAGTGAATTAATGATTGCTTTGTAGAGGCAAACACACACATATATATTTATTTATTTATGGATATTTGAATAATAGCAAGGGAGTTAAGAAAAAGCTGTAATAGAAGTGTTGAAGCAGGTATTTTAGAGCTGAGGTCTTTCAGAGTCTAATATGGCCCACTGTCATTTTAAGAGCTTGGTGGTGAAGGGCTTTTGTGTCTCATCTGGAGTTTATAGCCCACCTTTTGTTTGCCATATCCTGCCCTGGCGACATCACCTGCCAGAATACATGGGTGTTTTGCATAATGGTCAGAATTGATGCTCCTGGCTTGTTGAAGTTTACCTAACCTCAGGCTGAGTGAAGGAAGGCACTGCCAGGACTGAGGAAGGGGTACTGAAATAGAAGTCCAGAAGTTTATTTTGTGAGGAGAAAGTTTTCCTGGATGTTGGAAATAATAAAGATCTCCTGTAATGACCCAGCTCTCTTAGTCATGTAGATATAATACCAAGCTATAAAATTGACTCCAGGAAGTTAGAGACCATCAGCCTGGTGTTACTGGCACTTGCTTTTCTTTTCTTTAAATTGTTACATTAGAATGGTACATTTCTTACAAATAATGAATATTAGTATATTATTGTTAACTAAAATCCATAATTTATTCAGATTTCCTTAGTTTTTACCTAATGTCTTTCTGTTCCACATTACATTTAATTGTCATGTTTCCTTAGGCACTTCTTGTCTGCCATTTTTTTTTCAGACTTTCCTTGTAGTTGACCTTGAGAATTTAGAAGGGTATTGGTCAGGTATATTTCAGGGTGTTTCTCCGCTGGAATTTGATGTTTTTATATGTGATCAGACTGGGATTATGGGTTTTGGGGAGGATGATCGTATGCCATTTTCATCACATTTCAAAGGTATGTATCAACAGAATTTATTACAGTTGATAGTGATTTTGCTCACTTGGCTGAAGTAGTGTTTGTTGGATTTCTTCACTGTAGTTATTTTTTCCCCCTCTTTCTTTTTTTTTTTTTTTTTTAATTTTTTATTTTTTCAGCATAACAGTATTCATTATTTTTGCACCACACCCAGTGCTCCATGCAATCCGTGCCCTCTACAATACCCACCACCTGGTGCCCCCAACCTCCCACCCCCCACCCCTTAACAAAATTCTCAGATCGTTTTTCAGAGTCCATAGTCTCTCGTGGTTCACCTCCCCTTCCAATTTCCCTCAAATAAGTGAAACCATATGATAATTGACTCTTTCTGCTTGACTTATTTCACTCAGCATAATCTCTTCCAGTCCCGTCCATGTTGCTACAAAACTTGGTATTCATCCTTCCTTTTTTTTTTTTTTTTTTTTACAGCTTTATAAACATATATTTTTATCCCCAGGGGTACAGGTCTGCGAATCGCCAGGTTTACACACTTCACAACACTCACCATAGCACATACCCTCCCCAATATCCATAACCCCACCCCCTCTCCCAACCCCCTCCCCCCATCAACCCTCAGTTTGTTTTGTGAGATTAAGAGTCACTTATGGTTTGTCTTTTCCCCCTCTTTCTATACTGTATTCTTTGGGAGGAAGTCACTGTTGTAGTCCACACTTAAAAAGAAGGGAGTTATGCTCCTTTTTTATGGTTGGAGTAGCTGCATAGTTTATTTGGAATTCTTCTGCATGGAAAATTTATCTTTTCCCCATTTATTAATTTACTCATTTGTTTATAGCAGTATGGATTCAAGGATATAATCCAATGCTACTTCATTTATTTTGCTCAGATTGTTCCAGCTTTGGCCATTGGGAGCGTTTTCAGTTGGCTGCTGTGTCCCTATAACACCCTTCCACCACTAAGGACTTTTTAAAAAAAAGATTTATTTTTTTATTTATTAGAGAGAGATCGTGCGTGCATGCGTGAGTGCGTGCCAGCAGGGAGGGACAGAAGGAGAGGGAGATAGGGGAAGCAGACTCCCCACCTACAGGGAGTTGGACATGAGGTTCGATCCCATGGGACTCGATCCTAGGACTTGAGATCACGATCTGAGCTGAAACCAAGAGTTGGATGCTCAACCACCTGAGCCACCCTGGCACTCCAATAAGGATTTTTTTAAAGAACAACTTTACTTCTTTGGACTATAAGATGGTCCAGGCTTTTCTTGCGTATTTTCTGTCCTAGTCCTAGAACCAACCATTTCTCCAAAGAGCTCTGGTTCCTTTTATTGGAAAACGGTATTAGAGACCAAGATACAGGTGGTAGATGTGGTTGTTACTGTAATTTTATTCTTTTATTCTCTCTCAGCTGATAAAACAAAGAAATACATATGTATATACTAAACTCTGTAGGTGCACTGTAGCTATAAATATTTCTGTAATAATCTGTGTCTACATTAAATATTTAATGGTATCTCTAACACCAGTCCATTTGTATATGTATTCATCTAGCCCCTTCTTGCTTATCTGTAAATTCTCACTTGGGACAACTCCCTTTGGCCACCATCCATTTGCTTAATTGTTCCTTT
Organism: Lutra lutra; assembly: GCF_902655055.1. Classification (NCBI taxonomy): domain Eukaryota; kingdom Metazoa; phylum Chordata; class Mammalia; order Carnivora; family Mustelidae; genus Lutra; species Lutra lutra. Next base: position 117,694,169 of record NC_062281.1, on the reverse strand, counting down.
TCAGTATAGATGTAGTATAGCAATATCAAAGTTATTAACATATAGCCCTCTGCGGAACGACTTTATCAACTAGAGTACAGTACTTATATGCAGTTCCTTTTCCCTCTGGTTCTATGGACTCCTAATTTTCAAAGTTACTTAGGTCAGCACCATTTATTCCCTCCATTCCCTTCAGTGAACTTGTTAGGTTTTTTTTTTTTTTTTTTTTTTTTTTTTTAATCTCAGTCTGCATTCTTTCTTGGGATCCTCTGACTTTCTCAATGATTTTTTTTTTTTTTTTAATTGCATAGATGGGGCACCTGGGTTGATCACTTGGTTAGGCATCCATCTCTTGATTTTGGCTCAGGTCATAATCTCAGCATCGTGAGAGCAAGGCCCATGTGGGGCTCCAGGCTGGATGCGGAGCCTGCTTAAGATTCTCTCTCTCCCTTTCCCCTTGCCCTCACTGTACTCCTCCCCCACCCTGTTCATAGTCCCTCTCTCTCAAAAAAATAAAAAATTTTAAAAAAAGTCGCATAGACTAGGGCTCATTCCTTATGCTGTGAAGTTCTGTAGGCTTTGACAAAGGTATAATGTTATGTATCCAACATCCTAAGATGATAAATAATAGTTTCACTTTTTAAAAATCCTCTGTGGTTTATCTCACCCTTGTTAGGATAGCTACTATGAAAACAGAAAAAAACAAGTGTTGGTGAGGATATGAAGAACTTAGAACCCTGTGCACTATAGGTGGGAATGTAAAATGGTGCAGCTACTGTGAAAAACAGTATGGTGGTTTCTCAAAAATTAACCATGGAATTACCATGTAATCCATCAGTTTCCTTTCTGAGTATTTACCAAAAGAATTGAAAGCAGGGTCTTTATTGTTTTGTGTGTTTATTTTAAAGTAAGCTCTACAAAGTGGGGCTTGAACTCAGTGACACTGGGATCACAAGTCACATGTTCTATCTACTGAGCGAATCAGGTGGTCTGAAAGCAGAGTCTTGAGAGAGATTTGTATACCCACGTTTACAGCATTATTCACAGTAGCTGGAGGGTAGCAGTCCATGTATTAACAGATAAATGGATAAGCAAAATAATGCTGTATAGCTACAGTGGAATGTTATTAAGCTTTAAAAAAGAAAGAAATGCTGGGGCGCCTGGGTGGCTCAGTGGGTTAAGCCGTTGCCTTCGGCTCAGGTCATGATCTCGGAGTCCTGGGATCGAGCCCCGCATCGGGCTCTCTGCTCTCTCGGGGAGCCTGCTTCCTCCTCTCTCTCTGCCTGCCTCTCTGCCTGCTTGTGATCTCTCTGTCAAATTAAAAAAAAAAAAAAAAATTAAAAAAAAAAAAGAAAGAAATGCTGACATAGGCTGCAAAAATGGATGAACCTTGAGGACATTATGGTAAATGAAATAAGCCACAAAAAACCATTACTGTTTGATTCCACTTGTGTGAGGTACCTCGAGTATTCACATTCATAGAGACAGAACATAGGATTGTGGTTGCTGGGGCAGAGGGGAGGAAGGAATGAGCAGTTATTGTTTAATGGGTGTAGTTTTAGTTTTGAAGATGAAAAGAATGCTGATGGATGGTGGTGATGGTTGCACAACAATATGAGTGTACTTAACACTGAATTGTACAGTTAAAAATGATTAAGATGGTAAATTTTATCTTATATTTTTTTTCCTCCACCGATATATATATATCTTCATCCATATCCCCTGTATATCCATATCCCCTGTGCTGTTACCTGTTCATCCCTCCCTACCCAACTACTGATTTTTTTTTTTAAATGGGCTTCTTTTTAAATTAGCAGTTTTAGGTTCATAGCCAATAGAGCATAAGGTAGAGATTTCCCATGTGTCTTCTGCCCCCAGTTATGCATAGCTTCCCCCATTATCAGCATCTTCCACCACAGTTGTACATATGCCACAATTGATGGACCTACATTGACAGATCATTATTACCCAAATCCATAGTTTATGTTAGGGTTCAGTCTTGAGACTGTACATTCTGTGGACTTAGGCAAATGTGTAATGACATAGCCACCATTCTGATATAATAAAGCATAGTTTCACTGCTCTAAAAATCCTTTGTGCTCCACCTGTTAATTCTCCCTCCCTTCTAACCTCTGACTTCTGATCTTTCTTTGGACTTTTCATCAACCTTAAAGCCAGTACCCATTAGGAGTAACTTTCTTTCTTGCCCCCAACCTCAGTTTTAGGAAACCACTAATCTACTCTCTTTTGCTACTCATTTGCTTATTCTGGACATTTCATATAGATGGAGTCATACAGTATGTGGTCATTTGTAACTGGAACTTTTCAGTAAGCATTATGTTTTCAAGGCTTATCTGTGTTATAGGGTATATCATTAAAATTCATCTTTTTCATTACTCAGTAATATTCCATTGCTTGTATGTACCACATTTTATTAACCTCCTCATCAGTGTATGGACATTTGGGTTGTTTCTGCTTTCAGCTCTTATGAATAATGTTGCTATAGATATTTGTGGATAAGTTTTTGTGTAGGCATAAGTTTTATTTCTCTTGGGTGCATAATTTGTGGAATTACTGGTTATATGGTAACTCTGTGTTTAACTGTTAGAGGAACTCCCGAACTGTTTTTGCATTTTACATTCCCACCAGGAAAACAGGAGGATTCTTTTTTTTTTTTTTTTTTAAGAGAGAAATTTTTTTTTTCTTTTTAAAGATTTTATTTATTTGACAGAGAGAGAGAAATCACAAGTAGGCAGAGAGGCAGGCAGAGAGAGAGGGGGAAGGAAGCAGGCTCCCTGCAGAGCAGAGAGCCCGACTCCGGGCTCGATCCCAGGACCCTAGGATCATGACCTGAGCCGAAGGCAGAGGCTTTAACCCACTGAGCCACCCAGGCGCCCCAAACAGGAGGATTCTGATTTCTTCACATCCTTTTCAGAGCTTGGTATCATCTGACTTTCTGATTATAGCCATCATAGTGGGTATGAAGTGATACCTCATTACAGTTTTGATATGCATTTACTTTATTGACAGATGATATTGAGCATCTTTTCATGTGCATTTATATATCTTTGGAGAAATGTCTTTTAGCTTCAGTTCTTAATGTTCACCTTAATTTGCTGTGGTAGTATGTTATTAGTAAAATATAAGTAAAAAGCAGTATTGATGGCTATAGTACTGTATTGAGAAAGAAATTTAATTGCACTGCTAAGATGGTACTGTGTTTATATTTGATGTTTCTCATTGAACTTGTCAGCCACTCTTTCATACAAAAGAGATGTTTGATTTTGGCATTTAGTTTGAGAAACTTAAAATCCAAGTGTAAGTGTTAGCTGTGCTCTCTTTCTGGTTTAAGAAACCTTTTCAGCTAAGTGGCACTCCACTTGGAAGTACTTGTCATTGTCAAGTAGACAATGTTGTTTCATCTTTATGTTGTTTCATCTCAGTAGTTTCAGCTATGAAAGGCTAAGAAAGGTGGGGTCTAGGAGATATTTAAAAATAATGAAAAGTTCTGTATAATTCATACATGACATTTTGAATTTTACTACAGAATTTAGTTAATGTCTGGAACTAAGATAACTTTGCAGATCTATTCTAAGAAGACTAATGGGAATATTTTTTATTTTTTTGGAGTTTTTTTTTAGGGATGAAAGTTAACATGCTGCAGTATTTATTTACTTTTTATTTTACTTATTCTGTTGTATATAGAATGTTAGTTGTTAACTGGAGTCACATTTTGTTTTTCTTAGTATTTTGACTATGTTATCTAGGTCGAGTACCTAGGTATGTGGTTTTTGTTTTTGTGTTTTTCCTTTTTTCTTTTCCTCTATCCTGATTGTTTCTTGGTTAGGTAAAATGTATTATCTCTTTCTGCATTCCACTTCTGATAGTCCAAAGGATATTGTTTATTTTGTGGATTTCATACCCTTGAACAACATGGCTCCTTTCTAGTTTCACTCAGCTTTTGACTATTTGGCCAGTTTGCCCTGAAGATTCTGATTCATTAAGTTGTGGGGATGTTGGTTAGTCAGTCACCTGGAGTTTTATAAAATTTTGCTGGTGATTGTGGCTCTTACCTCTGGCTGAGAAACGTTGTTGTTAATTAGCAGACCTTAAAACTAACTGGGTGACCATTAGAATCATCTGGGAAATTTAAAGTCAGTAATAACAAAACAAACTCCCAAGCTCTGCTCTAACCTCCATGATCAGAATCTGAAATATTTTTCTCCGTTAAAAGCAACCAGAGTTCCCTGGAGAAATAACTAATTCCAGGGCTGGGGCAGGGAGAGTACAAGATGAGCCTGAACTTTCTTGTCCTACAGGTAAGGAAGTGCTCAAAGAATGGTGAGGACATGTCAAACAGATGGCAGCTTAAAGGGGCTTCCACTGGCCAAACAGTTTAATTAAGCATCAGAATAAATAATGATGTTATGAATGATAATCCATGGAATAAAATAGGAACCTATGAGTCCATACGACAAAAATAAATAAATGAATAAATTGCAAATTTGATGAAAAAGATAATTCATAGTTTCACAGTTAATCACAAAGGCAAAAGGAGTGCTTTACACTGGAGAGGCTTGGTAGTTACCACTTTAATCAAGTGATCAGTTAGCATCACCGGTAATCGGACTAATTGAAGTCATGTGCCACCTGACTGAAGTCAATGAGGAGACTGCATCATTTCCTGCCAGAGATGCTTAATCTTTATAATGGGGAAAGATCAAACAAACTCGGAATTGATGGTCATTATACAAAATAACTGGCTTGAAACCTTCAAAAGTGTCAAAGGCATTAAAGATAAGGAAAGACTAAGGAACTGTTACAGATTGAAGGACACTAAAGAAACATGATAGTATTGGCACATACCATTCTAGACCTGGTCCTGTAGTTTTTTCTTTTGTTTTTGTTTTTTTTTTTTTTTAAGATTTTATTTATTTATTTGACAGACACAGATTACAAGTAGACAGAGAGGCAGGCAGAGAGAGAGAGGGAGAAGCAGGCTCCCTGCTGAGCAGAGAGCCCGATGCGATGCGGGGCTTGATCCCAGGACCCTGGGATCATGACCTGAGCCGAAGGCAGAGGCTTTAACCCACTGAGCCACCCAGGCGCCCCTGGTCCTGTAGTTTTAAAGGACATTGTTGGACCAATTGAAAAAACTTGAATGCAAGGTCTGAGAATTAGATAGCAATATTACATCATTGTTAATTTTCTGATTTTGATCGTTATATTTTCATGTAGGAGAATTTCCATGTTTGTAGAAAATACATAGTAAAGAATTTGGGGGTGAGAAAAGTAAATGGGAGGTGCGAGAAGTAGAAACAGCAAGTACACAAACAACTCTCTGTGGAGGAATTTGCTAAGAAAGGAAATAAAGTGGGACTAGGTGGGGAAATGGAGTAATGGACTTTCTTGTTTTTGTTTTTTTTTTACACGGGTGGTATTAATGAAATGTATGTTTATGATGAATAGGAAAGATCTAGAGGATTGGGGAATTGATAATGTGGAAGAGGGTACAATTTTAGAATGTACTGTAGTAAGAAATGGCGTGGGGTCAGTGCCCAAATGAAGGAATTGATCTTAGGACCAGGGACCAAAAGAGCAGAGAAGAAAGAAAGTAGAGCACAGACTGATAGTTTAATAATGTGAAGATGAGGTAATTATAGATTGCTTCAATTTTCCTAGTGAAAATAGAATCTAAATTAGTAGTTGAGAATGAGGGAAGATGGCACTGGAGGTTTCATGAGCAAGAGGAAGTAAGTAGCAAGTTGTGAAGAGTAGGAGAGTAGACAGACCAGGAAAATGTAGTGGGATTAAAGGGCAGCCCTGAAGGCCCTCCTGAGTTTTGTGGTCAAAAATTTCAAAATGAGACCAAGTAATATTCATGGCTGTTTTTCTCCAGCTCTGTTCAGTTGACTCAATACAGGCCTGCGGAGGAGTTAGACAACTATATGTAATCAGGGTTGAGTTTTATCAGAACTACAACAAAGCAAGAGAAGGGCAAAGGAGTTGAGGATGCTTGCAACGGAATGATTATTGTGATAGACCAAATGAGACCACTTAACACTGACCCTCTCCCCCTTGATTTTTTAGAAATGGGTACTTACTTTACATTGGCTTGCTTATTACATCTAAGACTTACGAAAAGAGGCAAGTTGGGTTCTCTCCAGCAGTAACTGAGTTCCTCCACAGTACTAAGTGTATTAAGATTATTCATTTAGTACATTGAAGAATGTTTGGAAGTCCAAAGAGTTCAGTTAAAACACTGAGTAAATTTTAAAAAGATTTTACTGGCTTTTTCCAACAGTTCATGAGTCAGGCAGGATCCAGCCTAGCAGATAGAAAGGATCTCCGAGTTGCTGTACAAAATGAGAGTTTAATAGGCAGAAGGGAGCAAAAACAAGGAAGTTACACTAGTCAAATAGCATATTGGTTATTGCAAGGTTACTTTCCTTTAGGGGATAACGGGTCTATTAGGCAGATTATCTAACTAGTGCTGATCAGGTGATTCCTGATTGGCCAGTTTAAGATTTCATTTCTGGGAGAGCCAAAACTGTAATTAAGTCTCAGTTTGGTTATGTGGGACTTAGCATAAACAAATCCATTTTGAGCTAGTTGTCTTGTTTTTAACATCCCTGTTGCCTTTATCCTGAGGCAGAAACATTAAATGGTATATCTCTGGATATGTTAAAATTTTGAAATTGTTAAATTCTCAGATTGTGTTTCCTTGTACTAAAAATGTTTATCATGGAGATCAAACATCTCCCTTACTACTGGTTTTCAATATTTAATGCACATTTCCAATTCCAGGTTTTTGCTGCTGTCATCTTCTCTTTAACATCTGACCCAGAGGGGCGCCTGGGTGGCTCAGTGGGTTAAGCTGCTGCCTGATCATGCTCAGGTCATGATCCCAGGTCCTGGGTTCGAGCCCCACATCGGGCTTTCTGCTCAGCAGGGAGCCTGCTTCCTCCTCTCTCTCTGCCTCTCTGCCTACTTGTGATTTCTCTCTGTCAAATAAATAAATAAAATCTTTAAAAAAAAAAAAAAAAAAAACATCTGACCCAGAGTCTCATCACCCCTATTTTCCATTCTTTAAAGTTTAACTTAAAGCTCTCTTGGCTTTGTCTCATTTATGTGTGTTTTAAACCTGTAAAGGTTCATAAGGGGGACACCCTGCTTCTCTCATGTGCCCTTTGTACCTAGGTCACTTCAGAGCATTCCTGTTCCCTTATGTAGTTTTCAGACAATTTCTGGGGTTCCAGTCTTAAGATTACCAGTGTATCTTCTAGAAGGAGCATAGACTAGGTTTCTCAAACTTAGCTGTATTGACATTTGGGCAGGTAATTTTTTGTTGAGGCAGAGTAGGAGCTGTCCCGTGTACCATAAGAGGTTTAACAGCATCCCTGGCCTCTACCCACAAGATAAAAGTAGCAATCCCCACTCCCTCTTCTCACCATTGGGACATCCAAAAAGGTCTCCAGGGACTCCTGAGTGGTTCAGTAGGTTAAATGTCAGACTGTTGATATCAGCTCAGGTCTTGATCTGAGGGTCATGAGTTTAAGGCCTGCTTTGGGCTCCATGCTGGGTGTGGAGCCTACTTAAACAAAAATGTCTCCAGACATTCTCAAATGTCCCTTGGGTGGGGAGGGGTCAAAATTAACACCAGCTGTCAAATGTCCCCTGGGTGGGGAGGGGTCAAAATTGACCCCAGCTGGGAACCATATAGTAGTGGATTATTGAACGTTTTTTCCTTCCTTCCTTCCTTCCTTCCTTCCTTCCTTCTTTCCTTCCTTCTTCCTTCCTCCTTCCTTCCTTCCTTCCTTCCTTCCAAGTAGGCTCCATGCCCAGCATGGAGCCCACTGTGGGGCTTGAACATGACCCTGAGATTGAGACCTGAGCTAATAATCAAGAGTCTGACGCTTAACAGACTGAACCACCCAGGTACTCTGTATGTTGAACTTTTTTTTTTTTTTAAAGATCTTATTTATTTATTTGACAGATCACAAGGAGGCTGAGAGGCAGGCAGAGAGAGAGAGAGAGAGGAGGAAGCAGGCTCCCTGCTGAGCAGAGACCCTGATGCGGGGCTCGATCCCAGGACCCTGGGATCATGACCTGAGCCGAAGGCAGAGGCTTTAACCCACTGAGCCACCCAGGCGCCCCTGTATATTGAACTTTTAATAAAGATTGTGAATCTGTCTTGAAGTCTGACATACATACAACCTGTATGTAGTAATTTAGATTTTCAGAAATGGTTGGATGTGAGTGTAAGTTGTGTAAATCTTAAATCATTTTAAGTGAACTGGTTGAAGTTATCTTTAATATGATAGTAGGACACTGATAGATTTTTACTGAGCTGAAATAAATGAAAACAGCTTATTCTCAAAGAAATCTGCTAGTGAGTTCTTAAAGCAATTAATTTGTCCATTTAGTTTTTGTAATTTAAAAAACTCTGAATTTCTTCAAATTGCATATACAGGAACGCCTGGTTGGCTCAATTGGTTAAGTGTCTGCCTTCCGCCCAACTCATCCCAGGTCCTGGGATTGAGCCTTGAATTGTTTTTCCCTTTGTCTGCCACTCCCCCCTGCTTGTGTTCATTCTCTCTGACAATAAATAAATAAAATCTTTAAAAAAAAAAAAAAAGAAAAAAAAAAAACCAAGAAAAGGATCCAAATTATTTAAAAAAAAAAAAAGAAAAGAAAGAAAGAAATTGCATATACATACACATGTATAATGACTGAGCAATAGTCTTTCTTAATGACTCTGAATGCATCTTTTCTGTGTTGGGTAGAAAGCCATTGGATGGATCAACATCCAGTATTAACTGATATTTGCTTTAAGAGATAAAGTTTCTACATAGTCTTTGTATTTAGTTTTTATAGCGTCTGTATTGTACCTTGACATTAGCAAGAATAAAAATAAGAGTAGAAAAATGTAACTCAGGGGCACCTGGGTGGCTCAGTTAGGTCATGATCCCAGGTCCTGGCTCTGCTCAGCAGGGAGTCTGCTTCCCCCTCTCTCTCTGCCTGCCTCTCTGCCTACTTGTGATCTCTGTCAAATAAATAAATAAAATCTTTAAAAAAAAAAAAGAAAAATGTAACTCAGTTTGAAATTTGACTAATATAAACTGAAATACTAGCCGATAAAGAAACCATCCTATTTTTACAGAACCATTAATTTTTTAAAAAAATTTATATAGTCACAAAATAATTAAGATCACTGAATGATCTAATCTATAATCTATATTTAATCCTAAGGACAGTCATTCCTTCTCAAAACTTTATGCCACAGATGACAACGCATAGCTTCTTTAAAAAGTTAAAAGTCCAGGGGCGCCTGGGTGGCTCAGTGGGTTAAAGTCTCTGCCTTCGTATCAGGTCATGATCCCAGAGTCCTGGGATCGAGCCCCAAATCAGAATCATGCTCTCTGCTGGTGGGGGGGGGGGCTGCTTGCTTCTCCCTCTCTCTCTGCTTCCCTCTCTGCCCACTTGTGACCTCTTTCTTTCGAATAAATAAATAACATCTTTAAAAATAAATAAATAAAAAGTGAAAAGTCCAAAGATTCTCAGGTCCTTTGAGGACTTGCCTTTTGGCATATCCAAAAAAAAAAACGCTTAACAGGTGTTCAGGGCTGTGTTAGCTTGCTTTGCCCACTATTAGTCTCATCTGGTGGCATGTTAAAATTGTCTTAAAATTGGAGCACATGCCACCTTTTAACAAAACAAAACAAAGTTTGCTTAAAATAAGATGAGGAGTTTTGATATATTGTTTGATACAACTTCATTGTTATATCATTGTGTATGTGATAGCTTCATGAGAATTAAAATAATACCCTTATTCACTTGAAAAGAAGTAAAAAAGTGGGGTGCCTGGGTGGCTCAGTTGGTTAAGTGTCCGACTCATTTTCTGCTCAGGTCATGATCTCAGGGTTGTCAGATGGAGCCCTGTGTTGTATCTGGCTCTTGGCTCAGTGGGGAGTCTGCTTCCCCTTTCTCTCCCTCTGCCCCTCCCCCTGGTTTGCATATTCTCTCTCTGTCTCTCTCAAATAAATAAATAAATAAATAAATATTAAGCATAAAAAGAGAAGTCAGAAAAGTCTGTTAAACTGGAGTCAGTATTGTTCCAAATTAGTCAAAGCAACATATGGAACACTTACCAATTATGTTTTACACATACTCATTTACTTTCAATAAAAACCCTAGTAAGGTAGGTATTGTTAGTATTCCCTACTTTGCAGATAAGGAAAATGAGACACAGAGACTGCGTAGTTTGAGCAGTGTGCAAGAGCCAGGAAGAGGTGGGATTGGGACTCAAATCCAGATGGTCTGGCTACAGGATCTGAATTCTAGACTGCTCTACTATTCTGTGTCCTACACATACTGCGGGTGGCAAATGTTCAGTCTTGGATTCATTTTCATCTGCCAACCAGGCCTCCCAAAATGAATTGGTATATACTGAACAAAATGCACAAAAATGTTTGAAAAGCATACCTGATATAAAAACTCAGTGTTAACTGTGTTGAAGAGTCAAAAATTAGGGTCTTACAAAATTATAAGCAATTTTGTTCTTTTCTGCAACTCTTGGTAACTGAGAAAGATCTCTGTATTATTTACTTTTGTTGTGAATGTTTTTTTCCACAAGGAAAAGGTCCTTGTTCTCAACTCGTGAGTGTGATGTATTAAACCTGTTACCCTATCCTATTTTAAATTGTGTACATTTCCCAGAATCTCGAAACCTTTTCCAAGTGTGGAAGAAAAATAGTTTAAAAAAAAGTTTTAAAGTAAAAATTGACTTAGTGCATATATATTGAACATTTCCTATGTATGAACACTGTGTCAAACACTTTCTTAGTTAATCCTTAGGGAGCTTAAAATCACAGAGTTTAAAACAAATGACATTTTCCAAACTTGGGATTTGCTGAGATGGTAGCTCTAAGTGGCAATACTATATGCCGCGGAGGTCCCAGTGAAAAGCCTGTATTTTTGCTTTAGTTTCTTCCTGCTTATTTTGCCTGTGTTGAGAGTACTTTAATCCGACTGGAGAACCATGGCCCTACTACCCTTCCTAGTTCCTGCCAACACTCGCGCTCCTGCCACACTGTTGTTTTTAGTACACCTCACCCACTGAGGTAAGATTGATGTATTCTTCTTCATACATCTGCCATATAAACATAACAACTCCAAGCGGAACTTCCACTGATTTCCCAAAGGATATCTTCTTGGCGCTTTTGTTCCTCGCGTCAACCAGATACGACATAACTGTTAAGAAGAGCTGCCTAACTTGTTTATGGGGCACCTGGCTGGCTCAGTTGGTGGAGCATGTGTCCCTTGACCTTGGGGTGGTAGGTTTGAGTCCCAAGTTAGGTATTGAGGTTACCTAAAAATACAGTCTTTTAAAAATATTTTTTACGGGTGCCTGGGTGCTCAGTGGGTTAGGCCACTGCCTTCGGCTCTGGTCATGATCTCAGGGTCCTGGGATCGAGTCCCACATCGGTCTCTCTGCTCCGCGGGGAGCCTGTTTCCCTCTCTCTGCCTGCCTCTCTGCCTACTTGTGATCTCTCTCTCTGTCAAATAAATAAATAAAATCTTTAAAAAAAAAAAAAGAAAGAAGAAAAAAAGTATTTTTTACTTATGGGGCGCCTGGGTGGCTCAGTGGATTAAAGCCTCTGCCTTCGGCTCAGGTCATGATTCCAGGGTCCTGGGATCGAGTCCTGCATTGGCTCTCTGCTCAGCAGGGAGCCTGTTTTCTCCTTCTCTCTCTCTCTCTTTCTTTCTCTTTCTCTCTCTGCCTGCCTCTCTGCCTACCTGTGATTTCTGTCAAATTAAATAAAATCTTAAAAAAAAAAGTTAAAAAAATTTTTTTTACTTAGCACACGGTACGATATTGGTTTTCTAGAGTAAAGATAAAATCTTAAAAAAAATTGTATTTATTTATATACAATTTGGACGAATGTTCCCAAACCTAACTGTATATCAAAATTTCTGGGTACCTAACTGCAGAGATTGATTCAGTAGTTCTGGGGTTGAGTCCTAGCAGTCATTATTTTTAAAACTCCTGTGGTGTTTCTTAACTAATGACCAATGTTTGGGAATCTTCGCTTTGGATAGTTGATTCTCAAATGCTGGTCTCACAATAAACATTTCACAAATATTGCCTAAAATGAGAAAAATAAATACTACATGGTGTTCTTTAAAAATATAAGTTACTGGGGCGCCTGGGTGGCTCAGTGGGTTAAGCCGCTGCCTTCGGCTCAGGTCATGATCCCAGGTCCTGGGTTCGAGCCCCACATCGGGCTTTCTGCTCAGCAGGGAGCCTGCTTCCTCCTCTCTCTCTCTGCCTGCCTCTCTGCCTACTTGTGATTTCTCTCTGTCAAATAAATAAAATCTTTAAAAATATATATATATAAGTTACTAATACTAATATAAAGGACTGTCTTATTCTGAAATTATATTTTCTTTCGGGGGATTGTGTTAAATTATTTCTTTTATAAAATGATAAGTGGAGGCAGTAATTTATAAATTTAATTTTTTTTAAGTGTAAAGGCATAAACATAAGGTTGACAGTCTTTTGTCATTTTCCAAATCTAATCTGAAATTGTGGTGGTCCATGAAATTCAGAAGTCCAGGAACCTCATGCTTTAGCTCAACTGCTGAGATCTAGTAACAAACCCAGGCAGTTTATCCAGGGGCCATTTTCCCCATTTTGCCTTGGCTGTTCACTCTTCCTGCTTCGTACTCCAGGTAGCCTCAGAACTACACCCCATGCTTTTTATAACTTGGAAACTTGGAAGTGTCTCTACAGTGGTACCTCATGTTAAAAAATTTAATATGAATAAGTCCTTACATTTTTTATGGATAACAGTGATGATCATTAGACTGTGAAATAAATGAATTTTTAGTAATTAAAAAATTTAAATTTAAAAGTAGCAAAAATGTAATCAGCTACATTCATAGAAAAGTTAGAGAGTCAATACTTTTATAGAGTTGACTGTTACCAAGAAATATAGTGTTAGGTTTAGGGCCCCAAACCATGCCAAGATTTGGATAGTTTATCTTTCAGCCTTTAGCAATTTTATGAAGGAGAACGAATTTCCCAAGTCAGGTGGACACAAACGTTACACAGAATTAGCCATTCAGAAATACCTGGGGCATGCTGAGATTTATATAGCAACTTTGAAAAATCCCAAAAATATTTCTTCTTAGGGGAAGTTTAATTTTGACTCAAGTTTTCTTTAATTCACACAGTCACATTGACAGGAAAGATACTTGATGATTCAGATACATACTGAGGTTTGCTTCCTAAAAGGCAGCCCTTGAATCATACATCAAAATTTGTAACTCTTCTAAATCTATTTCACACTACCCTAAGTTACTGCAGTTCTTCACAGTTAATGATTTTACTGAACTCAGGACCATTTAGCAAGGAGAAATGAGTAAACATCTATTAGTCACCTGTTCCACGCACATAATACCGGCCTGAGTCTGAATACAAATACAAATCATTAATGCTTTAGTCTTTCCTGCAGTGTCAAATGCAAAGACTCCCAACTTTGTACCCTTCACAAACCACTTAACCTCTGAGAACACATTTCTCTCTGTACAAAAGAAGGATAATACCACTGACTTAAGAGGGTTGTGGGTGAGGATTAAATGAGATACTGCACATAAACTTCCTCCATGCTTTGGGGTACTGGAGCATATATCCTTTACTCCTAAACACTGGGGGCTCTACAAGTTGGGTCTCTCAGGATCTTTTAATTCGAAATCCTCCTAATTTTATTTTATTTTTTAAAAGATTTTATTTGTTTATTTGACAGAGAGCACAAGCGGGGGAGTGGCAAGCAGAGGGAGAGGGAGAAGCGGGCTTCCGCTGAACAGGGAGCCTGATACGGGGCTCGATTCCAGGACCCAGGATCATGACCTGAGCCGAAGGCACATGCCCAATTGACTGAGCCACCCTGGTGCCCCCAAATCCTCCTAATTTAAAGAAGCAGCTTATTAATCTCTTCAAGTTTCTACTCGATAAGGTTTCCAGGCTGTATTTTGAGTCTTCCAGTTAGCATAACAGCAAATAATGGTTTAAAGTAGAACTGTTGAAAAAAAAAAAAAATCAAAATCCTGATTACTTCTTTTGATGCATGTTACTAATAATCTTATCTGTGTGACCATAGAATCACTCCAGATAAATGCTGTAGTAGAAGTGCATAACTAACAAGTAGCTGAAGCTTCCCCTCTTTTGTTGTAGGTGTTTCTGTATTATAGAACAGACTTCTATTTAATTTCTATATAAACAGTTAGATAGGCCTCCGTTTACATAGGCCTATATAAGATTTTGGCTAAAAATCTCAGTCACTTGATGAATACTACTCTCTGAATATTTTAGTGACAGCACACTTTAGATTCAATCATTAGCACTACCAGCCTGTCAATAATCATTTGGTATTAATACCATCAGAAAGAAAGACAGTATTGACGGCTGAAATGATAAAGAATTTTTAAGAAGAAAAATTCAGGAAACTAATGGACCGTTAACTATGGGATAAAATAACAATTCTCAAAGAAATTTAATCAATTTATTAAGTCATACTTACAACCCTGTAATAAATTGTATTCTGTGCTTAAATGAAGGCACAGTAAAACTGAAGAGAAATTGAGGTTCAAAATAGGTTTTTATCTCTGAGCTGGGAATACAACAAAGCAGACTGCTGTCCATTTATAATACCTTTTTAGCACTTTATTGTATTTCCTTGCCACCTGTGAATAAACAGTCTAATTCTGAATAACTTTTGGTCATTTTCCTCAGTCCTTTTCAGAAGTAGGAAGATAAATTGAGAGAAGAAAAAGGAAAGTATTGTTATGTAAAATTTCAGTCTATTCCATTTGAATACAAATCTGCCAAAAAAACATAGTGCTAACTTGAAAGTTTTTTGTTTGCCTTGTTTCCAACTTTTCTTAGTTTCTAAATATGATGTAATTTCATAAACAAGTACAAGTTATTCCTTTTCTGTTGACGGTCATTTTTCTCTAGACATTAAAGGTCTGGGTAAGAATTTTAATAGTCTTTAAGCTTACTTTATAGATATAACACTTGATAGTACATTTTCATGTACAGTATAAGGTTTACTCCAGTGCTGTTTTAGGAGTAAAAAGGGATCAATCTTAACAGGAAGTTTTTTTTAAAAAAAGTCTGAAGTTCTATATTATTCACTTAGAGTACTATGTACGATGATGATATATGGAAATGAAAGCTAGTATTAGCTACCCCACCTGCTCACAAGCCAGTTTTTGAGGTTGAAATAAGAATCCTATAGAATCGATATGGAAAGGGCAAGGTGGCCATGTAAATTTAAAGTGGCATTCATAGTGCCTATTTTATGGTAACATGCAAGAGAATTCATTTACTTGACCATTTCCTTTTTACTCAGTGCCTAACACCAATAATATAATTGCATTGCATAAAAGAAAGAATAAAGAACTAAGTATGTTTTCTGAATATTCCTGCTTTTGGATCTTGGAGACTCTTGTGAATAGATTAATGTATAATACTTTTGTATCATATAAAAATATACTTCAGTATTAACAGTTATAATTTCTTGATTCTACAGATTAAAATTTTCTGATACTGTTTAGGAAAATAAACCATAAAAGTTCAGTCTGGGCCAGTTCTGCTTCTTCCAAATATAATAGAACATATATAGATACAGCTAAATTATCTCAGTACTTAAACCATAATTTTATATGCTAGGAATAGTGTAAGGTCACTCTTTGGAGTTACTCCCATGAATATACATAACCAACAACTAAGTTTAAATAATAAATATAGTCTTTGAGAGCATTTACTTACTTAAGTGTACTAATTTTTTTTTAAAGATTTATATATTTTAGAGATAGTGCAGAGGTGGGCAAAGGGAGAGAGAGAACCTCAAGCAGGTTATCAGCTAAGTGAGGAGCCCTACACAGAGCTGACGTGGGGCTTGATCTCAGGACCCAAGGTCCTGAGCTGAAATCAGGAATCAGTCACTGAGTGGATTGAGCCATCCAGGTGCCTCCTAAGTGTACTAATTTGAAGGAACAAAACAGGAACAACGAAGACACCTGTATCATTAATTGAGCTCTGTTACCTTGGGCAAATAGCATAATCTTAGCTTCAGTTTTCTCGTGTGTAAATAGAGAGGCTGACCTTTGATATCCCTTCTAGACATATGATCTCTGGTTAGATTTCATACTTAAATTGTGCTCAGAGTTTTAAATTTGAGTATGAAATGGGGGAAAGGGGAAGAAGGCCGGGATAAAAAGGAGAATGAGCTCAGGGGAAAGAAAGCCAAGAAATCAAAGAGATTATATAAAGAGATGCGCTTAGTACTGTTCTAGAGAATGTTCATATTAAAAATTTGAATGTTGTATACATAGGTTCTTCTCTTGACTCTGCCTTTGTTAATCATGTTCTTTGGTCTCAGGACAGAGGAGAAAATGTCTGCTCCAGGGGAATAATACTGTGTTATTGGTGTGAGGGTAGAGGAACGGTGGCATAAAGTTGTCCAGGATAAAAGGTAGCAAGGACAGGATGAAAGTTGTTGGGGCGCCTGAGTGGCTCAGTTGGTTAAGCATCAGGTCATCATCTCAGGGTCCTGGAATCGAGTCCTGCATCAGGCTTCCTGCTTTTCAGGGAGCCTGCTTCTCTCTCTCCCTGCCACTCACCCTGCTTGTATTTTCTCTCTCAAATAGAATACTTTAAAAAAAGGAAAAAAGTTGATGACCAGAGGATCTGAGCCAGGGCAAAAGAGTATAACATAAAACTAGATTTAAAGTAGTCAATCCTATTCTATAGTCTCAGCTTTACCCTTAGAAACCACTGAATTACTGTGGGCTCAAGTTTGAGATTTGGGAAGCAGAGCAGTGCTAACTAAACAAGAGGCTGAAGTGAAGCAAGTGAAAATCAGTAGGATCCTCAAATTACAAAGAACTATGAAATGAGAGGGACAGGTGGGAAGATAGATCATCAATATGGATGTTATGGTATTGTCAGAAGTGATAGAATTAAAGTAGATGTTAGATAATTTATAGGTGTAGTCCTTCGACCACATTATTACATAAACCGATAACATTCTGATAGTATGTACATTTATTTTGGATCAGTAGAATAATTTTAAAGGTATTTTAAAAATTCATTTTTAAAGTCCACAGAGAACAGTTATCTTGTAATTTAAATGTCCTGTAAATACAGCATTCATATGTTGAGTTGCTTAAAGACATAAAATCTGTATGTTGATGCACTTTCAGATATACAAATATGACCACAAAAAATTAACCATCACTGCAATATTTAATTATTCTGAGAATACTAGCCAATGAAGTTAAAGCAAAATTGTGATTATTTAATTTACTAACTCTCCTTCTCACTAAGTATGTTTTAGCTCACATTGTGTCCCTACTGCCAAGCTTAGCACTCTTTCACTTGTTGAATAAATGAGTAATAATAGACACCAGTGCCAACCACTGTGTTGAATGCTTTATATCATTTATTGGTCTCATTTTGGAGTCCTATAATTATACCAGTTTTACAGTTGTGAAGCCTGAGGTTCAGAAGTCAAGAGCTACTAAATAATACTAGTCTAGGTGGGGGGCACCTGCGTGGCTCAGCTGGCTAAGTGTCTGACTTTGGCTCAGGTCATGATCTTGGGGTCCCAGGATCCAGCTCTGTGTGGAGCCCCGCATTGGGCTCCCCACTCATCCAGGAGCCTGCGTGTCCCTCTCCTTCTGTCCCCCTCTCCCCCCTGTACTGATGTATGCTCATTTTGTCTGTCTGTCTCTCTCTCAAATCAGTAAAATCTTAAAAAAAAATACTGCTCTGGGCAGGAGATGCAAAGAATTATAAATAGATCCCGCATTTAGAGCTTGTAGTCTACTGAAAGCTGAATAAATACTTTAAGTGAACACTGGAAACATTAGTAGTCTATTTGTGTATAGTTATTGAAGTATTGATGTTTGGTCTGATATATCATGTGCTATTTTAATGCATTGATTTGCCACTATTTTTGTTAGTATAATACAGTTGCTTTGGAATCGAAAAAATAGGAATCATTTGCATCTTGAGATGTAACCAGGTAGTTATTTATGTACTCCACATTAGAATTTCAGGTTAAACAAAGGTCAGTATTCTATAATTACATAATTTTCAAGAGGAAGTTGAAAATAATTGATAAAGTGTAACTCTGTAGCAAGAATAATTGTAATTTAATTCAGAGATTATGAACATGAAAGAACTAAAATGATGTATAGATAAATGTGTTGGAACCTCCATCTTTACATGATGAAACTAAAGGAGATAAACACCAATCTACAAATGTTCCTTTGAAGTAAAAGCTATAACTTTTCTAACAGTAAAAATGATTTTAGTTCCTGTTGAAACGAAAGACAGTTCAAAAGATTTTCTCAAAAGCTTTTCAAGAGGTGAGATTACTTGAAGATTAAAGCATTACAAGAAAATATGTGGTGGATATGTGGTGGTAGCTTGTAGCTATCTCCTCATTGCTGTCTTCAGGTAGAAAGTGTATCAGCACCTGGAAAAATGCATAAAAATATACACAACAAAAAAAAAAGCTGTTGGCTCTTTCAATGAAAGAATACTTTAAAAATGTCAAATGAAATTTTATCTTCAGGTGTCATAATTAAATGATCATCAGTTTATGTACTGTTCAGTTTATTTTAGAATATTTTTTATTAAATATGCTAGTTTATGTTAAAAATAACCCTGTTTTACATTGTTTTGTAAATTTGTGAAAGTTGCCATTTTGTGATATTTATTGTTGTATTTATAAAAATATATTTGTAGCCTATATTTTAATTTTTTTAAAAAAATTTTAGAGAGAGGAAGAGCTTGCACATGGCAGGGAAGAGGGGCAAAGGGTGAAAGAAAGGAAGAAGAATTTCAAGCAGGCAACGCATGGAGTGAGATGTGGGCCTTGATTTCACCACCTTTAAGCAACTGAGCTACCCAGGTGCCCCCCATAGTCTATATTTTAAATGCTTTAGTTTCACTGATTTTTTTTTTTCCGCCTGTTTTTTTTTTAAGGCATTATAAATAGTGAACACTTCAGAATACTGGTATTAAAACAAATGTTTCTATTGTAAATGAAGTAAATGCCAAAATAATATTGGTATTGGTATTAAAATTAGTATTTTAGTATTAAATAAATTTTGAAAATGTTTTCCTAGTAGAAACTACATATTCGTTATCATTTGGAGGGGTACCTGGGTGGCTCAGTTGATAAACCAGCTGCCTTCGGCTCAGGTCATGACCCCGGAGTCCCGGGATCGAGTCCCACATTGGGCTTCCAACTCCATGGGGAGTCTGCTTCTCCTCTGACCTTCTCCCCTCTCACGTTCTCTCTTACTTGCTCTCTCTGAAATAAGTAAA
Organism: Lutra lutra; assembly: GCF_902655055.1. Classification (NCBI taxonomy): domain Eukaryota; kingdom Metazoa; phylum Chordata; class Mammalia; order Carnivora; family Mustelidae; genus Lutra; species Lutra lutra. The sequence continues at coordinate 117,674,779 of NC_062281.1, read as the reverse complement.
TAAAATCTTAAAAAAAAAAAAAAAGTTAAACTACATATTCATTGCATACATTCTTTTGCATGTTGGGTATATTTTGCAATAAAAAGGAAAATATATAATTGAAAAAAATATACTGCATAAGCTGTACCTTAGAGATTTGGGTATTCAGAGAAAAGAGGAATTTTTTGTATTGGTTATTTTATTTCTTTTGTTTTTGTTTTTTTTGAAGATTTTATTTACTATTTATTTGACAGAAATCACAAGTAGGCAGAGAGGCAGACAGAGAGAGAGGAAGGGAAGCAGACTCCCTGCTGAGCAGAGAGCCCAATGTGGGGTTCTATCCCAGGACCCTGTGATCATGACCTGAGCCAAAGGCAGAGGCTTTAACCCACTGAGCCACCCAGGCACCCCTGGTTATTTTATTTCTTATTTCTCAGTGTTTTTTTGTTTTTTTTTTTTTGTGATCTCTACCTAGTGTGAGGCTCAAACTCAGACCCTAAATCAAGAGTCACATGCTTTTGTGAATTTGGTTATTTTAGAAGTATATAGGTTAGGGATTTTAAAATTTTGTCACTTTTTGTTTTAAGATTTTATTTCACAGACAGAGATCACAAGTAGGCAGAGGCAGGCAGAGAGAGAGGGAAGCAGGCTCCCTGCTGAGCAGAGAGCCCGCTTCGGGGCTCCATCCCAGGACCCTGGGATAATGACCTGAGCCGAAGGCAGAGGCTTTAACCCACTGAGCCACCTAGGCGCCCCATAAAATTTTGTCACTTTTCTGAAAATATTTTGTATCAAGTTGGTTTTATGTGCTCTTTAGAAATTTGTAGCTTATAATGGTGTACTGTATGGTGACTAACATAATATGAAAAAATTGTAATTAATTAATTAATTAATTAAACCCTTCAATTGTGACTTACCAAAGAATCCTATCATTTGCTTCCTTTGTGCACATAGTGAATTATTCAGAAATTAACCAGATGTTTTTCTTTCTGATGGCCACTTTTAATTTTTTTTAATTTTAATTCTGGTATAATTAACATATAGTGGTATATTATTTTCAGGTATACAGTATAGTGATTCAGCAGTTCCGTACATTACTCAGTGCTCATCATGATAAGCTCATTATCAGGGAGCTTCAACTATTTCACCCATTCCCTTCACCTACCAAACCCCGTGGTAACCATCAGTTTTCTATATTAAAGAGTCCGTTTTTTTTTTTGTTGTGTCTCTTATTTGTTCGTTTTGTTCCTTAAATTCCATTTATTTGTCTTTTATTGACCTATTTCATTGAGCATTTTACCCTTTAGATCCATCCATGTTGTTACAGATGGCAAAATTTTTAGTCTTTTTTAAGACTGAATAATCCATTTGTGTGTGTGTATACACACCACAACAGTTTATCCATTTATCAGGGGACAGTTGGGCTGCTTCCATAATTTGGCTATTGCAAATAATGCTGCAGTAAACATAAGGGTGCATGGGGCACCTGGGTGGCTCAGTGGGTTAAAGCCTCTGCCTTCGGCTCAGGTCATGGTCCCAGTGTCTTGGGATCGAGCCCCACATCTGGCTCTCTGCTCTGCAGGGAGCCTGCTTCCACCTCTCTATCTGCCCTCTCTGCCTACTTGTGATCTCTGTCTGTCAAATAAATAAAATCTTAAAAAAAAAAAAAACATAAGGGTGCATATATCTTTTCAAATTAATATTTTTGTACTCTTTGGGTAAATACCCAAGGTGGAGTTACTGGATTATATAGTAATTCTATTTTTAATTTTTTGAGGAACCTCCACATAGTTTTCCATAGTGGCTGTACTGGTTTGCATTCCCACCAGCCGTGCACGAGGATTCCTTTTCCTTCACGTCCTCACCAACACTTGTTTTTCTTGTGTTTTGATTTTAGTAATTTAGATAGGTGTGAGGTAATACCTCATTTGTGGCTTTGATTTGCATTTCCCTGGTGATGAATGCCATTGAGCATCTTTTCATGTGTCTGTTTGCCATCTGGATGTCTTCTTTGAAGAAATGTCTGTTCATGTCTTCTGCCTATTTTTAATTAGATTATTTTATTTTTGGTGTTATTTTAAGTTCTTTTTGTATTTTGGATACTCTTTGTCAGATACATCATTTGCAGATATCTTCTCTGATTCAGTAGGTTGCCTTTTAGTTTCCTTGATTGTTTCCTTCACTGTGCAGAAGATTTTTATTTGATATAGTCCCAATAGTGTATTTTTAATTTTGTTTCCCTTGCGTCAGAAGATATATCTAGAAAGAAGTTGCTGTGGCCAGTGTCAGAAATTTTTACCTGTGCTCTCTTCAAGGATTTTTGTGGTTTTAGGTCTCACATTTAGGCCTTTAATCCATTTTGAGTTTATATTTGTGTATGGTTTAAGTAAGTGGTCCAGTTTCATTCTTTTGCATGTAGCTGACCAGTTTTTCCAACACCATTTGTTGAAGAGACTGTCTTTTTTCCTGTTGCATATTCTTGCCACCTTCTAAAGATTAATTGACCATATAATTGTGGGTATATTTCTGGGCTTTCTGTTCTGTTGATCTTTGGGTCTGTTTTTGTGCCAGTACCATACTGATTACTACAGCTTTGTAATATAACTTGAAGTCTGAAATTGTGATACTTTCATTTTGTCTTTTTCAAAATTGCTTTGGCTGTTCAGGGTCTTTTGTGGTTCCATACAAATTTTAGAATTATTTGTTAAAGTTACATGAAAAAAAGCTGTTCGTATTTTGATAGGGATTGCATTAAATCTGTAGATTGCTTTGGGTGGGGTAGTATGGACATTTTAACATTATTATATTAAATGCATTATTATAAAGCATGGACTATCTTTCCATTTGCTCTCTGCTCAGCAGGGAGCCTGCTTCCTCCTCCTCCAGCCTGCCTCTCTGCCTACTTGTGATCTCTGTCAAGTAAATAAATAAAATATTAAAAAAAAAAAAAAAAAAAACAGGGACACCTGGGTGGCTCAGTTGGTTAAGCAGCTGCCTTCGGCTCAGGTCATGATCCCGGCGTCCTGGGATCGAGTCCCACATCGGGCTCTTTGCTTGGCGGGGAGCCTGCTTCTCCCTCTGCCTCTGCCTGCCATTCTGTCTGCCTGTGCTCGCTCTCTCTCCCTCTCTCTCTGACAAATAAATAAAATCTTAAAAAAAAAAAAAAATCAACAAAGAAGCCAGAGTGATCTGTTTAAGGATCTGAGTCCTGTCAGGCTCATGCTCAAGAACCTCCAATGTGTTTTCATCTGAGTCAGTGTTAAAGCCCATGTCCTTATGGTGGAAGGCAGAGCTTGTGCAATTCTGACCCCATACGTTTCCCATTTTAACTTCTACTTTTCCCTATTTTCATTCATCTGTAGCTTGCTTATTCAACTTCTTACTCTTCTAAAATACATCAAGCATTTGTAGGCTCAGGGTCTTAAACATTTTAACAACTAAACCTGAAATTGCACTCATTCTTCAGGTAGGCAGAAGCACTAAAGTTGTGGATAGTGGATCCAAAGTAATAAGCAGGAGGGCAGAATAGAAGCACATGAGTGTTCATGGTAAAAATAGAGTTGGAGAGGGACGCCTGGGTGGCTCAGTTGGTTGGGCAGCTGCCTTCGGATCAGGTCATGATCCCAGCGTCCTGGGATCGAGTCCCACATCAGGCTCCTTGCTTGGCGGGGAGCCTGCTTCTCCCTCTGCCTCTGCCTGCCATTCTGTCTGCCTGTGCTCGCTCTCTCTCCCTCTCTCTCTGACAAATTAAAAAAAAAAAAAAAAAAAAAAACTTAAAAAAAAATAGAGTTGGAGAATGAGGAATTATCTTCTGATTGTGTCTTTTAGTCAGGTAGGAAGCAGGGTTATTGGCTGAAAGAGAAATGGATAGGAAGTGGTGTAAATTTAAACTGAAAGGGTATAAGATAGTTGGCTGGGATAATGGGATGGTGAATGGGTTCAGGCTAAGTAGTATTTAAGCCTTTTGAGTTAGTAAGCACACATTTTCAAAGGATGACCAGTCAGTGTGGTTGTTTGGTTGGTTCCTCTGCCTTGTCTGTCTGTCCTTCCTTCACATCCCACCTTTTTCCAGCAGCACGAGGAAGGATTGGTAAAGAGTTAAGTATAAAACCAGTGTTGAAATTTGGCAAAGCAAGAGAGGGCAAAGACACTTGAAGCTATTTGGATGGAGTGATTACAGTGACGGCTTATGGAATCCAAGCTGTGTCAAGATGGAAATGCAGACAGGAGGCGGATGGGCAGTAGAAATTGTCAGAATCAGTGGATTGAAGTCTCTGTGGGGTCAAAAATTACTGGCCCTGGGACACCTGGCTGGCTCAGTCAGTAGAACATGTGATTCTTGATTTCCGGGTAGTGAGTTCAAGCCCCATGTTGGGTGTAGAGATTACTTTGAAAAAAGAAAAAAAAAAGCAAAACAAAAAAAAAAAATTTAAAAACCAACCAAAAGTTATTGGCTTTGGAGTACTAGAGTTCGTGAGTTGGCAGAGAGGATTGACCATCTGAGAATTAAAGTCTTGGAATTTATTGGAGGAGGAGATGTTTATAGTTATTGCTAATAACAATGGGGATGACCGTTGGAGTGAATTGCTGAGAAAGAGTGGAAGAGAAAGTAGTAGGAAGAGAAGTAAGTAAAATAATGTGCACTAGGTATTGGAAGGATTATCTGTAGAGATTTTGAAGTTATTGAAAGCTTAATTTAAAATTTAGTTGAAAATTAAAAGGTAATAGGTAAGTTTTCCAAATACACAAGTTTGCATCCATTTTTTAAAGAACAGGGGAACCTGGGTGGCTCAGTCAGTTAAGTGGCTAACTCTTGATTTCGGCTCAGGTCATGATCTTGGGGTCCTGGGACTGAGCACTGCATCAGGCTCCTTGCTCGGTGGGGAGTCTGCTTGAGGATTTTCTTTCTCCCCATTCCCTTTCCCACCCATTTGCTCTCTCTCACTCAAATAAATTAATCTTTAAAAAAAAAAAACCCACCCATTAAAACCACAAGGAAACAAATGAAATAATTAAGTTATTTTAAAATTAAAATATTCCTGTTTACTTTGGGGGTAGATGTCTCTGAATTACAAATTGATTTTTTAGTTCCACGAGGCTTAAAAAATGTTTCTAGTTTCATATGAATCCAAGAATGAGAAAAGTCCGTTGTGTTAGATCTTAAGAATGTTTTTGGTAGTACTTTGGTATTCAGAAGTGCTGGAGAAACTTTGGCAGAAAGTCAGAGCTATAGAGTAAGCCCGAACTAGGACAACAAAGTCATTATTCTGTTTTTTAGTGAAGAAAGTTTTTTTTTAAATAGTCATGACCCTTGGTGCTTTACCAAAAGTATTTTATTGGGACTTCATTTGGATGCAAGGCTGTGTCAAAGTAATTAGAAAAACAAGGATTGAATATAAAATAGTGACTTCTGAAAAAAATTATAACACTTTGTGATGCATACTTATTTTTAATTAAGTTGCATTAAAGCTATAATTTTATAGATAAAAGTAAGGTGACTGAGTAAATTTAGTATATATTATTTCATTACTATACAGTAGAACCTTGGAGCAACATATAATTCGTTTGATTTATGCTAAATAGTGTGGACATTTAGTTGGGTGATGCCAACTTTAATTTAGGGTATTTTCCTTGTGTTCCCAAATGAATAATGTAAAATAACTTCAAACATTTTACAGAATTAAAAAAACAGTACTTGAAGGAAACAGAAAGTAATAGTTTTCTTGAATTTAAATATGAGATAGCATTTAATTAGGGCATACCACTGAGGGAAGAGAGCACATTTCACAGAAGCTGTGTAAGGATGAATGTGTTAGAAAAGGAAGTGAGGGGTTAATGAAGGCAAGGAGGTGGAAGAAGTTGTACTCGGTTAGTAATCTAGAGTAAATCCATAGAAATAAGAGTAATGCTAAAGGTAGAGAAAATGGGGGGGAATAAGATAAATTGCCTCTTTTGATAAAAGGGCAATTTGATAACTTTATTTATTTGTAATCCATAGGTGGTTTCAGAATACTGGTTAATTTCTTTAGTTTGTTTTGAGCATTTCCAGACATTTTCCACTATATAGTCCAAGGTATTTGCTGGCATGGACTGGGGAGAAATGTGATCTCAGGCTTTGAAACTGAAGGGATTAGAGGGTGTTACCAATGATCCCATGAGGCTTTATGATTGATTCCTTTTTTTTTTTTTTTCCCAAAGATTTGATTTATTTATTTATTTATTTATTTGTCAGGGAGAGAGAGAGAGAGTCTGAGCTTTAGCTTCAGACTTTTCCTTTCTGGGGGAAAGTTCTTTGTTGAGAGTTTTTCAGTTTGAAAGGGAATTTAATTTATAATAGGAAATCTTAATAATATTCCAGTTAAATTCACTGGGCAGTGCATTTTCTTGCTGTTTTCAAGTCTACTTTGGAAGCCAAATGATAATGAAAAAGTTTCGTGAGAGAATAGAATTGGAGTAGTAATACCGAACTGTGGTAGCCAGATGAATTCTATCTGTGCTATTTAGGTAGAATTTACCTTTACAAGTAGAATTTTAAAATGATTTAAGGTAGGGAAAGGGATAAAAAGCAAAAAGACTTGGAGATGATTTATTTGTAAATAATGAATCCTGTTAAACCATAGGTGATTTAGAAAAAGAAAAACAGAGATAATAGAAAAGGATGAGGGGCGCCTGGGTGGCTCAGTGGGTTAAGCCGCTGCCTTCGGCTCAGGTCATGATCCCAGGTCCTGGGTTCAAGCCCCACATCGGGCTTTCTGCTCAGCAGGGAGCCTGCTTCCTCCTCTCTCTCTGCCTGCCTCTCTGCTTACTTGTGATTTCTCTCTGTCAAATAAATAAAATCTTAAAAAAAAAAAGAAAAGGATGATTTTTGAACATTTATCAACAGTATAGACTTTCGATATGGGAGAGGGAGAAAGCACCAAGTTATTAGTCAATCTGGAGATTATTCTTGAAGGCTAGGAAATGATGGTTTCTTAGGCAGCAGGTAGAAAGGAGTATTTGAGGATTGAAAGAGTTCTGCAGGACAGTGATATTTTGTGATGTATTAGTTTCATGTTTACTGCATTGTAGAACACTTAATAACATCATCATAGCCCTATTGAGGTGTGTGATGGGACTCCCATTTTAAGATGGACAAAGTTCGGAGAACCGTGGCGACTTGCCCACATCTGGTAAATGCAGAGCCCAGAATCTGAACCTCAGTATATTTGATTTTATTTAGCTTCATTGGGTACCTGCTACAGTGCCAGGCCTCTAGTGCTTTTGGAGTTCAGATTTGAATGATACATGGTTTCTGCCCTCAACAGAGTATGGCAAGTAAATAAGATAGTAATTTTTAAACTTATGCACAGCGAAGGAAACAACCAACAAAACTAAAATGCAACCTACTGAATGGGAAAAGATATTTGTAAATGACCTATCCCATAAATGGTTAGTATACAAAATATATGAAGAACTTAAAAATCCCAGTGCCCTGGAAATGAATAATCCAATGAAAAATGGGCAGAAGATGTGAATAGATCTTTTCCAAAGAAGAACTACAGATGGTTAACAGACACATGAAGAGATGCTTAAAATCAGTGATCATCAGGGAAATGCAAATCAAAACTATGGTTATCCCCTCACATCTGTCAGAATGGCTAAAATCAACAACACAAGAAGCAATAGGTGTTGGCGAGTATGTGGCAAAAAGGGAACCCAGAACCCTCTTGTAGTGTTTGTGGGGATTTAAACTGGTGAAGCCACTGTGGAAAACAGTATGGAGGTTCCTCAAAAAGTTAAAAATAGAGCTATCCTATGATCCAGCATTTATACCCAAAGAATACAAAAATACTAATTCTCAAAAGGATACATGAAACCTGACGTTTATAGCAGCATTATCTACAGTGGCCAAATTATGGAAACAGCCCAAGTGTTCATTGATAAATGGGTAAAGAAGATGTGTGTGTGTGTGTGTGTGTGTGTACGTACACATACACATAAAAGCCATAAAAACAAATCTTGCCATTTGCAGCAACATGGATGGAGATAGTATTCTAAGTGAAACAAGTCAGTCAGAGAAGGATAGATACCATATGATTTCACTCATATGTAGAATTTAAGAAACAAAACAAGCAAAGGTGAATAAGGAGCGGGGGGAGAGAGAGAAAGGCAAACCTAGAAACTGGACCCTTAACTGTAGAGAACAAAATGATGGTTACTGGAAGTGAGGTAAGTGGGGGGTGAGTGGAATAGGTGATATGGGGATTTAGGAGCACACTTGTGATGAGCATTGAGTGATGTATGGAAGTGCTGAGTTATTGTATATCTGAAACTAGTAATTACACGGTGCGTTAATTATTTGGAATTTAAATAAGAAGGAAAAGATCGTAACCTTGGGAGTCTTGGAGATCCAGAGAAAGACCAACATACCCAGTCTGAGAATTTTGGACCATTTTCTGGAAGCCATAGTGCCTGAACTAAATCTCAAAGGAGGAGTAAGAAATAGTAAATTGTAAAAAGGTGACCGGGGAGGGTGTTGCATCCAGGGGAAACCACGTATGTAAAAGCGTTTAGACGTAAAGTTGTGTGAATTATGCTAAGAAGTTTAGCATTTATAACCTATTTCTCTGTAGATCTAAAATAATGAGGTGCGGGCGCCTGGGTGGCTCAGTGGGTTAAAGCCTCTGCCTTCCACTCAGGTCATGATTCCAGGGTCCTGGGATCAAGTCCTGCATCGGGCTCTGCTCAGCGGGGAGCCTGCTTCCCCCTCTCTCTCTGCCTGCCTCTCTGACTACTTGTGATCTCTGTCTGTCAAATAAATAAATAAAATCTTTAAAAAATAAAATAAAATAATGAGGTGGGTAGAGACCAAAAGAGCCTAGGTTTTTTTCCTTTTAGACCTCATTGCTTTTCTGAATAAATATCAGAAGCTGATTAAAATATTTGTGGATACAATTTTAGACTTTTCAGTGTGTTTTCACCTTCTTTTCCAGGATCAATTCGACAGCTTAGACAAGCATACACAATGGGGAATTGACTTCCTGGAAAGATATGCCAAATTTGTTAAAGAGAGGATAGAAATTGAACAGAACTACGCGAAACAGTTGAGGTAAGTTAAAGATTTTTCAGTTTTCAGAAATGAAATTACATCTTTAAGTAGTTGAGTATTAGATAAATGTAAATTCTGTGGGGGTTTTTTGGGTCAGAATTTGATTGAATTAGGTAACTGATTTTTTTTTAAATCATCAATTTAATTGAATCATTTCTAGTACCACAAGGTATATTGGCTAGCTAGATCATGAATAGACATCATTCCAGAAGCATTTTAAAATCCTAAAATCAGGAAGCAAAATGCTAGGAAAAAGAAATACCTGAGTAATATAATTTTTCCCTGTAACTTTTTGCTTTAGTAATCTTTCAGAAGCATTGAAGATTTCTTCAGTTTCTCAGATCTTCAGAGTTTCTATACCTTGGAAATCAAGTGTGTTGAGCTCAGTTTCTAACAAAAATTAGATATATATTACTGATGAAAGTGATGTTGGAGTAGGTGTTAGAAGATAATAATTTTAAAGGGAAAATTTTAGCCTTAAAGCAGATGGAATTTATCTTAAGATTTTATTCAAGTGGAAAATCATTGTTAGACTACAATTTGACAGTTTTGGCTAGAACTTAATAAAAATGATGGTTGAGGGGCAGAGGGAGAGAGAATCTCAAGCTGACTCTGCACAGAGTGCGGAGCCCAACACAGGACTCGCTCTCACAACCCTGAGATCAGGGCCTGAGCCGAAATGAAGAGTTGTCCCTTAACCAGTTGTGCCACCGAAGTGCCCCAAGTTTCCAAGTTTTTCAGTGGAAGTGAGAAGAAATAGAGACAATGCCGTGATGGCGGTATGAAGTGGCAATAAACGAAAAGTTTAATATATTATAAAAAAGAATGAAAACAGTATTTCCAATATCAAAAAGTACCTTGTCAGTAAGGGAATGATGAAAAATACTATGAAATATGCGGTTTAAACAAATTGTGTGTAGCAGGATAAACTTAAAAGGCTATTCAGTCCATCAGCGTAAAAAGCAAGTTTCGTAGAACTGAATGTACAGTAAGATCTCCTTGTTCGCTCAAGTTTGTTTATACAGTAATATATAAAAATTGTATGTATTGTGAAGAGATCTAGAATACACCCCACATTGTTTTACAGTGGTTATCCCTAGGGAATGGGAGTGGGGAGTGGTGGTAAGGGAAGGAACTTAAATCAGTTAGTACTTAGACTTTTGAATTACTGAAGGCTTTTCAATGATTATATATTATTTTTATAGTTTAAAACACTTGTTCTTAAGCTAAGAAGATATATTCAAAAGAAAATTCTGTCACAAATGCTTAAATAAAAATTGGTAATTTATAAAGTAAACTTCAGCAGTCTGGAATCTCTGGATTCAAGGGTTTCAGGGAAGGCCAAGGTTGAACTAGAGTAATAGGACTAATTGCAGATTTCTTTGCCTTTCTGTTTGTGACTGAATATGATAATGATAATAACCATTATAATTTTCACATATCAAAATTGATTTGAACACCACTTCATTGAAGCAAGGGTGGCTAGAACCCACAATTACATGATACGGAAAATAAAATTTTATAGTGAGAAAGTAGACTTTATTATGTATAGATGTGTAGATCAGTGATTTGCATCTTTCTTCTGTCCCAATATACTAAAGAAATTTGGCACATTTCCATTTTAACAGTGGCTCTCCAGGGTAGTGATTTTCAATAAAGGCAGGATTATTGGAAGGTGCTAAGGAATTCCAGTAAGGAAGAATTGGGAGGAGGCACATGTAACTTGAGACCACTACTCCCTTCCCTCCTTCTACATTGAGATTTGCTCCTTTGGCTGAATACTTAGTAAATGATTGAATTATCAGCTGCTCTTTATAGTATCTGTTTGTCCAAAGGGAAGAAGTTTGCCTTGTTTATTTCCTCTTCTTTAATGGGAAAAATTCTTTTGGTTAACTCCCTCCTGTTTTGCTACTACAGAAGACAGTATCTTTCATAGTGCAGCAGCCTTTTTTTCCTCCTAAATAACTATATTCAGACTGTTGTACATTTACATTTTAGATATGTTGTAAGATTAAAATTTGTCAGTCTTTAGTACCTTCAGTTTATTTTCTTTTTCCCTTTTGTCTGTTTTGATGGTTCTGGTTTACCTTTATTTTGATTTCTGGTATTGATTGATTTTGGTAGTGGTTTGAGGATAGGAATAAATAGAAAATAAAGCATCTATCCACTCATGGAGACAGAGATAATCAAACCATTCATTTTAATTGATGATATATGATGAATTTGGATTGCTTGTAAGATGCTTTTTGGTTTGCAGTGCATAAAAAACTGAAGTTGGTCATTCTTTTAATAAACTTACACTATTTGTATGGCAGAGATTAAAATTTGTTTAGTAAAAGAAGCTGACATGATAGGTATGTGTCATTTTATATTATTTATTTATTTTTTAAGATTTATTTTTTTGAGAGAGTGAGTGAGTGGGAGGGTATGAGCATGGGGGACAGGGGCACACTGAGCGTGAAGCCTGATGCAAGGCTTGATCCCAGGACCCTGAGATCATGACCTGAGCTGAAACCAAGAGTTGGGTGCTTAACTGGCTGTGCCAACCAGGTGCTCCATTTTATTTTTTTCTAGTAAAGATTAAAATTACAATATTAAGTTCCATCATAGAGATTGCTCTATGAAATTATATTCCCCTACTTCTACCCCAGACCATTCCTTTTTGGTTCAAATGGGGCAGTGTGGTATACCAGAAGAGAAATAGATTGGACGACAGAACCTAAAGCTACTTTTATTTTAACTAGAACAGAAATCTCCAAATTCCTTTTGATCTTATGTTCTGTACCAGTGCCAAGCCTGGCCAGCATAAGCTGGTACTTTGAGAGCTGGGTGATTATAATTTGAACGAATAAATAGTTAAATGGTCTGTATTTCAGTTTAGTTTAGAAATTAGGTTCTCTGGGGGCACCTGGGTGGCTCAGTTGGTTAAGCAGCTGCCTTCAGCTCAGGTCATGATCCCAGGGTTCTGGGATTGAGCCCCATGTTGGACTCCCTGCTCCATAGAGAGTCTGCTTCTCCCTGCCCCTCTACTGCTCTGCCTGCTTGTGTGTTCTCTCTCTCTGTCAAATAAATAAATAAAATATTAAAGAAATTAGGATCTCTGGTCATATGCTGAACCTTGTATAAAGTGCTTTCTGTCCATTCTAGAGTTTTTGTCATGTATATCATTGTGATAGGTTGTTCTACTAAGAGCTGTCCAAGTATTTAGGGTAGGCTGATACTAAATAATCCAAATAAAACTGTTTTTTATTTTCTATTTAGTCTTTACTTTCTCATGCCTCTTTATCAGAATTTTCTATTTCTTTTTTTTTTTTTTTAAGATATTTATTTATTTATTTGACAGAGATCTCAAACAGGCAGAGAGGTAGGCAGAGAGGTAGGCAGAGAGAGAGAGAGGGGAAGCAGGCTCACGGCCAAGCAGAGAGCCCGATGCGGGGCTCCATCCCAGGACCCTGGGATCATGACCTGAACCAAAGGCAGAGGCTTTAACCCACTGAGCCACTCAGGCGCCCCCAGAATTTTCTGTTTCTTTCTCACTTTGTTTAGTCTCTCAAGAACCCAGAGAGCTCATCTTAGTATTTATTTGGTGAAAGTGGAGATTACTCTATCTTTTTAAAAAAAAAAAAGATTTTATTTATTTGAGAGAGAGCACATGTGAGAGAGCACAAGTAGGGGGGGAGTGGCAGGCAGAGGAAGAAGAAGCAGCATGCTCCCCACCAAACACTGAGCCCCACATGGGGCTCCATCCCAGGACCCTGGGATCATGACCCGAGCCGAATGCACACACTTAACCCATGGAGCCACCCTGGTGCCCTGAGATTACTTTAATTATTATTATTTTTTTCATTTATTTGACACAGAGAGAGAGATCACAAGTAGGCAGAGAGGCAGTCAAAGGGAGTGGGGGAAGCAGGCTCCCTACTGAGCAGAGAGCCCAATGCGGGGTTTGATCCCAGGACCCTGAGTCCATGACCTGAGCCGAAGGCAGAGGCTTAACCCACTGTGAGCCACCCAGGCGCCCCTACTTTATTATTTTTGATTTATTTATTTTAGAGAGAACATGTGTGGGGGGGCATGGGGAGGGGTGGATGGAGAGAGACTCTCAAGTAGATTCCCCACTGAGCACCGAGCCCTTGTGGGGCTCAGTCTCATGACTCTGGGATCATGACCTGTGTCAAAACCAAGAATCCACCCTTATCGACTGAACCACCCGGGTGCACCTAAAGTAGAGGTTACTTTTATTCTTTGGTTAGCTGTTGTTTAACTCTCTACTGATTTGGTCACTTCTGAGTTTTTTATCAACTGCTTAATATAGTAAACCCTAACAGTGCCGTTTGGATAGAGGCAGGAAGAACTATTCCCCATATTTTGGGGTTTAGATGAACTTTCTTCATAGAATTAGATCCTGTGGAAATTCTTTCATTTCTATTGATCTCCAGTAATCACTGAGCTTTCCTGAATACATATATCTTAGTGTCTGTATTGGATGATTTATTGGCTAAATAATTGTGCTTCTTAATTCTAAAATATCATCACCTTCTTATTAAATGTAAACTTCCCAGGGCGCCTGGGTGACTTGGTTAAGTGTCTACCTTTGACTCAGGTCATGATCCTGGGGTCCTGGGATCCAGCCAAGCCTCAGACTCCCTACTCAGCAGGGACCTTGATTCTCCTCCTCCCTCTTCTGCTCCCTCCTGCCAGTCCTCTCTCACTCTCTCAAATAAGTAAATACGGTATTTAAAAAAAATAAATGTAAACTTTGCAAAGAAAATAGATTTTTGTTTGTTCTTTGTACTGCTTCTAGAGCAGTGCCTGGCACAGAGCAAGCACTTTTTTCTGTATTTACTGAACACTTATGTAGCGTTTAATGTGTCAGCACTGTTCTAGTGCTTTTACGTATACTAATATGTTTTGTTTTCATAAAAACCCAGTGAGATGTCAGTATTATTTTAAAGCTTAGGAAACTTGAGTTACAGAGAGGTGAAGAAAGTTAGCTGGATTCAGACTAGCTGCTAAGTCTGGCCTCTTGATAGTACATCATGCTGCTTCAGCAGAGGGAGAATGAATAATTCTCTGTTGAGGATTTTTTTTTCTGATCACCAGTGCCTAGTACCACTGACACATCTTTGGATCTTGAGTATTTTACTAGAGAGTATAATAAATTATTTAAAAACTATATAACATAGTCTTTACAACTAACACATCTACTTATAATGTTATAGGTAACAGAAATTTGATTAAAATGTAAGTTAAATTATGCACTTCATAAATTTAGGTCTAGTTGTATGTTTTCCATAAAGATAAGAATAGGTTGGAAAAAAAAGGTTAACACCTTAGAAGTCCTTCTTCCTTTTAAGAGAATTTTTTTCATTAAGGAAAAAAAAACCTTTCAAGAAGCCCTGTTTATTTTCATTTCCTTCTTGAGATGTTAAGAATACTTTTGAGGGCACCTGGGTGGCTCAGTCAGTTAAGGGTCCTGGTATTGAGCCCCTCATCTGCTGGGCTCCCTGTTTATCAGGGAGGCTGCTTCTCCCTCTCTCTTCCTGCCCTTCTCCCTGATTGTGCTTTTCTCTCTTGCTCTTACTTTCATAAATAGAAATCTTTAAAGAAAAGAATACTTCTGGGTGTTTTTTAAATTTCATGCAAAAAGTGTTTTTTTAATTACCAGAATTTAAGATAAATAATACTTTTTACTTTTATTGTTCCCATAACCTGTTATAAATTGGTGTGAGGGATAGCATAATGTTACTTTAGTTCTCTCTGAGACTTGCCTTTAATATTTTCCTTAACTCTCAGCTCTTTTCTCCTGATGACTTAGAGATCAAACACCATGACAGCTGGAGGGCCTTTTCTTTAATGTCACGTTACTATATTTTCTTGATATGTTTGGATTGGACTTCATGTAGTTATCATTAGCATATTTTAGCTTTTTGATAGTTTGTTTTTTGATCATTGGCATTCTTCTCCTATCCTTTGTACTTTTTGTGAGCCATAGAGCTCTATTTATATCTCATTTCATGCTTTTATACCTAAAATGCTGCTGCCTGCCCCCAGCCCTCCTAAGTGAATTATCATAACAAATTACTAACCTCTATTTTTAATGACTGGATTGTTTGAGGGTCCGTTTCAGTTTATATATGCTTCTTTTTTTAATCTTCACAAGAGTTTGATGATATTTGTTACCATTTGAAGCAGAACCTAACAAGTAAAACACAAAGCTCTTAGGAAAGAAAGTTCAAGTCAGTCATATTAAATATTTTAATAGTAAACTTTCCAGTGAAAAGAATTTGAAGACCTCATTATTGTTCAAACAACTACAAAAATAACTTGATTGTTAATGGTGTTGGTTGTGTAGATCCCTTCATTAATCTCTCAGCTCTTTGATAATGCCTTGAGTAGTTTAATTTCCAAATTACTTTTTGTACCATTTGAATTATGTAGCAGTGATTAAAATGAGGTAAAATGTTTGTTATCCTGTATGTATAAAATATAGGTAAACCAGACAGATATACCTCCTTATTTGAATCTGGACTTTGAAGATGTCATATAGTTGTCATTTAAGAATCTAATTTTTTTTTTTTTTTTAAAGATTTTATTTATTTGTTAGAGAGAGCGTGAGCACAGGCAGACAGAGCGGCAGGCCAGAGGCAGAGGGAGAAGCAGGCTCCCTGCCGAGCAAGGAGCCTGATGTGGGACTCGATCCCAGGACGCTGGGATCATGACCCGAGCCGAAGGCAGCCGCCTAACCAACTGAGCCACCCAGGCGTTCCAAGAATCTAATATTTAGAAGGGAAACAGCAGTTACCATCTTAAGTCATTTTAAGTGTACATTTGAGGTGCTGTAACTATATTCATACCACTAGGCAACCAATCTCCAGAACTTACTCATCTTTTTTTTTTTTTTTTAAAGATTTTATTTATTTATTTGACAGAGAGAGAGATCACAAGTAGGCAGAGAGGCAGGCAGAGAGAGAGAGGGAAGCAGGCTCCCTGCTGAGCAGAGAGCCCGATGCGGGACTCGATCCCAGGACCCTGAGATCATGACCTGAGCTGAAGGCAGTGGCTTAACCCACTGAGCCACCCAGGTGCCCCAGAATTTACTCATCTTAAAAAAACTAAAATTGTATTCCTGTTAAAAACTCCCCATTTTCTCCTTCTCCCAGCCCTTGTAGTTCTACTTTATGTTCTGTGAATTTGACTACTCCAGGTACCTTGTAAGTAAAATAGAGTATTTCTTTTTTTGCAGCTGGCTAGTTTCACTTAGCATAATTTAAGGCTTATACATGTTGGAACATGTTTAGAATTTCCTTCCTTTTTAAGGCTAAATATTATTCTATTGTATGCATGTACCACATTTTGTTTATCTGTAAATGGACATTTGGGTCCACCTTTTGGCTGTTAAGAATAGTGATGCTATGAATGTGTGTATACAAATACTTGTTTGAGTTCCTGCTCTCAATTCTTTTGAGTGTATACCTAGAATAAGAATTGCTCAATCATATAGTAAATCTGTGTTTAATTTTTTGAAGAACCATCATACTCTTTTCCTCAGTGGCTGTGAACTGTTTTACATTCCCAATAGCAGTGCCCAAGGTTCCAATTTCTTCACCTTTTGCCAACAGTTGTAATTTTTGTGGTTTTGTTTTGTTTTTTAAGTGGTCTCCTCACCTAGCATCAAGACCAGTGTGGGGCTTGAACTCACGACCCAGGAGATCAAAATCAGAGCTGCTGAAATCTAGCGTCAAGTGCTTAACCAGCTAAGCCTCCCTGGCTCCCTTTGTTTGTTTGTTTGTTTTTGATAACAGCCCTCTTAATGGTTGTAAGAGATCTCATTGTGGTTCTGAGTTGCATTTCTGTAATGATTAGTGATACTGAATATGTTTTCATATGTTTGAGGGCCATTTGTGTATCTTTGAAGAAACTTAACTCAAGTTCTTTGTCCAGTTTTTAAATCAAATTTCTTGGTTTTATTGTGACCAAATTTTAGGTGTTTGAATATATTTTCTAGATTTTAACCCCTTACCAGATACATGGGTTGTAAATTCTTTGTCCCATTCCCATTGGTTTATTATCTCTACATTCGTTGATTGTGACCTTGGATGCACAAGTTTTACATTTTGATGTCTACTTCACTTTTTCTTTCATTGCGTGTGCTTTTGGTGTCATATCCAAGAAATCATTGCCAAATCCAGTATCATGAAACTTTCCCCCATCTTAAGAGTTTTGTCGTGTTATCTCTTTATGTTTAGGTCTTTGATCTACTTTGAGTTAGTCTTTGTATGTGGTGGAAGGTAAGGTTATACAACTTTATTCTTCTGTACATGGGTATCTTTTCTGTTTAATTTTACAGTATATGAGAAAAGATTCGTGGCTGTAAGTGATAGAAAACCCAGTTTGAATGATAAGTATAACGAGAAATTTATTGACAAGAGAAATGTATTGATTTATTTGTTGATATCTTTTATTTTACTTTTTAATTGAAGGCCTGGGGTGCAGCTAGGTCACAGGGGAAAAAAGAGTCAGTAACCTGAACACATCCAGAGCCCATTGTTTTTTCTTTTCTAAATAAATAAAATTTTTTGGGGTTGGGGAAAGCATCTGTTGGTGGGTTGCCTTCTATTCTTTGGGTGCAGACTGGATTTCTCTGTGTAGTAGGAAATGCAGTCACCCACAGGTTAAATTTTATGTCCTAGATACTAAACTCTTACTGGCCTCAAAGCTGTATCAGGTCCCTGTGGAGGCCAAGAAAAACAAGGCTGTACCCACGTTGAGTCTAGCCCTGACATAAGTACAGCCATCTTGGCAAAGCAAAAGCTGGCACCTTGTACCCCCTCTCCACCCGCTCCCCATCCCTTGGTAGTATGTGTGACATTGCTCAGCTACCCCTGGCTGCCCTAAAAGAAAAACAGATAGTTAACTTGCAGAGATCACAATCCTGCAAGATAGGAGTCTCCCTCGGTTTACAAATGTCCTAGTGATTTACAACAAAGAAGCTATCTTCTCAATAGCCCAGTTTCAAGAGACAAGTAACTCAGTTCCTTAAGCCCTAATGTCGCCCTCCCCACCATAAAACTGAAGGAGGCTGAGGCAGAAGGAGATGTAAATAAAGTTAAATTTCTTCTAAACCTAAATCTTACTAACAAGGACACTTGATGGGAGAAATGTGAAACTTTATCTCTAAACCTCCAAGATACTGTCACCAGTCATTCCCAAGCATATGACCCACTGATACACATCTAAAGGGTCTCACGAGAAGATTTTTATTACTGGTAATGAATAACCTTTTCCCCAGACAATAGCTAGCCCCTCATGGTCCTGGAGACCTCCCTTCCAAAATTCCTTAGAGACTTATATCATCCATAACCCCCTTTGTCCTCACCCACTGCTTAGTCTACCCCTACTCTGCCTTTTAAAAACCCTGACTGTAATCTGGCTTGGGGTCCAGGTCCCTACTCTGCTGCGTCAGGTATACTTGGGCCCAAGCTTAAGCATGTCATCTCAGGGTCCAGGTCCCTACTCCACTGTGTTGGGTTTACTTGGGCCCAAGTTTAAGCTTGCTGAATAAACCCTCATGTGATTGCATCGGTGCTTGGCTCCTTGGTGGTCTCTCAGACATGAAAACTCGGGCATAACAGTCCCAAGACGTAAAAAATCCAGGAAGAAAACTCTTTCTTCCAGTCAGATTTGGTTTTCTGTCTCTGGATCACTTAAATTTAGATCCACAAATACGGCCACTTGTATTAATCTGGCAACTCCTAAGGATGTTAACAGATGTGGGGAAGGGGCAGTTAAGACAGGGATGCTAATCAGTCTCAGGTTTCTAATACTACCATTCTCCCAGGAGAAATAGTATGATTTGTATCCCATGTTATAAATATGATATTGATCGCCTGTTAAATAGGCATTAGAACTCAACTTCTCACATGTTGAAATTGATTGAAAATGTATAGAAGTGATTTTTAGCCTTTAAAAATCTCTGAGATGACCCTATACTACATCATTTAACTGTAAATATGTGGTTTTAATAAATGTGAATTAAAGTTTTGAGAAATTATTTGAGATATTTTATAATTTTCCATAAAACCAAAAAAATAAATAAAAACATGACAAACTAGAATGGATAAAAAAGATTAAAATCAACAATTTAAATTTGGATTAATTCCATATATATATATAATATATATATATTATATATATATGGAATACTGTGATTTTTGGAGATGCCCATTAAATTTAGAAGCTTTCTCTGACCACTGAAGGAACAATGAACAATGTTAATTCCTCTGTATTCAGAGTACATGATCCTAAGGTAGTTAGAAAACATGGGTGAAACACACATATATCAAAACAACGTACCAGTGTGTCTATGACTTTTATTTTATTTTATTTGGGTGGGGGGGCAGGAAAGCAAGGTTTATTGAGTATAAGCTCAAAGCTCCTGAAGAGGGAAGGGACCTGGGAGGGTTGACCTGTAACATTTATTTGAATTTCTCTGATATATATTGGATATGTACAAAACTTTGTGTTTTAATTAACTCCTAATTTATAGCACCCTACTCAAAAGCATATAAACTGCTTACATATAAACTGCTATCATAATTGGTTCCTTGGAGAATCTCTGGACATGTTAGAAAGGAGAAAGTTCTGAAAAAGAATAATCTAGGGGAACTGACAGTAAGGGCAGGTTTCTTGAGAATGATGAATTGCCTAGCAGATCTTTAGTTTAGGAGTACCCTGAATGCTTTGCACTTACATGTTTAAGACAAGCCACTCTGAAATTTATTTGACCCAATAAGCATATTATGTTGAAAATGAAATGCAGGGATTTGTGGGAGCTATTAGCCATTCACACTTGTTATGAATCTTTGCTCACTTTAGACTGTTTTCTTAGAGAGTCCAAAGATGAGCAGCTGCTTTAAGGGGATACATTCTTTTTGTATATCTTTATCACTAATTTTTTTTAAAAAGTCACAAAAATAGTATATGATCATTATAACATATTTAAATATAAGTCCCTTCCCAGTCCTTCTTCCTGGAAGTGAGTACAATTAATAATTTGTTGTGTCTTGTTCCAAAACATGTTTTCTTAGAAATAGAAGTTTTGATTTGGTGGAATATAAGCAAAAAATTTTGGACCACACTTCAGTTTTTCTGGTCAGGGTTGCCTTGGATGGAGTCAAGTGGCCTCTATATGGTTTCTGTGGCCTCTGAATACTAGGGGTTTGGGAAGATTTGCCTATAGATGGGTGACTTTTAAATTAAGAGTGGCAAGAGTGATTTTAAAAAAAATTGCTTAGGACTAACCCTGCATGCGCAAAAAGGTAAAAGTAATATTTTTTTTTCCTTCTTCCTCTTCCCTCTTGTATATATGTGCTTTTCCTCCCTGAGGTTAGAGTTTAAATTAATAGTTTTTATGTTATGTTTAAGCTGTGTTATGACTTTTGTGGTTAACCTCTGGTAGTTATAATTCTAAGATTCAGAAACCCAACCCAGATCGGTTTAAGTAAACGAAGGAATTGATTGGTTTAATGTGACTGAAAAGGTCAGGGATCTGGGTACTCAGGAAAAGTGTTAAGAATTCTTTTTTCCTTGTTTTGCTTTCCTCTCTGTTGGTTTAATTCCCAAGTAGTCTGTTTCCACATGGTGGATCTAAGATTATGTCTTCTCAGGTTAGCTTCAGCAGGAAGAGAACCTGTCTTCCCAAGAAGTACAATAGAAATTTTAAGATTGAGTTTTGTTAGCTTGGAATAATGGGGCCGGATCAAATAAAAATTTCTGGACCATAGCATGTGGCCAGCTGCACTGTAACTACATAGAAATGACATTGGGAGAGCTCTAGTTTTGGATCTGCTTAGGCAGTACTGGAATAAGAAATCCCAAATCCCAGGAGTTTTACACAACAAAAGTTTACTTGCTTGTGCAGTGTCAGCTATAACTCTCTAGGGAAGCCCATGTGGTAACTCAGAAATCTAGACTATTTCCATTTTCCATCTCAGTGTGAAGCTTCCACAG
This sequence comes from Lutra lutra, assembly GCF_902655055.1. Classification (NCBI taxonomy): domain Eukaryota; kingdom Metazoa; phylum Chordata; class Mammalia; order Carnivora; family Mustelidae; genus Lutra; species Lutra lutra. Next base: position 117,653,700 of record NC_062281.1, on the reverse strand, counting down.
TTGTTTCATCAGGGAATGGGAGAGTCCATAGGGTTATGCATGAGCTTTCAGTGCTTTAGTCTGGCAGTTACACAGAACTTATAGCCCACTATACAGAGTTAGCCATGTGGTCCTGCCTAACTGCAAGGGGGCTGGGAAATGTACAAAATAACATGTTTTTTTGAGGAGCAGAAATGTGCCTGCCATAAGCTGTTAAAGAAAGCTAGTGAGTGATGCAAAACAACTGATGTCCACATAGCCTAGGATTCTAAACAGTGCTTAAAATGTTGATATGTAAAAACAGGTGCAGAGTTTGAAACTCCTTGCTCTTTGAAATGTTCTTTGCCCAAGTTTGGCCTGTTTTCGTTTACAGTAATTCATGGATTTATGGTTGAAAAATCACAAACTTTTCTTTCTTTCTTTTTTTTTGGGGGGGGGGAATGACTGACTTTATAATTTTTAGATTACAACACATTTATAGGTTGGAGACTGTAGTTATCATAATCAGGGTGCTCATAAGTTAGTTACCTTGTAATTCCATCGACATTTTTGGTACCAGTGTTTTTACATCTCTTTGATGAATTGACTTTCTTCTTAAAACTTAAAAGAAAAAAATCATCTTCAGTGATATGCTTCCTTGGGTTTTCTGAGTTGAAAAACTTTTTTATAAAGTGCCAGGTAATAATTTTGGCTTTCTGTGCTATATGTTACAACCATTCAGTTTTGCTGCTGTTGTAGTGCAAAAGCAGTCGCGGACAATACATAGTTGAATGAGTGTGGTGTGTTCCAGTAAAGTTTTATTTGTAAAAACAGGTAGCTGGGTGGGCAATAATTTGTTTACCTCTGATCTGCCTGACTGCTCATCCTTATTCCTCTTGTTGAGCAGTTTGTCCTTCCCTCTTAAATGTTTATTTCTAGATTATTTTTAGCTACCTTCTCATTTTGTACATTTTGGGTGGACCCATTTTCATTCATTATTGTTTTAACTATCTTAGGTGTTGAAACAGATTTGATGTGGGGTTTGGTGTGTCCCCCGCCTTTTTTTTTTTTTTTTTTTAAAGGGAGGGGATGAGGCAAAGGAAGAGGGAGAAAATCTTTTTTTTTTTTTTAAGATTTTATTTATTTATTTGACAGAGATCACAAGTAGACAGAGAGGCAGGCAGAGAGAGAGAGGGAAGCAGGCTTCTTGCTGAGCAGAGAGCCCGATGCGGGACTCGATCCCAGGACCCCGAGATCATGACCTGAGCCGAAGGCAGCGGCTTAACCCACTGAGCCACCCAGGCGCCCCAAGAGGGAGAAAATCTTAATCAAGCTCCATGCTCAGCGTGGAGCTGACCCAGGGCTGATCTCACAATTCTGAGATCATGATCTGAGCCAAATCAAGAATTGGACTCTATACTGACAGAGCCACCCAGGCACCCCTCATATTGTCCTTTATTAGCTATCTGACCATGTCTGAGTTGCATAGAACAGGGCTAATAATACCTGCCTGTAGGTTGGTCTAAGTATAAGATTATGGAATACTTAGCATAGAGATTGGTGAATAATATATGGTAACTGGTAGTTCTTGTTTTTGTTATTGTCCTGTAATGTGTTAACTCTCACATATGTATCTGGATCCCAGAAGTTTCTTCAGTGTTCCAGTTTTTACTACATTTCTCTGTTGGACATTTTAATTCAGCTCTTCTGTAGTATTAAGAAGCATTCCTAACCATAAGTGACTCTTAATCTCACAAAACAAACTGAGGGTTGATGTGGGGAGGGGGGTTGAGAGGGGGGGTGGGGTTATGGACATTGGGGAGGGTATGTGCTATGGTGAGTGCTGTGAAGTGTGTAAACCTGGCGATTCACAGACCTGTACCCCTGGGGATAAAAATATATGTTTATAAAAAATAAAATTAAAAAGGCTTAAAAAAAAAAAAGAAGCATTCCTTTTCATAACATAACAATAAGTTTGGAAACGGGATTCTAGAGCTTAGTGATGTCAGTGGCATTGTGAATTTCTTGATCTTGGTTGCAAGATGTAATAGCTTCGACTGAATCCTATCCTCACATGTCTGTTTCCAGAACAGTAGCAAAGTGTGAAAAAGGGACTTCTTCTGGAGTAATTTTTTCCTTTTTATTATAAAAAGAATTAAAAAGTTAGGAACTAGAATCTCTAGGACTTGAACACCTTAAGGTGGGAGAGACTTGATATGTAAGGTGATTGCTAGATTTTTGGCTGAAATGTCTACGTTGATAGTAGTACTATTAATGTAAGAAAAGAATAAGGTTTATAAAGAAGATAAATTCCATTTTAGACTTGTTTTGATGTACCTGTGGCAGATGGACTGCTATCTTGTAGCCAGTCCTCCTCCTATAATAGCTTTATTGACATATCATTTACATACCATAAAATTTACCCTTTAAAGTATACAATTCAGTCGTTTTAGTATACTCACAGAGTTTTCAAACCATCACTATTATTTAATTTTAGAACATTTTTATCATTGTAAAAAAGAAACCCCTGTACCTATCTGCAGTCATTCCCCATTCACCCCTCCCTCAAGCCCTGGCAACCACTAATCTATTTCTGTCTTTGTGTATTTGCCTGTTCTAATTAACTGAGTTTTTTATCTTTTTCTGTTGATCTAGCACCAGAAGTAATTAATGTGTAGCACATAGATTTGCTCATGTTTGAATTAATAAAGTAATTCATCCACAGAAATGATTTTTGGTGATGTTTCAGATAATCATGAGTAAGAACCACAGGTAAAGGGTATTTAGTTAGACTTCCTTAATATGGCATAGAAGGGCCTCTGCTGCCTCCCATATACCTTTCCAGCCTGACTGACTACCATTGTTTGATTCACGGTTGGTGTTCAGCAACATGAACCGATTTATAGGTCTTCCTAAATGATGTAATTTTTCTCTTCCGTGCCTATGCTTATTAGATCTTCTCTATTTAGGCTCCTCCCAGGGCTTTCTGGTTGTCTAGTTCTTGTTCACCTCTTCTCAGGGTATGTCAGGAAGTAAGAAATTTCAGACTTTCTCTTTTGGGGAATCCCCTCCATAGAATCTTCTGTTCTTACTGTATTGTGTTATGTAAAAGTGTTTTATATATTTGATTTCTCTAGGCCAGAGATCTCTGAACTTTTATTGCTTACCTATAAAAACTGAACCGTGCATGCATAATTTTTAATAATGTACATGTACTAGTGTAGTAATATGTTAAATATTTTTTTAACCTTTTTTTTTTTTTTAAGATTTTATTTATTTATTTGACAGAGAGAGAGACCACACGTAGGCAGAGAGAGATGGGGGTAAGCAGGCTCCCTGCTGAGCAGAGAGCCCAATGCAGGACTCGATCCCAGGACCCTGAGATCATGACCTGAGCTGAAGGCAGAGGCTTAACCCACTGAGCCACCCAGGCGCCCCGATATTTTCTATTTTTTTGAGTCTCTATTTCATTTATTTCTGCTGTGATCTTTATTATTTCCTTCCTTCTGTTAACTTTGGGTTTTGTTCTTTTCTAGCTCTTTTAGATGTGAGGTTAGATTGTTTGAGATTTTTCTTTTATCGCTATAAACTTTCCTCTTAAAGAACTGCCTTTGCTGTGTCTCAAAGGTTTTCAGTGTCAAGTTTACATTTTCATTTGTCTCAAAGTATTTTATTATTTTCTTTGATTTCTTGGTTGACTTATTGGTTACTTAGTTGCATATTGTTTAGCCTCCAGGTGTTTTCGTTTTCCAGTTTTTTCTTTGTGATTGATTTTTCAGTTTCATACTGTTGTATTCAGAAAAGATGCTTGATACGATGTCAGTGTTTTTAAATTTATCGAGACTTGTTGTGTAGCCTAAATGTGATATCTCCTGGAGAATGTTCCATGTATACTTGAAAAGAATGTATTCTGTTCTTTTTGGGTGGAATGCTGTATGTATCTGTTAAGTGCATCTGCTCTGATGTGTTGTTCAAAGCCAATGTTTCCTTGGAAATTTTGTGTATACACGGTGTATCCATTGATGTAAGTGTAGTGCTAAAGTCCCCTACTATTTACTGTATTACTGTCAATTTCTCCCTTTATGTCTATTAATGTTTGACTTATATATTTAGGTACTTCTGTGTTGGGTGCATAGATATTTATAGTTGTTGTATTCTCTTGTTGATTAATCTCTTTATCATTATGTAAGGGGCATATTTGTCTCTTGTTAAAGTCTTTGTTTTAAAGCCTGTTTTATCTGATACAAGTATTGCTACCTCAGCTTTTCTTGTTTCCATTTTCCTGGAATATCTTTTTCCATCCCTTTACTTCCAGTCTGTATGTATCTTTCGGTCTGAAATGAGCCTCTTGTAGGCAGCATATAGATAGGTCTTGTTTTTGTTTTTGTTTTTTAATCTATTCAGTCACCTTCTCTCTTGATTGGAGAATTTAGTTTATTTACATTTAAGATAATTACTGATATGTATATCCTGATTGCTGTTTTGTTAATAGTTTTCTGGTTGTTTTTGCAGTCTTGTTTTTTTTTTTTTTCCCCCTTTTTTCCCCGTGTGATTTGATGACTTTTTTTAGTGTTTTGCTGGATTCTTTTTATTTTTTATATATGTGTTCCTGGGTTTTGGTTTGTGGTTACAATGATGTTCATGTATAACATGCTATGCATACATGCTATGGTCACTTAAGTTTCTAAAAGCACTACATTCTTCCCCTCCCTTTGTTTTACTTGTTTAACATATATATTTTACATCTTTTTATTTTGTGTATCCTTTAACTCATTATTGTAGATAAAAGTGATTTTACTACTTTTGTCTTTTAACCATCATACTACTTTTATGAGTGAGCTACCATTTTTGCCATATATTTGCTTTTACTAGTGAAATGTTTTCTTTCATAATTTTTTCTAGTTGTGGCCTTTTCTGCTCCAAGAAGTCCCTTAAACACTACTTGTAAAGTAGGTTTAGTAGTGATGGAGTCCTTTAACTTTGTTTACCTGGGAAACTCTCTCTCCTGAATGAATTCTGAATTCTGAGTGATAACCTTACTGAGTAGAGTATTCTTGGTTGTAGGTTTTTTTTTGTTTTTGTTTTTGTTTTTTCCTGTTTTGGCACGTTGAATATATCATGCTGTGGGCTGCAGAGTTTCTACTGAATAGTAGAAACTATAGACTTAGGTGGTTGTTTCCTTCTACATAATATTTACTTTTTTGTCTTGCTGCTTTAAGATTCTGTCTTTAATTTTTGACATTTTAATTATTATGTGCTTTGGGGTAGACCTCTTCAAGTTTATCTCCTTTGGGGCTTTCTTTCCTTCCTTGACCTGGATATCTGTTTTATTCCTCAAGTTAGGGAATTTTTCAGCTGTTCTTCAGATAATTTTTTTCCCTCTCTTTCTCTTTAACATCTGGTACCCACAAAATGCAAATGTTGGTATGCTGATGTTGCCCAAAGGTCACTTAATCTATTCTTATTTATTTATTTATTTATTTATTTATTTATTTATTTATTTGAGAGAGAGAGAGAGAGAGAGAGAGAGAGATTTAGTGAGAGAGGGAGAGGGACCAAGGAATAAAACCTCCAGCAGACTCCCCACTGAGTGTGGAACCCGATGCCAGGTCTGATCCCAGGACCCTGAGATCATGGCCTGAGCTGAAACCAGGAGTAGGATGCCTAACTGACTGAACTCCCAGGTGCCCTGACTGTGAGTTTTTTTATTAATTCGGTAAATATTAATCCTTATCAATGTCTTGCCTGTTCTTTCCCCCATTGTTCAGGGTGTTAAGACTTTCTCTTGTCTATCATAGCACCCTTTGTTACTTTTATCATAGCATTTATTATGCTGTATATTGTAATTATTGGTATATGTTTATCTTCTTTCAATAGAGTATAAATATCTTGAGCATGGGTACCCTCTCATTTCTTAAGTTCCCAGTAGCTTGCACAGTGCCTAGCATATAGTAGATAATTATCGAATGGATAAGCTGAATTAAGTGGAAAGAATCAATGATGATTTGAGAATTATTAAGATAATGATTCTTTTGAAGTATTTATTTGAAAGACCATAGGGCCATTTAGTTTTTAAATGCCTACAGATTAAAGCAGTGTATCTCATTATTTGTGTTGATGGATTAGTTTCTTTTTAAGTTTCCAGTTCATTATATATTAATGCTTTTGTAAAATACAGTAAAAATTTAGTACTAGGAAAATGACATAAAAGGAGACATAAAATATAGGCACCAGTTTTTTTATTACTAGATTCAACAGATAAAATTATTCTCAAGTTCTGTACTTAGCTTTTTGTGTATTGGTAACAAAGAGTCTGTGTACCTTTACTGTCCATTGACAATATTTTGAGAACTGTACAAAGCACTGGTAAATGCTTTACAAATGTTATCCACTTTAATTTTCATAACACCATAGTGTTTAGGTACTATTATCACCATTGATAGGAAACCAGGCAAGTAAATTACCTACGGACACATAGATGGCCACACAAAACAGTTAGGATTCAAACCCAAGTAGTCCATTCTGACTTCACAGTACATGTTCTAGTCTCCTCTGAGTTTGCAAAGGTGAGATAAGGTAGCATTTTAGGCTGAGACTGTGTAGAATGAACACGGATGCAGGCAAAGAAAGTTGAACAAGTATAAATATAATTAATTTGCTTAAAAAAGAGAATGTTAAGGGTCATAAAAGCAGAGTTATGGAGGATGTTGTTCTTTTATCCTGGGAGTCTGCATCTGTTCGCCTGTTACTCTTAGTTCATACTAAAATTCCTGATTTGCAAAACAAAATAGTGATGGTATTTCTTTGAAATACTTGTCTTTTTGCTCTGGCTCAGTTTAATAGACTGAAATTTGTTTCTTCTATTCTTTGTACGTTGCTTATTCTCACCTCTATTATTTGACAGCGTAATCATCCAAATTATTATGATTACATTCATACAAACACAGAAATAACATTTCTTTTTATAGGTATCAGTATTTCAGGAACAAAAGTATAGGGATCATATGATGTTAATGGTAGTAGAGGATTATGTTGCTGTCTTGTTTTATGTCATTAAATTCTTGATATCATGAAATTGTCAATTTTTAGAATATTTCAGTTTCAACAATAGTATTTTTTTTTTAACATATAATGTATTATTAGCCCCAGAGGTACAGGTCTGCAAATTGCTAGGCTTACACACTTCACAGCACTTCATAGCATATACCCTCCTCAGTGTCCATAACCCAACTACCCTCTCCCTACCCCCCTACCCCTAGCAACCTTCAGTTTGTTTTGTGAGATTAAGAGTCTCTTATGGTCAACAATAGTATTTTTTATACATTAAAAAACTTTTTTTCTTCCTGTAGAAATCTGGTTAAGAAGTACTGTCCCAAACGTTCCTCCAAAGATGAAGAACCAAGGTAAATTATATACCTGTTTATTATTGCATATTAAAATAAAAAACTTATATTTCTGTTATTTAGTAAAATAAATATGCTGGTAGCCCTTTATAATGATTTTTTAAAGTTGTAATTTAAAAAATCACATGTTCTTAAATAAGAAAGTATTTATTTGAATAAGAAAGAATATTTCATTGGGCTCAGTTTTCTGAAATAGTTGAAAGTATGGGTTTCCAAGTAAAATGTGGACTGGGACTGTATTTGAGTGATTTAGTCTTCAAAAGAAAAGGGTATTTTCCGCATACTTTATTTTGCAGTTGTTAGTTTGTCAGATTCTTGCTTTTACTCTTACAGGTATTAAAACAGTTTAGCTGGTTAGTTTAAAGGGATAACAAAAAGGAATAAGGTTTTCAGAGTAACCTTGGAACTCTGAATAAAAGTTTAGGAATTGCTAATTGGTAATTGCTAATAGCTTTTTGGTAGTCTTAAACAGGGATATGTGGATGGTTGTAAAATACAGAAACAAAGAAACTAGACTTAAAACAACTTTATGTATAATTGTTAGTTGTTAGGATTCTTAAGTTTAGTGTTAATGGAGTATTATCTGAGTTACTTGCCTTCAGCTGAAAGAGTGTTCAGGCAGTGTATTTAGAATAGATCCATACATTTTAATACAGCAATTCTCTGTTTCTCTCCTTCCCTCCACACACATTTTTTTTTACCCTTATTGCCCCTTCCTACCCCTCTTTGGTGCCAACCATAATGGCACTTTACTTCCATTCAGGATGTGGTCAGGCATACAAGCAGCTGTGTCCAGAGCTGATAGCAAAATTGTTCTGTAGATCAGCCATCGAGATGCATTTGAGTGGTATGATTGGCAGGTTCTGTCCTCGAGAGCAAGCACATCATCTCTGCAACAGGTTCAGCTGCCAGTCCTAGGAATCCCAGCTCATTCCCCAGCTCAGGCCAGTCAATTGACTACTTAAGAGATTCCAGTATGCCAAAAGAGCCTGCAGGTAGTATTCTTACTATTTTTTGACCCCATATATCCCTTTATTTATAAATTAAGACTACTTGAAGATATACAAACATACAACTTGAGCTAAATATAGTATTCTTTTCACATAGAGTTAATTTGGAGCTACTAGTAGAGAGTTAGGTTGAGTATGTTAAAATTTGTCAAGTGTCAGGCTCAATCCATACCTCATGGAAAGCATTTTTAAAGAAAAAATACATAAATTTCACCATTTTTAATATGTTTTTGTCAGGTTTACCTCGTGTATAGCCTTTTTTAACATCCTTAACGAGTTAAATGACTATGCAGGACAGCGAGAAGTAGTAGCAGAAGAAATGGCGCACAGAGTTTATGGTGAATTAATGAGATATGCTCATGATCTGAAAACTGAAAGAAAAATGGTAATTATTGTTTTCATTCAGTTATATAGTACATGAAATGTTTTCACATGATTACTTTGCTTTTTAAAGTAACATTCAGTATAAACTGGTTTGGTATTTCGGTTTCTTTTAACTAAAATTATCTCTTGCTAATTTGTGATCCTTTGGGTTTAAGACCAAGATTTGGTAACCTATAGCCCATGGGCCAAATCTAGCTTACTGCCTCTTTTTCTTAGTTCCTCATGAGCTAAGAATGGTTTGTAATATTTTGGATAGTTGAAAAGAAAATCAAAAATATTTCATGGCATGTGAAAATTGTTTGAAATTCACATTTCATTGGTTATAATTAAAGTGTTATTGAAACACACCTACACTCATTTACTTATGTATTTCCTGTGGCTGCTTTTGTATTATATCAGAAAGGTTGAATATTTGTAACCAAGACCACATAGCTTGCAAAAACTTAAGATATTTATCTGACCCTTTATAGAAAACACTTGTCAACCTCTACTCAAGTCATGTCTTTGTCTAGAGATTGTATCTGTCTTATAGGATATACTTAAAGTATTCAGATAATACTCATTAAGTGCATTTTAGAGAGTTTTGCTTTACTAATAGTCTTTTCCTAGGTCTTGTTAGAGTTATATAATTAGTACCTAAAAAAATAAAGTGAAAAGTAAAGGTTTTGGGGAGTTTTTAGAATTTTAGTATTCAAATATAATTTTTTGTTTTATTTGTTTTTTGGTTATGATCTTCAGCATCTTCAAGAGGGACGGAAAGCTCAACAGTACCTTGACATGTGCTGGAAACAGATGGATAATGTAGGTTATAATGTTTTCATGCTTATAGTTTTGTAGACTACTTAGCCCCAAATTCTCCTATGCTTCACATCTTTTGAGTTTAATATTTCTTGATGTATTTATTCTCTTTGACATTGGTGCAAAGAATGTGAAATCATTTTGTAATTTTTTTTTCTATATGGCTTTGTATTGTACCAATTCTGTAATCTTCAGATAACTTCAGATAACTCTAAAAGTTTAGGAATATACTTTTTGATTTTGCAATAGTTACTATAAAATATTGATAAGAGGGTAGGGGTAGTGGGAGTATTAATAGTGATGTACCTCAGAAGACCATTTAACAGAGACTTTAGAGGACCTAGAATCTAGTTCTGTCTTTTGATTTCTCTTGATTTCATCTTTAGCATATGAAAGATGAAGACAGTGGACTAGATTATATGAAATGTTTCTTCCAGTTCAGTGATTCTGTAATAATGTACTGGGCTCCTGGTCATAGATCATCAAATGTTAGGAAAGAAAATATTTGGTAGTATTTATAGGTAAAATTGTAAAAGTATAATAATTATTTATTATAAAAACTTTCCAAGGGTGAGGGCTCCTGGGTGGCTGAATTGGTTGAATGGCTGACTCTTATTTTCAGCTCAGGTTGTGGTCTTGGGGTCTTGGGATCCAGCTTAGCAGAGAGCCTGCTTGAGAATTTCTGTCCCTCTCTCTTTTCCCCTCCCTGTGCTTACTCGCTTGCGCGTACTCTCTCTCTTTCAAATAAAAAATCATTAAAAAAATAAAATAAAAAACCCCAGAATTCCAAAGGTGCTTGCTAGTGTGCTTTCTCTTAAATATTCTGGCATGCAGTCATTTGAAAAACAAGATGTCTGTAAGGAACATTGTTGTCTGCTTTCCTTAAAATTTTCTACCACATTATGTTCTATAGAATAAGACTATTGGGGATAGTCTTATTCTATAAGGGGGCACCTGCCTGACTCAGTTGAGCGTCCGACTCTTGGTTTTGGCTCACATCATGAGTTTCAGCTGTGTTGAGCTCGCTGCTGAATGCAGAGTCTGCTGCAGATTCTCCTTCTCTCTCCCTCTCCTCCTGTGCCCCTCCCTACTCTCACAGGCTCTCTTTCTTAATAAATAAATAAAATCTTAAATATATTCTTTCTGAACTCTCAGGTTAGCAAGAAGCTAACTCTTTACTCTTTTACTTGCGTATTTTTTATTATGGACGCTACTCCTTGAAAATTATGCCAAAGGGAGTTTTTCCCATGTTAAATTAATTTAGTTTGTGCTAACTTAGTTTGGGAAGAGGACTTTTAGATTTGAGATTTAAAAAACCTCATGTATATACGTGTTTTTGGCCTTTTTTCCCTTTTTTTTTAAACCACATATTCAGAGCTTGAAATCACTTTTTTTTTTAAGATTTTATTTATTTATTTGACAGAGATCACAAGTAGGCAGAGAGGCAGGCAGAGAGAGAGGAGGAAGCAGGCTCCCTGCTGAGCAGAGAGCCTGATGTGGGGCTTGATCCCAGACCCTAGGACCCTGGGATCATGACCTGAGCCGAAGGCAGAGGCTTTACCCCACTGAGCCACCCAGGTGCCCCAAAATCACATATTCTAAGAGTAAAGTTCTGCTATATAAATGTCATTGATACATGGTTGTAGGCACTAGTGCTAATTGAGAATTCTTATTTATATTAATAGTCCATTTCATTTTTGTTTTCATTTTCATTCTAATTGGTTTTAACAAGACTTTTAGGGAGTGTTTACATTTATTAAATTTTAAATTACCTTACCTAGCATTCTTAGTATCTGCCACCTAATGAGTGTGGATGTATGTGTGTTTTCATTTACACATAATAACAGACTCCTACACTCATGAGTCATTGGTCCCTTTAAAAACTTATGTTGGCACAAATTATTCCTGTTAATATGTGCTGACTTGCCTTTAGAACAGTTGGCAGTTACTAAGCATAAGTTAGAGGGGTCATAAGAAAGAAGCATTGAAAAAAAATGTGAGAATGATTTCCTTAAGGCATTAACAATACCATTAAAGGTGTGTTCAGCTCAACTTACGTTTATTGAAGATATTGTTGACGTGTACTGAGTCATGGTAAAAAAGTGAACAGTGGGGGAAAAAAGAATAAGTGACATAGTCCTTGTTTTTGTCTAACCTGCAGTCTAGTGAGGGAGACAGACATATAATTTTTGTGGAATAGGTAGAAATATGTGCAGGATCTCATTTCTTAGTTCTGTATCTTCCTGTTTAATCAAGGAAATGAATTTGCAAAATTCCTAACATTTTTGAAATAATTGAGAGGAGATAAAGAAGTGGAAGAGACAGGCTGAGTTAGTGACAGAGTATTGAAAGTTGAGGAAAATATTTAAAAAGACAGTTATTAACCTTGGGATCATGAAAATAGGCCACACCAGCATTTAAGATGAGGGCAGAAGAGAGTAGCCTGCAAAGAAGATTTTGAAGGGATGATGAGAAATTACCAAGATAGAAGTATCAAAGATGCCAGGTCTGTCAGGCGGCTCAGGTAACAAAGTGTGCAAATTTATTAAGAATAGAGCTCAGTGGGGCGCCTGGGTGGCTCAGTGGGTTAAGCCGCTGCCTTCGGCTCAGGTCATGATCTCGGGGTCCTGGGATCGAGTCCCGCATCGGGCTCTCTGCTCAGCAGGGAGCCTGCTCCCTCCTCTCTCTCCGCCTGCCTCTCTCTCTACTTGTGATCTCTCTCTGTCAAATAAATAAATAAAATCTTTAAAAAAAAAAAAAAAAGAATAGAGCTCAGAAATGGAGCAGTTTCAGTGTTGGTCAGTAGCTCAGTGATATCACTAAAGCTGCTTCTGCTTTCTCAGTCCACTTTTTATGTCTTGACTCTGTTGGCTTTTTCCCTCAGGCTTGTCTCCTTATGGTCAGCAGCCAGCTTAAGCTGCCAGGCACCACATCCTCTCAGCTGCATGCGGCAGCAGGAAAAAGAGAGCATTTCTCTTTTAACTGTTCCTTTTTATTAGGGAGGGAAAACTTTCAGAAAATCCCCAGCAGATTTCCTAATGGGTACCTTTGACAGGATTAGATTACTTGACCATGCTCCAGCTGTGGGGAAGCTGGTAAAGCAAGTTTCAGCTATTTTCAGGCTTTACCCTGGGAGGTGGGCTCTTCTAAGAAGGGGTGGGGGAATAGAAGTGGCTGCTGATTAGTCTGGCATGTAAAGGGTGAAGGAAGGGGAGTCTTTTCTGGAGTGTATTCCTATATTGTATAATGATATCTTTCAGGGAAGGAGAATTTTTAATATTACTGCATTAGTATTTTTAATATTGTCCTAGTGATTCTTTAGATGTTGCACTGCAATTAAGTTTTTCACAAATAATAAGATGTCTAATATAAAAGTAATTTTGTATATAGTAGCTTCACATTGAAACAAAATTAGTAGCCTGTAGCTACTTAGTTTGAAAACAGTGTGAACTGAGTTTCAGAGAAGTAAATGTGGAAATTTATTTTTTTTTTTAATTTTATTTATTTATTTATTTGACAGAGAGAGAGATCACAAGTAGGTGGAGAGGCAGGCAGAGAGAGAGAGAGAGAGGAAGAAGCAGGCTCCCCGCTGAGCAGAGAGGCCGATGTGGGGCTCGATCCCAGGACCCTGGGATCATGACCTGAGTTGAAGGCAGAGGCTTTAACCCACTAAGCCACCCAGGCGCCCCTGTGGAAATTTATTTTTAATGTGGAAATTTAATCTTAATAGGAAAGTGACATTCTGAATATTATGTGCATTCAGATATATTTATGTGGTTTGAATAAATTGTACATGTCTCATTTGGTATTTTTATACTAATCAAAATGGTACATTTAAAGAATTTGTAAACTTTTCTGAGCACATTCATTTATGTTAATTGTATAGGTATGTCTGATTCTAGCTATATGACAATCTGAGCTAACTCAGAAACCTCTTGGCTAGAAATACTTTGATATAATAGCTAAAATATTTTTTATTGTATTTTAAGTTCTTAGAACTAAGAGAAAGGGAAATCTATTACTAACTGCTAGAAAAAGGGTAAACTAGAGGCCAGAGCAGTAGGTTTATGAGCTGATACAGTGGCATTTGAAGAATAAAGGCAGAGGTATTGGAGTGTGGTGGTTTATTGGACCTTGGTAAAGGTTTACGTTTTAATATACCGGGACAGAGATGATGTTTTAGCTCTATATGTTGTAGAGAGTTGGAACTGATAAACCTGTGTAAAATTTTGAACCTTCAAAGGACTAGCCCTTTAGTGAAAGATGGACTGTAAGAACTCTGCCCACTGGTCAAAGGAGACAGCAGAGAAATTTGTCTCTGTCTGAAGGTCAAAGGAGGAGAGATGTCTTGTGAAAAATTTAGACTTTGACCTTGTAGTTACGAGGTTTGGAACCCAGATTTGCCCCGTGTGTAGTTTTGTAATCCCCAAGATAAGAAATAGACATCTAACTTGTTCTAATGAGGTTGTTAGCTACATAGAAAATGTTGACATCCTCTGCTTTCTTCTGAGTGATTCTCAGAATACAGTAGCAAGGGATATGTTTTTCCAGGTAAGAAATTGAGGAGTCTCCTCTGGGGAATCTAACTAGCTTGAGAGGAAAGACTTACAGATAACAATAGTAGGATTACTCCGAGGAAACTGCCTGGCCATATTACCCTAGAGGAAGAGACAATAATCGAAAAGCCCCACCTGTAGAAAACTTTGATTTAGCTTTTAAAATAAGAACAGAGAGGCACAGATCCTCAGACATTTAGAGAAAACAACTAATGTAAATAATAAAGACCAAAACTTTGGCATGGGGGTGCAGCTTTGAAGAAACAATAACTGTGAAAGGAAATAGAAAATAGCAAAAACAATCAAAACATTTGAAACACTATTAATATTCTGAAAGGGAATAGAGAAGATACTATATCTGTGAAATAGGAATAAGATGCTGTCAAAGAAGGAACACACAAAGAAGAACTTTAGGATAGCAGAAATGAAAAACACATTAGAAAAAAATAAAATTGAAGAAATCTTTCAAAGTAGAGCAGAATGATAGAAATTGAAAATACAAGAAAAGAAGAGGGTTCATCCTATAGGTTCATTTTCAAGGTAATAAGCATTCTATAAAAGAGAAAACACTGAAAATGGACAGACAAAAATAATTCAAGAAAATTTTCGCAGAATGGAAAGACATGAGTTTCCAGATTGAAAGGATTTTCTAGGTCCTCAGCACAGTGGACTCAGAGCAAGATATATCTTCCTGAAATTTCAGATCCGTTAGGAGAGAGAAGATGCTTACCAGCCTCCAGAGTGGAAAACAAAACAAACATGTTTTATGCAGAGGATCAGGAATCAGAATGGGATCAGGAAGCCAGAAGATACTTTACATTGCTGAAGGAAGACAATTTCTGACAGCATCATACCCAGCCAAATTTTATCAATTGAAAGTGATGGTAAAGGTATTTTTGGCCATGGAGAAATTTGAAATGAAAATGATGAAAATTACCTCCTGCAGATCTTTTAGGAAGCTGTTGCTGAATGTATTCTAGCAAAATAAGGAACCAGGAATGGGGAAGGTGTGGAATTGGGAAATACGAATTTAAAATCAAAAGGGGAGGTGAAAGGAATGATGGTGAAGGGAATTTTAAGGAAGCAGCTAAGCAATAGGTCTAGTTTGGCTAAGTAGTCCAAATTTCAGTAGATCAAGGCCTTTGGAAGAGATTTCATTAAGAAAATAAAATGGATAGAATTCTGAATATGTTTGAATTAACTGAGGAGAGATTTTTAAAGAACTGTGCACACTACAGTGGAATTAGAAAAAAATATGTTGAAAACTAAGCAAAGATAAAAAATTAAGTCCAGGAGTAAAAAAAAAAAGGAAGTATGCCGGAAAGGAAATATGGTACATATCACACAGCTCTGTTGTGAATAGCTTTTACAAAGTCATAGTCATTTGAATTAAGTGAAAATTTTAAAGGCCTGGTTCTGGGCTAACGGTATTCCTGGGACACCTGGAAGAAACAATTTGAAGCCACTTTGGAGGGAGGACATTTCCACATTCCACCACAAAAAATGAAAAGCAAACACCAAAACCAACCAGCTAAACAAATCTACAAAACCAAACACAAAACATGAAATAAACCAATAAAGTCCTTCTGAAGGTGAGCTTATAATAAAAAATTATAAAATACATGTGATTTTTTTTCTCATTGGCAAATGATCAAGTATATTATAAATATTAACTCAGTCATGCCTGTGATTTTTTTTTTCTTTCACAGTCTATAATGTCTGATATTTAAGTCATATGGATTGATTATAATGCTAACATTTCTTTCCTAATTTAGAAAAATTTTATTTTTAGTATGTAATTCTATACAATGTACAGTTGCAGCACTTTAAATTATTTTTTAATGAGATAATTCTGTATCTCAATATGATATTTTAATTTTTTAAACAGAGTAAAAAGAAATTTGAAAGAGAATGTAGAGAGGCGGAAAAGGCACAACAGAGTTACGAAAGATTGGATAATGATACTAATGCAACCAAGGCAGATGTTGAAAAGGTAAGAAATAATCCAAACTGACTTCGATATCAAAATATCATTATTTACATATGGAAAATAGTTACAACGTTTGTATTGGTAGTTTTCCCGAGAGAAAAATTATGTCTAAATCTAAAATATACAAATATTTGTGTACTTCCATATCACAAGTTAGTCTGAGAAAGTAGTTAATACGTGTTACTTTATTTTATTCTAATGTCATAACTGCATTCAGAACGCATAAGAAAGAAATGGTTGCTATTGAGAATGAGTTTCTATCCTATTCCAAAACAATAGAAAGTCTAAGGTAAGGGATGCCTGGGTGGCTCATTTGTTAAGCGACTGCCTTTAGCTCAGGTCATGATCCCAGGGTCCTGGGCTCCTATCCTGTGTTGGGCTCCCTGCTCAGCAGGGAGCCTGCTTCTCCCTTTGCGTGCTCTGCCTGCCACTCCCCCTGCTTGTGCTCACACTCTCTGACAAATATATAAATAAAAATTAAAAAAAAAAAAATTAAGGTAAGTTGATGGGGTGTGCAAATGGGAGTTGGGTAGTGTGGTTCCCCAACTTGACACAAGGCAAAACAAGATCAAAGTGTCAGAGGTATGTGATGTTAGCTGTTTATGTGTTTGTTTGTTTGTTTCATTCATTCATTCATTAATTCATTCATTTTGGGAAACTGAACTCTCTTGTCACTAACTGACCTGCGTCAGATGTTCTGTAACATTAACTATTTGTATGATCAGCCCTGTAACTTATGCTGCTTAGGTTTTCCTTCTCCCCTGCTATATGCTCTTTATCTTAGAACATTTGACTTAGTGATGGAGCTGAAATGTTGGGATTTTGAACCTTACTCCACATTTTTGTATATACAAAGGCCACCATTTGTATATTTTCAATTTAGGATTTTATAATTCTCTATAAGATTAGAACAAGAAAAAAGTAAGGAAGGGAGTAGTGATTTATTTTCTGCATTCCGTTTTCTTTACCACTTTAAAGCTATAAAATTATATAAAATCCAGATTTTACAATTACCTTAAAGGCCTTCTAGTATAACTTGTGAGGCTTTTATTTTTTCTACCTGGTTTTTTGTTTTTGTTTTTGTTTTTAGATTTTATTTATTTATTTGATAGATCACAAGCAGGTAGAGAGGCAGGCAGAGAGAGAGGGGGAAGCAGGCTCCTTGCCGAGCAGAGAGCCCCACTTGGGGCTTGATCCCAGGACCCTGAGATCATGACCTGAGCCGAAGGCAGAGGCTTAACCCACTGAGCCACCCAGGTGCCCCTTCTCCTTGATTTTTAATGACTTTAAACCTCTAATGATACTAAGTTCCATCTTGTTGGAAATACACAGTGTTAAGGCAGTTCTCCCACCCCGCCGCCAACGTTAGCATTTCCTTATATTGATCCCGGTCTAATGTTTAAATTTCTTTGAGATACCAGAAACATATCAAATCTGTATTTTCCTCCTAATAGCTCTTTAGATATTTGTAGCATATTTTTTACCCTTAGATAAACCATCGTGTTTCTTTTATTCTATGTAGGAGATATTTTCAAGTTAACTATTTTCCTTTGGACACCTGTTAATTTGTTAATATCCCACATAAATTATGTTACTTCTGATTGGATGTAATAATACAGGTATGGTCTTACTGGTCCTGAGTTTGATTGCCTCCCTTGTTTTGAACACCAAATTTATGTTAATTATGGGCTAAATGTATATTGACCACTTGTTTGGATGGACTCCCATTGAGTTTATGGTTAACCCAATGTTTTTTCATATGTGGTGTGGTATGAGAACATGTTTCAGAACTTGTACTGTTGGTATTTTAAATGCATATGTACATCTGTATCAATTATTAGACTCAACTCTGCTGTGAAGATTTTTGGATCCTGATTTTGATCATCCATATATTCATTTCCTTCCCAGCATCATGTCATGCATAAAATGTGTTACCATTATTTGATAAAAATGTGGACCACAACAGTTGGAAACAGCACTGTTTAATACATGGGATTCATCCTTTCTTGTTGTCACTGGTTCCTTAAGAACTCCTTTGACTAAACATTGTTTGAATACCTAGTTTATGTAGTAGACAAGTTAAGGAACTCTTTGACTGGACTCTCATTTAACTTTTTTTTCATTTTGTCTGTAAAGATATCTTTAGTGACTAATTAGGTATTTTGAAATCCAGATATAAAATGTTTAATAGTTTGACCTAACTTAACTTATTTTCATGTTCATAATTTCCTTTTTCATGTTCATTTGTTTGCAGTTCCCTTACTTATTAGAAATTTAGAAAACTTTGAGGATTTGCTTTAAGAACTATGGAGTAGAGGAATTCTATTGTAAATGACCAGGGAGGGAAGGGATCATAGTTTCAATTGAGCAACTATTGATAAAAGTTTAAAAAAAAAAAAAGTGAAGAGGGAGCAAGCTACTTACTGATTTTCCTAAGGCAATAATACAGCGTGAGTTTACCATAACACTCCTGAACTGTACACTTAGAAATGACTAAGATGGTCAGTTTTATGTTACATGTATTGTGTATTTTACCACAATTAAAAATTTAAAGGATTTTTAATGCAATATTAAAAAATAAAAGAGAGAAGACCATTAGTATGATGCCCACCGTATGCCAGAGGAAGCTTCAGTTGGTATTAGCTTTCTAGTGTTATACTCCCACATACCTTGCTGGAACCTTTGCCCCATGCTTTGGCAATCACAGCTAGTGACTTTAGAACAGAAATGGTTTCTCCTGATGAAACCATTGTGAGTAGGGAATAATTTGGAATACTGTATTCCATCATAGTTTGTGGGAGCAGGGAGAAAGGGAGAAGAAATAAATGAAATGTGTACTTAAGGTCTCACATTGGAACTTCAAATATATTTTTCTGTGGAAATACTTTGGGCTTGGTGTTTAGTTTCCGTAGTACTTAAGTATTGTAATCTTCAAGTACACTGTGGATTAAATGCACTTTTGTGGACTAATTTGGTGTCTTGGCTAGCATGTATTTCCATAGGTCAGTTTGTTTCTGAATTCCGAATAACTTATGGACCTGCTGTTAGAAGGCTAGAGACTCCATTTGCAGAAAATGGAATTAAAGTAATGAAGTTTATTCACAATGTGCTTTACCGTTTCCAAAATACTGTAGTATAACATGATTTATTCCTTGAAACACTGAAAAATTGAGTTGAATTCCTACTTAGTTTTTTCTTATTACTTTAGAACAGTTGAGAAATTTATTTAGATTCCCTTTCATTAAATCTGGAATTAATGATTTTATGTTAAGTTTGTATTGTAACATTCTTATCAATATAGATGATGCTAACCTGACTCATTAAAAAAATACTTCTATAAGAGCTTGAGATGAACACAACTGTATTCTAAATAAACATTCCTTAAAGTACCTCTGGTTTTTTATAGAGATGGAAATCGTTGTCAAGTATTACTTTATCCAAAATTAACATTTTTATCATTATTTGATTCCACTGTGGTTCTAGTTGGATATAAGTGGATTATGTTTGAAGGCATATTTCACTACTGACTTTAACTGTCTAAAATATTTCTGTACTGTTTTTCCCTTTGATTAAGAGCATCCTGTTTTAAGTCAGGCCATAATGTTGTCATTTATTTAATTTTAAAAAATCTGGATTTGGTAAGGAGAAACTTCATTTGAACAGATTATTGCAAGAGGGTGGACTCTTTTGCAGTAAGAGAAAGGGAATGTTGCAAAGGATAGTGCTCTGGCCAGAAGATCTGCAAGCATCTCTTTAAATTTTAAATGATATTAATAATTAGAAAAAGTCTATTTTTGGTATAATTTTTAGAAAAGCAAATTAGGTATGATTTTTTCATTATTTTTGTTGGTAATGATTTGGACCAATTTGTCTCTAGGCTAAACAGCAGTTGAATCTGCGTACACATATGGCTGATGAAAATAAAAATGAATATGCGGCACAGTTACAGAACTTTAATGGAGAACAACACAAACATTTCTACGTAGTGATTCCTCAGATTTACAAGGTAAAGTTTAGATGTATAAAATTAATGTAGTTTTAGAGTTGGAAGAGCTGTTCTTCAAATGTGAAACTTAAATTTCAGGAATAAGCCAGAATGTTTCTATATTTATTAGTCATCAGGATTAGTGATACGAACTTCCTTTATGATTATAGATTTGAAAAGTAAATTTTTCCTAACTTTGAAATCACAAATTTTCCTATAGATTTACTATTAGTGTAATAAACAGTCCACTAAAACAATGACATTTTCTAGATAAAGTTTAATACCATATCACTGAGCATTAGGACATAGGGGAGAATTCACTGGAATTGTACATTGTAATCTGCTTGACAAGAATTGGGATGTAGCTTTTTGACACTATACCAGAATCACTGGCATTATTCCATGTGGCAGAAATAAATCTTATGAAATGGATTTGCTATCCCAGTTTTTGCCTGCTTGTCTTCCTAGCTGCCAGATCATAAATGTAATTCAGGCCATAAGTTTGCTTACAAATTCCATCCATTATCATTTGATGATAAACAGTTGCCAAACAGCCTGAGATAAAAACCCAGAATTTCTATGAGGGCTAAGTTATGTTACTGCTTATTACAGAAAGACGAGAATTTAGAGAAGAGGGATTAAGTGAAATGGTGTTGAAAGTAATGTGGGAGAGCAGAGCTTATATGGAAAGAGTTGTGAGCCCAAATATATTTTCTTTTTCTTTCTAACCAAATTAGCAATACAAAGGGAGCATAGTTAGAGGTAGTGGGCTAGAGTGGATATCATATTCCAGTCATTTAATCCAGAGTATCTAGCCTGCCATTCCTCTCTCTGGGTGCTTTTCTAGGCTCTCCAGCTAAGCCTTCATGTTCTGGGGAGACCATAACGTGGAGATCAACCACTTTCTGTGTTTTGGGCTGATCCTTTTATTTGGACCTTGCTTGGAGCAGTCTTGCCATTTTGTAAAGCTGGGAGCAGTTCCTTTTGTGAAAATGTGGGTGTCAAAATAAACCCACAGACTTCGGGAAGCAATTAGAGAGGAAAAACTGGTATGAAGGCTATGTGAGTTTGGGGATTTGAGCAGTGTAGCTGCTTTCTAGGAGAAAGAAAGGCTTTGTAGCACTGGCAGATTTTAAATGTCAGAAATGCCGTTAATTTATTGGCTTCACTTGTCACAGCATAATTCTTAGTGTCATGTGCCAGTGAATTTTTGAACTGTGGGGATTCCACTGTATATACCATTTTCACCCTATGGCTTCCTGTTTTTCATCTTGTGTCCCCAATCCTTTGACAGTCACTCTGAGCAGTAAGTAGACTTACTGGTAGGTCTGAGTACCTGTTGGTATTCAGTCAACTCTGGATCCTTAGTCCAGCCAGATCTTATGGAAGTAGTCTGAACTAACTAAAGGGCTTAGAAATCTCAGATTTATATATGTTATAGGTCAGTTGCTTAAAAGGGGGGCGGGGAGAGCATCAGGATTCTCTTTTCAAGTGCAACTTTCCCTGGACACATACATAGCTGCTCTGACTGAAGAATGAAAGGTGGAGGTGGTAAGAGGTAGGGAGCTGGTAGCCTGTTAGTGGGTACCTTTAGAATACTTGAAAACCAGTGTCACCTGGTTTTAAGATGTGCTAAAAGGCTGGATATATTTTTTTTTTCTTTTGTTACAGAACAGGTCTCAAGTTTTAAGTATTTTAAGTTTGTAGCACTGGAAAAAGTATTAACAACAATGTAACTATTACTGTAGAATCCTTAATTTGGAGGTGGGGTTTACTTCAGCATGAAAAGAAAATTCAGTATTCCCTTTTTAAAAAAATTTCTGATTATTAGCAACTACAAGAAATGGATGAACGAAGGACTATTAAACTCAGTGAGTGTTACAGAGGATTTGCAGACTCAGAACGCAAAGTTATTCCTATCATTTCAAAATGTTTGGAAGGAATGATTCTCGCCGCAAAATCAGTTGATGAAAGAAGAGTAAGTGCTATATGATTATATTTGAATAAGTGTATTTGGTTTAGGTATGCAGCTGGAGATGGTGAAATGAATTAGGAAAGGGGCAAAGTAATTGATGAGTACCTGATTCTAAATTATATTCTAAACACTATTTAGACCATTCTAAACACTAAAATTCTAGTTCTGAAAGGAAAGCGTTCTAATCTTTCTCCTCCCCTCACTAAATCTACTCTAAGAGTATAATGCAACCTGTGAACTGTAGGTTACAAACTGTATTATATTCTTACTCTAGTGAAAGTTAAGAGAAAGAAATAGATCTGGAGTTATTGTAGGAATTGCTTTTAATATAAGAGTTGGCACCTGAAGCATGGGTAGTGTATGAAGTAATGGCCCATGGGAAAAAGGGCGGAGGGCTTTAATAAGTAGAAGGAACAGCATAGCCCTGCTCCCCTTGAGGAAGTATATCCAGTCACATTCTGTCTTGATGAAGTTCTGGCAAGAGTCTTGTACCTGGTCATTTCTCAGTAAATGTTGATTGGGTGACCAGAAAGGATGGTTGGCAGAAACTGAGATTATGAAGAAAGAGTAAGAGAAGAGAACCAGTGTTTGGGGGTTACCAAATATGTACCACATATTTTAGTCTTCATAGCAAATTGGTATTATGTTAATTAGCATCCTTCCTGTAACCCATAGAAGTCTAATTTAAATTTTAAAAATAAAAGGATTTTTGGGGCACCTGGGTGGCTCAGTAGGTTAAGTCTCTGCCTTTGGCTCAGGTTATGATCTCGGGGTCCTGGGATCGAGCCCTGCATCGTTCTGTCTTCTCAGCAGGGAGCCTGCTTCCCCCTCTCTCTCTGCCTACTTGTGATCTCTCTCTCTCTCTCTTTCTCTGTCAAATAAATAAATAAATAATCTTTTAAAAATTAAAAATAAAAGGATTTTGGGGGTGCCTGGGTGGGTCAGTTGGTTAAGTGTCAGACTCTTGGTTTCGTTTCAGGGCTCAGGTCATGAGATTGGGGTACTGGGATCAAGCCCCATGGGGGTTCCCTCAGCCACCCCCCACCCCGGTGCTCAGTGGGGAGTCTGCTTGAAGATGCTTCCTTTGCCCCTCCCCCCACTTGCCTGCTCCCCCCCCCCCAAAATAAATTAATAAATTAAAAAAAATAAAAGAAGTTTTGGGTTCTTTAATTGGGAATTCAGAGATTATGTTTACATTTCAGTATGGCTGGATACAAGAATACAAATATATTTAAGTCCCTTCTCCTTTCTCATATTGGTAGGGGTAGCATTAATGACAAAACTGAAGTGTGATTTGATTTATGGATAACATTTGACTAAATGACAGGTAAAGTGCACAATTAACAGAAATAGGCCACAAAAGAGAATTGGTTAGGGGTCCGGTCTGGAGGAGTTCATAGAGATAAAGTATTCTGCTTGAAAATAATGAGCTTAAGGTGTCAGTAGAACGTTGGGATCCTGGTAGGTTTGTCCAAAGACGATATATAGTAGTTATGTGAGTTTTAAAGTTTTAGGGAAATTATACTAAACTTCGTATTTTTAAAGTTGCTTTTTGTATTTAATACTGTTTGTGAGATCTTTCTCTGTTGCTCAGTTAACATGTCTTTAAGATACTTTGTTTATCCTTTCCCATTTGGATGAATGAAAGCCTTTCTACTTGTCTCTTACTCTCTTTTGCAGTTAGATGCCCTTTTCCTTTGAAACTTTTTAGAATTTCTACTTGAGTAGAACCTCTTCCTCTATTCCTTCTGTCAGATCTTTCTTATCAACTAACTTGTCCTCAGATGAATTTGTGGGTTGAAGTTATGAAATAAAAACATTCATGAATATTACAAATTTATAAAGTGTTAACTTGATTATAAATTAGTATTTTTATTGGGATTAAAATATTTAAGGTTTATTACTAATCCACAGGAACAAATTATTCACTTTAAACCTTTAATGATAACTATAGAATTCTTCCCTTTAAATTTTTATTTGTTGTTTTCTTGAGTAAAGTTTTGAAAGCTAATGGTATTAAAGATAAATGGTTTTAAAAACATGTTTCATATGTGTAGGACTCTCAAATGGTAGTAGACTCCTTCAAGTCTGGATTTGAACCTCCAGGAGACTTTCCATTTGAAGATTACAGTCAGCATATTTATAGAACCATTTCTGATGGGACTATAAGTGCATCCAAACAAGAAAGTGGGAAGATGGATGCCAAAACCACAGTAGGAAAGGCCAAGGGCAAGTTGTGGCTCTTTGGAAAGAAGCCAAAGGTAAAAGTCGTAAAATTCTTTTATGCTAATAATTTTATTTTAGTGTGTCATTTAAATCAATGTAGGTGTTGATTGGATAATGGCTTACTATTAATAGAGAATAAGCATTTTTGTTTGAATGATTCAGTTAACTTTTTACTTACTAGAAACAGATTTGTATCTAAATAGTAAAAATTATTTCTGGATTTAACATTTGAACACCACTTGATAAGTAAAAATATTAAATAGTTGTTAATATCTCATGAGTTATATGCTTTTGAAATTTCACTTGTTTATAGTTTCAGTCAGAATTTCTAAGGAGTCTTTATGATCTAACTGTAAGACCACTAAAATTGCAGTTTCTCTATTAGAATGAATGGGTGACCATAGCAAAAATAAATGTCACATTAGGTTTTATAGACTATACTAATAAAGTTATTTTTATCATCCAGGTAAATATTTAATGGGAAGGGCTCAATGTTTGTGGTTATTGGAAGTTAAAAAGTCTCTAGTTTACTAAGAGATCCTCACTCTTAACTTCTTGTTGGAATCCATTTTTTGATGTGTTGTATATGTTAGATAAGTCTAGCTCAACAGATGAGCAAATGGAATAGATGAGTGCTTAATCTTACCAATTTATTGTTTATAACAGTGTCTAGTTTGAGAATAGATATGTACTTTTAATCTGATATGCTCTTCTAAAGTACACGTGATTGTAATTCATTTTTCTGCTCTTGACATAAGAATGTGCATAAATATAACTCAAATTATAATATACCTATAAATATCTTTAGAAATGCACTTAGAATTAATTCAATCATTATTCATGCTTTTAATAATATTTTCCAGGTGAGAAGTTGAGAGGTGAGACTTTTTTAAAAGTCAAATCAAAGTAGATGGAGCTTAGAAAAATAAGGACTACTGATTTTTTTTTTAAATGAGGTGTAATGAGGATGAAATAGAAACAGTCTGAGAGAAAAACCACAAATGTAATGAAATTTGCCTATTTGTGATAATAGTTGCAATTTTAATATTTTAATAAACATTGCCTATTTAGATAACTTTACCTGTAGCTGCCACCTTTATCTCTGACAAGTACAGGTTAAGTATAACCAATTAGGTAGTGCTAATATTCTAGAAACCAGAAGAGAATTTTTTTATGTAGGTCAAATTGCTCTAACATAATAATTTGTGTACTCTATTTTTAATGTCAGCTTGTAAAAAATGATCAAATGAAATGGTACATTTTTTAAAGTAAATTTGACTTTTTAAAATGACAGTTTTGGCAAAACTATGTTAATTCTCTTATTTTTATAGAAAACTTTGAGATTTATTTTGTGAAAAGCATGTTGCCAAAATAGAATTTTCATTTAGGAAAAAAAATATGCACATTTGGCTTATTGATTCCTTTCTTTATTTCCATATTAGCCACAGTCCCCACCCTTAACCCCTACTAGTTTATTCACATCCAGTACTCCTAATGGGTCCCAGTTTCTCACATTCTCCATTGAGCCCGTGCATTATTGTATGAATGAAATAAAAACAGGGAAGCCCAGAATTCCTTCTTTCAGAAGCCTCAAAAGAGGGGTAAGTTTAATAATGGGTTAAAATGCATGATGGCCTATTGTGTGTGTAGTGTGGCTTTTAATACTCTCCACCCTCATTATAAGGCTCTCTCCTGTAAATATACAGTTTAAAAACACCACAGAATTAAGTATAGCTACCCTCAAGTTAAAAACAACTCCTCTTTATAACGTTTGAAATGCTCAACCATAAAAGAATGGTATTATAAAGAGGGTGCTGGGTACAATCATATTAGCTCTTTTTTTTGTTTATGTGAAATCATATGTCCACCATTGTCTTGTAATGTATTTACATTTTTAAGACTTTCAGTAATTTGTCACTGGAGTTACTCATGCAATAATTTGTCACTAATAATGACTTCTGCCAATTTATATTTTGTTGACAATAAAAAAATCACATTCGATTTTAATTGCCCTACTTTTAGAAGTATAAAAACAGTTTCCAGTACTTAATTAAAGAAAGGCATGTTAAATATTAGGATTGTGGATCAAAGTAAGTTAATACGTTAGTAAGTATTTTGTAAATTAAAAAGCCTATAAAATACTACATGTTGAGTAATGTTTATGTGGAATTTGTGTTCTTGGACTAAACCAAAAGTACTTTTTACCAGAATTTTTCCTTTAAAAAAAAATTGGCCAGCCTTTGATGTTTACTTAAAACTGAAGATATTCTCTATAAGTGAAAATTTTTAGAATAGTAAAATGCAATATTAAACTATTTTTAATTTATTTTTTAAATTTTATTTATTTATTTTTTTAAGATTTTATTTATTTATTTAACAGAGAGAGAGAGAGACCACAAGTAGGCAGAAAGTCAGGTAGAGGGAGAGGGGGAAGGAGGCTCCCCACTGAGCAGAGAGTCGGATGTGGGGCGGATGTGGGGCGTGAGACCATGACCTGAGCGGAAGGCAGAGGCTTTAACCCACTGAGCCACCCAGGCGCCCCTAAACTATTTTTTAGCAACAGCTGTTATACAAGTGATAAATATTAGTGTTACTCCATTATGTCAGTGAAGCTAATTTCTCTTATTTATGTTTGATTTTAAGGTTGTGCTTATAATATTCATAGCTCACAATTTAGATATATTTATGAAATGTGAGCATTTGTTTGGACATATGAAAAACATAGGTTTGAAAGCCCACAGGTGAGAACTCTGAGTCTATCAGTGCCATAAGGAATCTAATCATTGGTGGTGATAAACTATAGTTGGGCTCTTGTTTTTGCTGCCCACTCTCCCCCCACTGACCTTTCTCCTCCCTTTCTCCTCCCTTTCTCTCTGTCTTCCTTCTTTGTTTTTGTGTCTTCTCTTTCCTTCTCTGTCTAGCCTGTCTGGTTTTAATACATTTTATAGTCTTTTCTACAAATTGCTTTAGTTGAGTTTCTCTTCTGGCCATATGTAGAGCAAGATATATTTGTTTAGGGCAGGATAACATTATTCTCTGCATTTTCATTAAAACAATATGACAAACTGAAGTGATTGTCAGTAATGCAGCAGATGTGTTCTAGTGTATGATGTCCCTTTTTGGACTTCCTTTTTTCCTGTAATGTCATGAATATTTTTACATCTATCTTACCTAATTCTGTGTGTGAATGATACAGGTAATTAATGACTTTCTGAAGTCTCTAGGAATGAGTCTGTTTTATACTTACAAGCAGTATAGGTACCTGTATTCATTTTTAAAAGCTCTTAACACTTCTTTGAAGGACTTTTGAGACATCATACTTGGGATTTCTGTTGATTGAGTTACGTGGGTAGAATTCCCATCTTTATTCTCTATGATGATTTAGACTTAATTAAATTCTGTTACATAAATCTTACAAAATTACTATTTATAGCTATATCTTTGTACACACCAAGTCTATTAGACCCAGTTACAGTAATCTATACTGTATAGTTATAGGAAATAAATATAGTTCTGTGAAAAAGTTTAGGAAGTTAAAACTGAGCTCTAGAGAAAGAAGTTTAAATATGTGACATCTTCATTTTTAAGGTAGAATTTTATAAGCTGTAGAACTTAAAAGTATCTGCTTAGCCATTATTTGTCTTATTTACACTTACTGCTTTAATTTTAAATATTAGTACATTGTTCTGGGGGGGGGCAGTTCCAGAAGGCCAAAATCTTCCTCCTCTTGTTATTAGTTTTCATACCAAGGGAAAAGCAACATGCAAGGTAGAAAATATGGCAGATAAAACTCTAGGGGATTAGAGGATAGAGCAGAAAACAAAGCTTATTATTATTGAGAAATTTTTCATTTTGGTATTTGGTAGTTTATCAGATTCTATTTCAAAATTAACCTGTAGAAATATTTTTCTGCCACTGAAGAATTTTCTCAATGTAGAAGAATTCAAAAAGAAGAGAAGCTTTAAAAAGCCAGATTTACATGTCAGTCCGTTAAGCTTACAAAGTAAGTCTTAAGGTTTCTTAAAGCTGAAGAGTTATACCATTCAAATCAGAAACTCTTGTTTTGAACTATGTTTGCTACATTGTTTTTCCTAAATACCTACTTTTGGCTTTCCTAAAAAATTATAATTTCTTTTTTTTTCTTTCTTTTTTTAAACCTAGTATGTGTAGTTCCTAATATTTTTTTCTTTTTAAAATTTTTTATTTTATTTTTTTTTAATTTTTTATTTTTTATAAACACATAATATATTTTTATCCCCAGGGGTACAGGTCTGTGAATCGCTAGGTTTACACACTTCACAGCACTCACCATAGCACATACCCTCCCCAGTGTCCATAACCCCACCCCCCTCTGTAGTTCCTAATATTTTTAAGGGTATGAGAAATGTTACATTGGACTGATGTTTTTTGACCAGTAGACCTTTTCTGAGGGCTGGTGGTGTATAATTTCCTTCTGTGACATCAAGACCTAGCCATTAGTGGTTAGGTGCACCATTACTTTGGTGCACACATAAAATTAACTACTTCATATAGAAACAAATAGTTACAGAGTAAAAATTATTTGAGATTTCTGTGTAATCCTTTTTTGGAGGGGAAGATTTATCTAGCAATAGTAAGTCCATGTTTTCTATCTAAATTATTCATGATCTGAAAAACCTAAAGTCATATTTGTAAACTTTATTCATTCAGAATACAGTTATCAAGATTTTCCTATCTTTAAATGAAATACATATAATAATTATAATAGCCTGATTTCCTTTTTAGTTCCTTTGTGTATTAAGGTGTGGGGTTTTATGAAATTTTCTAGTTATAGGTACATGATAATTGTTTATGAGAGTAAGAGGGTATTTATGCATTGAACATGAATCACTTAAAAAATATTTTGATGTATTTCTAATATTTTTACAAAGAACTTATTTTTTGTATACCCAAATCTAAGGTTATTGAACTATAAATTAATCTTCTAATTGATAAGAAACTAGATTAACTAAAAACTGAAACATTTGATACTTTAGTTATAATCATCTTAATGTTTTCTTTAAAACATATTAATATAGAAACTGGAAAAATAATTTTTATTTCACTTAAATTTAGCTGGGGAAAATTATAACAGATAAATTCAAATACTTAACATATTTTGCTTCTTGTGTTCTGTATAATTTTGTATTAATAAAATTAAAGATTGTGAATATCTTTTAAAAATTTAATCCTTTTAATCTTTTTATCAGGAATTTTGTGATACCAAAATAAGTTGTGGTTTTGTTCCTTGAAACTACTGACAGTCTAAAGAATGTTAAGCTTAATTTGGAAAGATAATGAATAATAAATGTCATCTTTCTTATCATCATAACCATCAGTATATATAGCTAATTCATTGGAGATAAGGGGTAGATATTTTTGTCAGTTATTTATTAATGTTCAGCTTTTTTATGTGAAATTCTACCTGACATCCCCCACGTTTTCTAAAACATGATGATTTAGAAAATAGAGAAAAATAAATTTCAGAGGTTGCGAACCAAACACATTGAATGTGAAGATTAACTTTTTAAAGCTGTATTGCGTATTATGGGTCACAAGGGGTGCGTGTGTGTGTATGTGTGTGCGTGCGTTAGCGTGCACATGTGTGCACACATGTTTACTGGGAATGCTTGATAGGTGCGATGCCAGTTGCTAACCCACATAATGTGGCGTGTGTGTGTGTGTGTGTGTGTGTGTGTGTGTGTATACACACACACTAGTGGTATATATACTGTATGAGAGCATTCTGGCTATGTCATTTCATATTTTGAGAAATTATATCCAGTTTTCTAAAAATTGCCATTATATTTTTAGTGTTGCTTATTGAACATACGGATTTCAGAATAAAATTTGAAAAATAGAAACTTGATCTTCAAAGCAACATTTACCCCATATAGTTGTGTCTATTAGGAAATATGTATGGGAAACTTGAGTCTGGGTGACTCAGTTACTATTTTGATAATGTATTTTGATAATACAATTTTCTTTAAAAAACCTTAAAACTAAAGTAGAAATGTTACCCTTATCTACCCTTGACATATTTAAATTCAAAATTTTGAATTTTATTTGAACTAAATTTGGAATTTATTTGAAATTTATTTTGAACTATAAAAATTCCTGTGATGGTATTTTGTTTAATGCATTGGGAAGATCCTTTCTTTTTTTAATACTTCACATAAGATTTCTTTTAAATGGCCAATAGTAGATCTTTATATTTAGCTCTTCAGATATTAGTATTTTGAGAATAAAGAGCTATATAAGTGAATCTACTTATAGAAAAGATTATCTTTTAAAGAAGAAAATAAACAATTGCTAATCAAATGATTTCTGTTTTGGGTTTTAGTTGCATTTAGAAAATATCTGCCCATTATCATCAGTGTATTTTTTTTTGCAAGTAATTTACTTTCCCCAACATGTGCTTTAAAATTGTTTTTCTGGCATAATTGTTTGGATTGTGAAATGTTCATGATTTATTTTAATACTGTAAAAAAAAAGTATAAGTTATTGCATCTTCTGTATTATGATTTCATGTGAATAATTTACCATTTCTTTCTGTTTTCCATTGAACTATTCAGTGGTCGGTGAAGATGGTAAGCCTTATGTGCTGATCTATATACTGTGCCAACATTAAATAATTTCAAAACTTTTTTTTTTAAATTCAAAATAAGTGGTAAGGTACAACCCCACATTTTCACTTTGTATGCGTCTTTTCTTTTTATAATTCATTCCATAGTCCAATATATGCCAGTATCTCTTGATGTCATAAAATTAAAAAATAATGTGATTAACTGTAATCAACCCATTACGTTCTTAAATGTTACTGAGTGGAGTCCTTGTCATGTTAACGGAGCGTAAAATTATAGTTAATCATTTGTTTAAAGTTATGTGGTAGAACAAAAGTTCATATTTTTACAGATGGAAAATTAAAAATTTTTCTTAACATCTTTTAAAAAGATTGTATAAATTTTTTATTTCTAGTTTATCTTAAGAATCATTAGATTTTCAAAACAGTAAGAAAGAAAATTTCCTACTAATTTCATTAGAGAGTCCGTGCTTTCTTCTTCTGTACTACTGAATCGGAATAAAAGCACGCATAACCTAAATTTTGTGTGTGTGTGTGTGTGTGTGTGTGTGTAGTGTATGTGTGTGATGGTCCTTTATACATTTCAGACACATTAATGGAACTACATCGTGAAGACCTAACCCCCAAATCTTTGCTTGCATAGTTTCTTATTTTTGGAAAATAGACCACTCTCTTTCAGACCACTTAATTTTGGACTTGTAGTCTGTCCTTTTAGAAATTAATTCCCTTGTAGTAGGAAAAGTTGTAAAATGCCTCAGAGGTCTTTATATCTATAGGAAGTAGTGTGTTTAGTTCTCATATTCTGTAAAGAACAGGTTATATTGTCAAAATGGGATATCAGAAATGTCTAAGTATCCACTGTTTAATAAATTTGAGAACAAGGTTTAATTAGGGGTAAGTAGAAATCTGGAAGGTTTACTTATAGGTAATTATGAGTTTATTGTAATACTACACAAAAACCACACTGAATTATATTTCTTCATTAAGTAGCTTTTCAGAATTTTTAAGAAATATTTTTATTATTATAAAATTATTATAAATAAAGATTATGAAGTTTTATCTTTGGCACATATATAATAGTTTTCAAAACCTGTACCTGAAATTAGGTTAAATCTGACAGCTTACATTAATAATTGACCACTAAATTTAAAGGCACCTTCTTTAAGAAGTTCTCCCATTCATTTAGTTAGGTCACATTTAGTTGATTGACAGATTCTTATTTCTGCTACCTGGTAGATTAAAGAACAAAAATTACTCAGACAAGATACTCTGCCTTTTTAAAGGCAAGCTTGTTAAATATCCATAATGTATGGGCCACTTGGGGAAAATTCTGGAGATTCTGTTTAATTAAATGTTACCTTTGATCATGGCTCCATCCTAAAAGTGAGTTTTTTAAAAGTCAAGGAAGTATTCTTACAGATGGTGAAATAAAGCTACTTAGCATATGTTATATGCATAAGTGGCCTAAAGAGCAAGGATGCATTTCATTTCAACGATACTTGGAAAATTGAACTGGCATATTCCTAAAATCACCAAAAGAAAAATGTCATCAGTTTTTGGAGTGTATAAAAACTTAAGATGTAAATATGGATTTATAGTAAATGGAATCAGTAGTTGCTAATATTGGCTCTGTTGTGTAAGCTCTAATAAGACAAATAAGAGTGACATGATTAACACTTAAGATGAGAAAGACATAATTTGAATCAGAAGTTTACATCTAAATACTAGTACTTTTTCCTAAATAATAGTTTCTTGAATATTAAAACATTAAAAAATTTTCAAACATCAAGCATCTTTCCTAAAGAATGATCCCATCTTTTTTTGGATTATAACTTTCTTTCAGGAATAACTGAGGGATGTTACTAGGTTGTACAAAAGGATAATGAATATTTCCTTATTAGAATAATTTCTTATATTTCACACGGGATAGTTCTACCTTTTGTTTTTTAATAATCGGTATGTTTTGGTTCTAAAGAGTGGCTTAATAAATGTAATTATTGAAAGATTATTCAATATCAATATATATTTCACCAATTAGATTATCTTCATGAGGTAAGTTTCTTATTTCTATAAACTTTTCATATTTGCAGTCAACATTTGCAATATTTGATTTGGCAATGTGATGTTATCTATAAAACAATAATTTGTATAGGTGAGAAATGTTACGTGTTTCCATTTTTTTGTTGTTGCTGTAAGAAGGTTCATATGTATTTATTTTAACCGCCAAGACCTGAAAATAATCTGATAGTGGTCATTACAATTTTCTTCATCTGGTTACATTTTTACCTATTCTATTTTATGACTTTATAAACTGACTGGAATTCGAGCTCTTTCTTCAATACAGTTGTTTTAACATATATATCTGTTATAAATTCTTAAAAAGAGTTGTTTGGGGGGCTAATTTGAAATTAAACTTAAAATTGATATGTATTTTTATTTTATAGTGAATATATTTAAATAATAAAATGTCCTGAAGATGTCTTTTATAATGATTTTCAGGGCCCAGCACTAGAAGATTTCAGTCATCTGCCACCAGAACAGAGACGTAAAAAGCTGCAGCAGCGTATCGATGAACTTAACCGAGAACTACAAAAAGAATCAGACCAAAAGTATTTTCCATTAACTCTTCTCTACCATATTATTCTTTAAGAGGTTGACTCTGAATGATGTGTTTAAATGTGATGTATAAAAGGTTTAAAAATCATATATCCTAATTGAAATACCTTTTGAGGGAAAAGTAGGCTCCTAAACTTTGAAAAATTTTATGGTTGCCATGTCACAGGTAATAATGAAATGTTAGTTTCTTAGGTTGCAGCTTACCTCTTGGATGCCAGTAGTCTATATTTGTGCTTTCCCTAATATTGCAGTATAGTTTGAGGATTCCTTATCAAAATAGTTTCACCAGCACTAACCATCTCTTACACTTTGATACATTTCATTTTGCTTCGATATATACATTGAGTTCAGTCAAAACTAAAGCTATAATAATTTTGTTTGCAGCAAATAATACTTGATTACTTACAGCTTCAGATTCATGGATTCGAAGCTGTAATTTTTTTTCAATTTTATATAAAGTTTCCTTTAGTTCTGTTTTGTTTTCATGAACAGATTGTTATGATGAATAAAGGGTTATTAAGTGAATTGTTGCCTTACTATCTGCTTTTGTACTGAAGAAAAAATTGGAGCTTAAACTATGACATGAGTGATTGAAGTTTTTTTGGGTTGTTTTTGTTTTTTTGAAGCTCAGGCAGTTTCATTCCAGATTTTTTGTTTTGTTTTGTTTTTCTTGTTATTGAAGTATAGTTGACACACAATGTCACTTCAGTTTCAGGTGTAGAAGTGATTAAAGTTTTGATCTTAAGAATTGTACATTGGGTATGATAGTATACTTAATTGTAAATTAAATATTATAATGTAGTCAATTCTCATTATTTGTAGTAGTTATAGTCTATAAAGTCACTGTGAATAGTGAAGTACAGGTTTAAGCTCCATTTAGCCTCTGGTCACATTTTTATCAACTGATCAATTATAACCTTGTTTTGTTTTGTTTTAAGATTTATTTGAGAAAGAATGAGTGGCGGGGAGGGGGAGAAGGAGAGGAAAAGCTCAAGCAGACTCCTGGCTGAGCATGGAGTCCAACACAGGGCTTGATCCCAGGACCCGAGATCATGACCTGAGCTGAAATCAGAAGTCGGATGCTTAACCCACTGAGCCACCCAGCTGCCCAGATTATAACCCTGTTTTATATGTGTTTCTTTTTGAAGACACATAATTTAATATATACTATACATTCATTAACTTGAACTCAGGCCCAATAGCACTGTAACTCATGCATTAAAAAGCCTGTCTAACCACATGTATTTTCTCGATAAGGCACCTCACAGCCTTCTTGCACTTAGAAGCAATAGATAATACTTCACCACACTTAAGGGCTTATTTTAAAAAGAAAAATGAACAAAGAGCACACAGCTAAAAAAACATGGCACTAGATGGACAACAAAAAGGATACCTGTTCAGGGTGTCTAGAACTTAGGAAAGAAGGAAGACTGGAGATTTGAGTATCCTCTGAAGATAGTAAGAGTCAATTATATCTCAATAAAACTAGGAAAAAAACAGATCATTTTCAAAAATGAATGTAGGATGAGGTGAGAAGAAACGTTTGTCATTTTAAGTAACATACATTTACATTTAGAGTTTGAACAGAAGTAGAGAAGAAGCCAGAGAGGGAGATGAGATAGTAGAGGTGAGAAGGGAAAAGAAAATGGAACCTCCAGGAAATCCAGGTGGAAAAGATTATTAGAGTGTTAGTCAATAATGTCAGATGTTAGAGGGAGTCACAGAGTGCTGATTGAGGTATAACTGGCAGTGATATGATTAGAGAAATGAAGAAGAGATGAATGAACTAGTAGAGGGACAGGTGAAAGATGGCATTCCTACTTCTAGCATAGTTGAGTGGGAGGACAAAGATGCTGTGATTTAAGATGAGGCACACTGAGGAATGTATGACTGCATGGGGGTATAATGAATTTGATTTTGGAAGCGAATTTAAGAATATTGAAAAATATTTTTCCAGGCCTTAATTTAACCTATGTATGTACAGAGACATATATAATATATATACACATACACACACAATATACAAATATACAGTATGTATTTATACTATGTATAAAATCTTATAAATGAGAAGCAAGAAATTAGAAATCTATTTTTTTATTCCAAATATTTGAAAAGACGGTCTCCATAAATTACTTACTCTGTATACATTATCATCTTTATGCAGGTTATCTTTAGCTGGTAATGTTTGACTAAATTTAAAGAGATGGGACTCTTTTTTTTTTTTTTTTTTTTTTAAAGATTTTATTTATTTATTTGACAGAGAGAGATCACAAGTAGGCAGAGAGGAAGGCAGAGAGAGGAGGAAGCAGAGAGAGCCCGATGCGGGGCTTGATCCCAGGACCCTGAGATCATGACCCGAGCCGAAGGCAGAGGCTTAACCCACTGAGCCACCCAGGCGCCCCAGAGATGGGACTCTTAAGATTAGGCTATGTGAGAGTCACCAGAATCATTCCAGGTATGTTTACCTGGAAACATACGAAGTGAATATTCTGTGACTTCCTTCCCATTTCCAGAGAAGCACTCAACAAAATGAAAGATGTGTATGAGAAAAATCCACAAATGGGGGATCCAGGGAGTTTGCAGCCTAAATTAGCAGAGACCATGAATAACATTGACCGCCTACGAATGGAAATCCATAAGAATGAGGTAGGTTCGTTTTGCAGTTATCTAAGGTAAAATCATTTTTATAAACTTCATTATGATAGGTTGGTTTTTGCTACAATTTCATCTTCAAATTTTTATTTAATTTTAGGGTGTATGGTCTAAAAGGGATCATTATAGTATATAATCTTTAGAATTAGTTCCTCATTCAAGTTTTTCTTAATTAAAACTGTAAAACTAAACCTGCTTTTCTTACCAGCTGTAAAGTTGGTCATTGATCAAACCAGAATAAAGGTTTACCTTCTCTAAGAAATAGGTAATTATAAAAACTTAAAGCACATTTGAAATGTAGACTATCTTGGGAACTTTTAAAAATATTTTTTGAGCTAAGTTTTACTTATTTTTTTTCCCTAAGGCTTGGCTCTCTGAAGTTGAAGGCAAAACAGGTGGGAGAGGAGACAGAAGACATAGCAGTGACATAAATCATCTTGTAACACAGGGACGAGAAAGGTCACTTTTTGCATTTTATGTGTATTTTTTTCCCTCAAATTTTTCTCACCTTTTTGTCCTAAAATTCATAGAGTTCTTCCCTGATTTAATAGGTTTGGCTTTTAATAACATTAGTTTTATGAACCTAAATGACTTTCTGTTTCTTCACAGTACTACAGGTAAAATATGAAATTTCGTATTAATGGTCTGTATTAGATTGTCATGCATCCAAAAACAGAGGTAGGAACAGAAAATTTGTGGAGCTACAGTATGGAGGCATGGGCTCCTCTGACCTGGGAATATTCCAAGGTGTAGATGGAGTTGGGTGGCATATGCCAAAGAAAAACTTAACTGTTAAATTGCTCAAAGTTTTGTGAAGAAAAAAAACCTGTATTGTTAGTTTGAATCACAGCTTCCAAAAGGCATTTTGCTAAGTTTCCATGTTTTCATACCATTTGTGACATTTCCCCTGCTGTGTATATGTCTTCCCCCCCGCCTCCACTAACATCCAACAAATTAGGATTCTCCTTAAAGAGAATTTGAGAGATCTAGTATCAAATCTTGGCTTACTACTTAATTACAGTGCAATTTGAACAAGTTCGTTTTTAATAATCTCTGAGTCTGCTTCTTAAAATATAAAATAGAGATTAAAATGCCTATCATACAGGATTATTAGTAATAAATGAAATAATGTACATAAAGCACCTCGTAGTAAAATACCTGGGAATAGTATGTGCTTGATAAATTTTAGTTCTACCTTCTCTTTTCTTATGTTATCACTTTTGAAAGAGTACCTATCTTTAGTATCTCAAGAGATACTTACAAATATATCGGTTTTGTTACTAGGTAAAACCTAGATTAAAGTAATATAATCTCTAGTTTGTGTTATTTAAGAACATGGCTTCCAAAGTGCTTTTAATTTCTATTCATACAGATTTTCCCATTACCTTATTCAGTCATTTGATTCTTTAGCAAAATTATTAACACTTTTCTCTTTTTAAAAAAATTTTAAGAAAAAAATACCTTTGAATTACCTGTTCTTTTGAATTTTCTGAGTTTTACTAACTTCATTGTTGGCATGATTAATTGGAAGTTAACTTTATTAGGAGTCTTTTTGCTTTCAGGGACAGAATAAATACCCATACTGGCTTAACCTAAAAAGGGATTTTATTGGCTTGCTTTAGGGAGAGCTTGATCTAGGAACTCAGATGATAGAACTGTTTCTCTCTACCTTACAGTTCTGCCTTCTACTATGTTGGCTCCATTTGAAGGCTTCATATGATGAGCTTCCAAAGTTTGGGGCTCATATTTCTCCAGGTTCAAGTCCAGTAGAGAAGGCAGGGAGGGAGCTTCTCTTCAGTCCTAAAGAAAAGTCTCTGGGGTCTGTTCTACCTGATCGGGTTATAAGCCTCCTCATGAACTGTTCACTCTGACCATACATGTGCTGTGCTGAGACAGACCCTTTGCAGTCAGGACAAAGCTCTGCCTGAAGCCTGGGAACTGAACATGGGTCTGGATAGGTCCCCTATTGAATTTTAGGGTTCTTTTGCCAAAAGAGGAGGTGATAAATCTGTGGTGATGAAAGACAAGTGTCCCCTCCATTTCTCCCATTTTATCTCTGGACCCAGTGATAGTGAGACATACTTATTGAATGCATGCCATATGCCTAGAAAATTGTAATTTTTTAATTTCAGGAAATTCAACAAAGAAGCATTTTGTATTATCAGCAATTTATGTATATCATCAAGATTGAAGAAATTAAAGGCTTAATTTGAAACTGTGTCGTTGATATTTAGTTCTCTGAATTGATCTGAGGAATTCAGCTTGTAGATAGCATAAAAAGTTCCCATGTTTGTGATATTTGATGAGGTATACTTTTATGTTTTATAGTCCCGAGGGAAGTTACACTGATGATGCAAACCAAGAAGTCCGTGGACCAACTCAACAACATGGTCACCACAATGAGTTTGATGATGAATTTGAAGATGACGATCCTTTGCCTGCTATTGGACACTGCAAAGCTATCTACCCTTTTGATGGTATGATTTTCTGTT
Source organism: Lutra lutra (assembly GCF_902655055.1). Classification (NCBI taxonomy): domain Eukaryota; kingdom Metazoa; phylum Chordata; class Mammalia; order Carnivora; family Mustelidae; genus Lutra; species Lutra lutra. The sequence goes on along the minus strand of NC_062281.1, from coordinate 117,615,051 downwards.
GTGTTTGATAAAAACTGGTTCCTTAAAGTCTACATACATTGAATCATGCACTTTAGTGTTCTTAGTTGTATAGTTCATTGTCAGCAAATTGTAATCCCAGCTCATTAGTATGAATATTTTTGTTTTAACTATATTACAAATAGAGGTTTTTCTTCAGTACATAACACTAGAAGAAAATTACTTGTGTTATCAGCATCCTAGTACAGATTTCATTTATCAACTTTGTTCGATAACAGAATTTAATTTCCCCTAGAGATCTTAATACTACATGTACTCATCACAGTTGAAGCAGCTTGAGCATGTAGCTCAACCTAGGAAGTAAAAGGCTAACAGATGCCACTTTAATCTCTTCCTTGTAACTTGCTATCATTGAGAGACTGGTACAAGGCACATGGCATAACTGAATGTCCCTATTATATTCAGACCCTGTAGGCTGTATTTTCAAGTGAGAGAATGAGAGAATATGGTCGCTTCTGACTTTGCCGTCCTTCCCTTCTGATGGTTGGAGAACAGTCCCTGTGAGGGAAGGAAAACACTGTGGTTCTCTCTTGGAGATTTTTTGTTGCCCTTCCCTCTCTTGGGACTGTGAAAAATCCTTTTCCTAAATTCACAGAGGAGCAGAGTAACACTTCCATAATCATTTGTTACAAAGTGGCATATGATTTAAGGTCCTTCCCCACCCATCCATTGTATTGATTTTAAAGTTGAATAAAGTTCTTAGTTATTCCTCATTCTGAGAAAGTAGTATTAAATAAGTTCTTGCTCTAACGTTACCTGGAGAATTTAGCATATGTTAAATGAAGATTCATTAGTGAAAACTATTACTGCTAATCTGGTTGGAAGTGGTTGGTAGTGGAGAAGAAGGAGAGCCCTGAGTGGAGAAGGAGAGCCCTGAGTCTGAGGAGATTTCGAAGAAAGTTCATGCTTTGTGGCTATGACTGTTCTGCCTCCACCATCAGCGGAGTTGAACCTGTGTTTTTCTCTATTCCTTCTCCAAACTATATTCTTTTCTTCTTTCTTCCCACCTTCCAGTAATTTTTTCCTGATCCACACCTCATGAATTTTTTAGATAGCAACACCACTCAAATTTGGGAAAGGAGGGGCACCTGGGTGGCTCAGTTGTCAAGCGTCTGCCTTTGGCTCAGGTCATGACCCTGGGGTGCTGGAATCGATCCCCGCATCAGGCTCCCTGCTCAGTGGGAAGTCTGCTTCTCCCTCTCCACTCCCCACTGCTTGTATTCCCTCTCTTGCTGCCTTTTTCTGTCTTTTTCTCTTTTTCTGTCAAATAAATAAATAAAATCTTTAAAAAAAAAAAAAACTGGGGAAAGGAAGTAGTGAAATAAGAGTATCCTGTCAAAAGCATGTGTAATGTAGCTAAGATACTTCATCTGCTGCATTGGGTGGGGGGCGGTGATATCAATGCCAATTTCCCAGGGTTATTGTGCATTTCCAGTGACATAATGTTTGTGAAAGTGTTGGTTAAACTAAAGCATCATAGAGCTGTTGCTAATGAGAGTTAGTGGGCTCTTGGTTCCAGGTACATTGAAATCTAGTAGGTTTTCATGTTGTGTTGTGTATTTGTAACTTTTATTTGAAGTTATTAATTATGCTTGTGCTATGAAAACTCTCATTTAGGACATAATGAAGGTACCCTGGCAATGAAAGAAGGTGAAGTTCTATACATAATTGAGGAAGACAAAGGTGATGGATGGACAAGAGCTCGGAGACAGAATGGTGAAGAAGGCTACGTTCCCACATCATACATAGATGTAACTCTAGAGAAAAACAGTAAAGGTGCAGTAACTTACATCTAAACTAACCAGGCAGTTTTGTGATGTGTGTGACATAGGAATGATAACGTAAAACAAAAACACATTCAATAGGTGGGAAAACGAGAAAACTTAAAGGCATCCAAGATACATTGTTCACTATGTGAGCTGAGTGTAGGCTCGATCTTAAAGATGTGAATATTATTACCACAAGAAACTGTTCTCATGATGTTTTACCATTTGAGTGACGTTGGTGTGAAGCTTTATTGATGTGAAGCTTTATTGGTGTAAAGCCTTTTGCTTTATGTCCTGCTTAAGTCTCTGTGGAAGATTTGTGTTTTTCTGCCTTATAAATCATAGAATTTGATCTGTTGGGCAGGAATCCAGATATAGGAAGCCCTCCTCCCCCAACACACACTTTGCTTCAGAAAACACAGTGACTGTAAGTGAATTCAAATAAGTAAAACTGCTCTGAAAGCTAACTCCCAAAAGAGTGGTTTGGCCTAGGATTTTGAATTTTTGTAGCTGCAGTTTCCAGGAAGAAAAGTAATAGTTGGCTAATTGAAAAAATCAATACAGTCATTTTCGTTTTTCTCCCTATTCTTAGCTTTAGTTTCTTAAAGGAAGAAAACAAACACCTTGAACATAAATCTATTTTAGTTGTAGGCTAATCAAGAGACCTATAAAAGAAATCAATGTGGTCTCGGTCTTATGTGAATAAAATGGAGTTTTTTTGAGACCTGAAAATATTTTCATCTAGTATACTAATAATTTTCAATAATGTACAGCCTTCTTTCCAGATTAACACTTAGTTTTTCATCTTGAAAAATGTCTTTTGGGAAATACCACTTTTGTGATGATTTAGCAATTATACATAGGAAAATAGATTCTAAATAAACTGAGAGAAAATCTTGAATGGAAGGAAAAGTACTGGCAAATTTTTACTTTGAAAAGAAAAACCTTTTTTGACTAACTGGGTTGTAGCACTTTATCTGTACCACTGTTTAGGTAGGACATTTCCTCATTTTAGCTCAATCATCAATTCAAGATTATTTTTTCCAATTAATTTTAACAAGCATTTGTTGGAAAATGCTGTATAATTAAGGATTGTGCAGTGCTGGTCATGTGGGGAAGTAAAGCGAAGAAACAATTAAGACTGGTCTTTAATTTTGCTCACGTCCAGATTTTTCTGGTGTTTTCACATAGCTGACTATTAAAATGATTTTAGACATTTGGGACAGACACTTTAAACTGAATACCCTTTTTGGTCTTACCAAAGGTCTTCAGTAATTGTTCTTTTTTTTTTCCTCCTGGACTACAGGTTCCTGAAGAGGGTTTCTGAGGAAATGGGCAAGATGTTGAAGGAGGTTACATGCAGCTGCTTTTAGGGGGAGGGTATTAAGTTGTCAGGCTCAGAGAGTGAGAGAAGCAAGTTGCATGAATGCATGCAGACATTTTTTTTTTACTAACTTCATTATCATTTCCATACATTGTTTTAAAGAATCATTGTTAATACCAGTCCTTAAATTCCTCATTCACAGTTATTCATATAAAGGGAAAAAAGCCCAAAATGGCCAACTTTTTTTCCATTTCTTTTACTGATATTTAAGTCAGAAAAAAAGTAGAGCTGTCATGAAATTTGTCTTACATTTGGCTGTCCCAACAGGACCGTATGTCCCAGCTCTGTTTTAATTGGCCTTTAGACCCATTGTCTTTTAGACCCCTTGCCATTTGTCAGTGTCTGCCTGCGCCACCTCTGTGCTTGCTTAACATCCTGTTGCATGTCTAGAGCAATTGGGCTAGAGTTTTCAGGCATGTCTTTATAATCCCTTGTTCTTGTCAAAGTCTTTGTTTTGTTTTACATTTGTAGTGCAAGTCACTTTGTCAGACATCTCCAGCACTAATGTTTCCATCCTAGTATTCGTGTACCCTGCTATAACTTCCCAACTGCAAACATTCCAGTTTTGGCATTATGAAGAAGTAGTTTGTGAACCTGAAGTATTTATGATAAGAAAAAGAAAACATCTCTGCTCTAGCCTACAGCCCAGTTGAAAGAACTCTGAAACGTAATACATCTTCACCTCAGTCTGAGAAGAATCTATAGTCAGCACTGAGATCCTGGCATAATAAACAAGATACTCACCACCTCAAGACAAAGGACTGTTGTCAGAAGTCAGCTGCTTCCATTCAAATGCTGCCTTAAACTAGAGTGCCTAAATCTGTTGATTGCCAACACTACCACTACAGTATCCCACAAAGGGCTTTATGTGTCAGCTCAGTGCGACCTCCTTTAACTCGGCAGCGCCGCTGCGGATGCCGACCTAGCCTTGGTAGGTGGCTTTTAGAGCTCTACCATGTTTGATGGTGCATCTTCAAATTTATGCATCAAGCTAAAGACATGTCCAAGTCCATTTTACTTTACTCAGTGTTTTTATGAGAAGTTTTATGGACCCCCCCATTGTGTTTTAATTTGGGGTGACCATGTTCTTATTTGATTATTACAACAATAGTCTGTTTCCAAGTGATGCTTTTGTTGAACCAGATAAAATTTAGTGAAACTTTGTAATGATCTATGTGCACTTTTACTTGTAAAATGGAAATTTCTGTATGTTTATACTTGTAAATATAATTGTCCTTAGTGCCCCTGTTGCTCATGTTGTCCTGCCTCACATTTGTGATTCTGTTAATGACTTGTATCTTAACGAATTTCTTAGTGGTGTTTAACAGGGAGATGGGCATGGGTTGGGGGGTTGGTATTTGTACCACAGAAGCTTCATTAATTTTGTTTGTTACTGTTTTGAGGGAAGAAAGAACGTGAAATGGTCTGTGTATTATTGGATTTTAAGCAATATTTTAGAAGCTGTGTGACTGCTTTAATAATTTTTTCCCCCAGTGTTATTTGAATCATACTACCAGTTATACTAAAGCTGAATGACAATTGTGTGAAAGTTAATGCCTTCATAAGATCAAGTACACCCCTGTTACACAGCTGACATATAGTGTATTACCTTTGAGGCTAGTAAACTATATAGCTTAGACTTTGAATCTCTTTACAGGGTTATTTATATAATGTGACATTATTCAGTACTGACAGACTACATAAAGTAGTTTTAAAATCTAGTGCTATTTTTATTTTAAAGGTTAGCAGTGAGGAGGAAATGTGATCTGGCTGTGTTTGTCCTCTGTACAAAGCCTGAAGTGCTTGTGTTTTTTTGGCTGACAGCCACAGAGGGCAAAGTTTAAGGCTTTCTTGTAAGGACTAACTGTTCTTTTCAAGCTACTGTTTGTTTTTCTCAAAGCGGGATTTGCTTCCGTAGGAGGCAAGGTCCTTCACGTGGAATAGTGCAACCTATACATGGGTTATTACAATAGGACAGACATTTGTATTTATATCATTCTTAAATCATTCTTAAATTTTGAACATGTGAATTGTCCAAAAGAAATCTTTAATTTTTCAGTAATTTTTACTCTTTTTGTGCACATGTTGATTTAATGGTAAATGCTTTGTTTAAGATCGTGTTCTCTGTTGAGAATATTTTCACAGAATAAAACAATCTTTTCATGGTCAGTTTAAGGTGTGTAGTGTGTTATCTCTTATTCCTATGTGAACTAAGGAGATTTAATGATTTTGTTCTTCGTTGTGCTGAATTCCTGATGATACAAAGTAGATGACAAGTTCCAGAAGTGGAAGTATCTGTTGGGTGACATTTTTTGCAAAGCAGTTTTGGAAATTTTATTCTAGTTTTAGTTTCTTTCAAGCTTTCCTAAAGGTGAGAAAAACTGCTTCTTTAGAGTAATTTTAAATTGAGTGTAATAATTTGGATCTTTTAATCTCTATTTTACCATAGCTATGTTGCACAGACTTTCCTTTTACACCATCTTATCCTCTGCATCCATAAAAAGTGTCACTGTACCAAAGACTGATCTATCCACATGCTGGTCAGCATTTACTGTGTTTCTCCTTGAATTCCTGGTCAGAGAGCACCTATATCTTCCTGGCATTTCAAAGCATGGGAAGGCAATGTTTGTCACAGTAGTGTCATATCTGACATTTTAGGAAGTCTTAATTTCAGAAGGCTCAGCTTTTTAAAAGGGGAAATATGAAACCATAACTATTATCTTCTAGAAACCCCAGAAAATACTAAAGCTCTGGGTTGATCCTGAACAATAACGGGCTGTAATTGTTGTGATTAGAATTTAGAGATCCATGCCGAGTTTGGAAGTATGGACACATAGAAAATAGCAGGAAAACGGTGTCAACAACAAAAACTCAAAACAATGAGAAGGGCTTTTAAACTATCTGAATTGAGATCAAGGAAGTCAAATCCTACTTGCTAGGGAAAGATAACATCCTTATAACAATATTAACAAGAGAGAAAGGATCTCTAGACTTTTTGAAAAGGATAGATTTTCTTTGTGAGAAGGTATTCATTTAGATGAAAAAATATTAAAGAAACACCAAACCTATTTCAATGAACTCATAAACCTGGGGCCAAATATATTCTCAAGTATAGTTACTGTGAATAAGAAACTATTGGAAATTTAAGAGATGCCAAAAGATTAGGGGTGGGAAAATACAAAATGTGAACAGTAAACTCTGGGAAGTTTGACAAGTCTTAAAAGTACTGGGCAATTTTGTCGACATTTAGAAGAAAATGTAATGGGCAACTGACCTAGATCCTAAGAAAAAGACACATCAAATTAGCCTCATTCCTTTCTTTAAATACAGGTGGGAAACTCGAGATAAATGTATTTATTTCAGCACAATTTCAGGACTTACCAGGATTTCTTACTCATTTTTGTAAGATGGTGATAGCATTGTTGGAGAAAATGGGAGCTTGCAACGCGCTGATACGGTAAACCCAGAATGTCAACCCTGAGGAAAATTTCTTGTGGAAAATAGGTGTATGTTATGAACCATACAGTATAAATGTAAGTGTATCACCCAATTTAAATAGAAAATTACCATTTTCCTTTCCATGAAGGATAACCACTATACCGAATTTCTTAGTTTTTGTTTTCTCAGTTTCTCTAAATGTTACCACAAGAGTATTTTTTCCTAAACCTGATTAGCGTTCCGTGTTTCTGAGTAAAGAAGTTGTCATACTCTATATGTGCAGGCCTGATATTGAACCAGTGCACACCGATACAACCATGGTTAATATTAATACTGAAATATTTCCATACCAATTGGTAAATGGTAATTCCAGAAACTAGTAAAACCAAGTTCCAGTACATGTGGTTTCTCAGAAACCACATATGATACTTTGTGATGTATTTCAGTTTTGAGCAATGAGGACAAAGGTGAAGGAATTGCTATATATTTACTATTATTTCAGGTTTGGGGAAATCTTTGTAAGCCCTTGAGTGGAAGAGGAACCGGGGCAGCCAAGCTGAAGAAGAACTCTGTTCATCCTCCCAAAGAAATGGCTCATCCTGCTCAAGGGGAGGTGTCTAAGCTCTGGTAGCAGCTGGGAAGATTGGGAGTGTGGGTAGGCATAAGTGTTAGGGACATAGCCCTTTGTGGTGGAGGGTGACCTGCCTTGTGCACTGAAGAGCTGTGAGGAGAGTGACTACCAGGATTCTTAAGTCCAAAAGAGAGTGCTCTCCTCAGATGATAGCACAACTCCTGCTCTTTTCTTCCCCCTCTTCCCTTGGCTGCTCTCCAGATAGGAGTATCGTTGTTTGTCTGCCCTCTTCATCTCCACTGGTTTACACTCACTGGCCTGACCAAGCTGCTCTGTCCCAGGGCCAGCAGAAGCTCTGGCAGACTTGCCTAGTTTTATATTCTCTTTGCTATCCCCTTCTTTCTTTGTCCTAAATCATAACTGGCATCTGACCAATCACTGGTTCTTTCTGGTTTGGCCAATATGGGAACCAGTTTGGGTGTGGAATGAGACAGACCTAACATACAAGTTCCCAGTTCATCCCAGATCATCAATCCCCATCCAACCAGTACTCCCCCACCCCCCATTCTCTCCTCTAGCTGTGAGCTCCTGCCACTGGCTCTTGGCATATAGCCAGCACCCAGATGGCGCTATCCTGTCCAATGAGGTAAGAGGTGGATCAGCAGCATGTCCCTTCTCTTTAGGTGCCAAACAGCACATTAGTAAATTAATGACTATCAGTTGAATGGGGGATGTAACTGAAAGAGTTTGCAGCCTTTTGTCAAATAGTGAGGATATCATTTAGCTGGTGAGAGCCATGTTAAAAAATTATATCAGCCCAGCTGTTCAAATTTGGAAATTTGATTTGATTTGGAAATTATTAGTGGTTGCTGAATGTGCTACTTTCATCACTTTAGATTTAAGTTTTATTGTGTAGTTTATTTAAAGGATAAAGGATTATTTTACTAGAGTTGCACATTGATGTGTATGAACTTATTAGTTCATGTGATTTCTATATTATTAACATTCTACTTTTAAATATTTTGAATACTGCATGGTATCTTCTGAGACTTGCTTTTTCACTCAACGCTCTTTAAGATTTATTCATTTTATGTATGTTTATGTATAGTTCATTTTAGTATGTATAGCATCCCATTACATAAATACACAATGTATCCATCTTCCTGTTATGGATATGTGTGCTTTTTCCTCATTCTTGTGTTGCTATGTATATCCATATGCATGTTTACTGATAACAGAAGTTCTGTGTTGCTAGTTTGTGGGCTATATTTATCTTCAGTTTTTAAAAAATGACACCTTTTCCTTCAGAGTGATTGTAACAGTTTTACACACCTACAACTTGTGTATGAGTTACTTACGCTCCATAACCTGGCCAACACTTCGGAGTTAGTCTTTTCAATTTTTGTCAGTTCAGTGAATGAAAATGGCCTTTCATTGTAGTCTTATTTGCTTTCCCTGTGTATTGATGAAATTGAAAATCTTTTGTGTTTCCTTTTCTGTGAAAAGCCAATTTATATCTTTTGCCCTTTTTTTGTTGTTGATTGTCTTTCTATATTCATGGGAATTCTTCATGCATTAAGGGTGCTAATTATCTTGTTATGTAGCATAGCTGGTGACTGGCTTAGTTTCTAAGAAGGTTGCAGTCAAGGTGTTGGTCAAGGTTGCAATCATCTCGAGGCTTTATGTGGACCTGGGGGTCCACTTGCAGGATCATTCACATGATTGTTGGCAGGTCTCAGGACTTTGTCATGTGGACGTCTTCATAGGGATGCTCAGAACATGGCATCTTGCTTCCCTCAGTGAGGTATCTGTAAGAGAAAAAACTCAAGACAGGGGCATAGTTTTTATATAATTTCAGACATAATCTACCATGACTTCTGCCATATGTACTTGGTGATGCAATACAAACCTGGTGCAATGTAGAAGGGGACAACGGAAGGGTGTGAATATTAGGTGGCAGGGAACAGGCGTAGCCAATGTTGGAGGCTGCATTTGTAATATGATATCCTTTGATGAATAGAAGTTTGTTTTAATGTAGACTAATCTTTTTTTTTTTAAAGATTTTATTTATTTATTTGACAGAGAGAGATCACAAGTAGACGGAGAGGCAGGCAGAGAGAGAGAGAGAGAGAGGGAAGCAGGCTCCCTGCTGAGCAGAGAGCCCGATGCGGGCCTCGATCCCAGGACCCTGAGATCATGACCTGAGCCGAAGGCAGCGGCTTAACCCACTGAGCCACCCAGGCACCCTAGACTAATCTTTTATAGTTAATGCTTTTTCTGTCTAGTTTAAAAAATTCTTCCTTGATTCAAAGTAAAAAGTAAAAAATTCTGGATTTCCTTCTAAATGTTTTATGGTTTTGCCTTTCACATGGAAGCTCTTAATTCATCTAGATTTTATTTTAATTTATGATAGGAGACAAGGGGCCATTTTCCTTCCCTTTTCATTTGCTTAACCAATTGTCCAAGAGTTATTTATTTAAAAAGTTACCCTTTCCCCCACTGATTGCCAGTGTTACTTCTGTCATATCAAATTTCCAGTGATAATTTAATTACTATAGCTTAATAATGAACTTTTATATCTAGTAGAACAGATTTCCCCCCTCCTTACATCTTATCTTCCTATGATGGTCTTGACTATTTTTAGCCATGTAAATTTTAGGAAAACCTTATCAAGTTAGCTTGAACAATCCTGTTGGATGTTAGGATTGCATTGAGTTTATAGGTTATTTTAAGAAGTGGTATCTCTGATACCAAGTTTTAAAATCTAGGAACATGATGTTCCTATTTATTTTTCTGAAGTGTTTTTCAGATTTTTAAAGTTTAAAAATTTCTTCACCAAACTCTTGTACATCTTTTGAAAACATTCCCTAGGTAACATATATTTTTATGAATATTTTAACACATTGTTATAAAATACACAGAGAAATGCATGAAATGTAAATGTACACTTTGTTACTATAAAATCAATAGTTGAGTCAAGAAATAAAGCATTACCAGCACTTCAGACACATACTGCATCCCTCTAATCACACCCTGTTCCCTCATAATTCTCCTAACCTTTTTTTTTTTTTTAGATTTTATTTATTTATTTATTTGACAGACAGAGATCACAAGTAGGCAGAGAGGCAGACAGAGAGGGAGGGGAAGCAGGCTCCCTGCTGAGCACAGAGCCTGATGAAGGGCTCAATCCCAGGCCCTGGGATCATGACCTGACCCGAAGGCAGAGGCTTTAACCCACTGAGCCACCCAGGCGCCCCTCTCCTAACCTTTTATATGGACTTCAAGTTTTTATGTGTTTCTATATTTTGTTTCTTATAAAGAGTGTAGGTTTTATTTTTATTTTGGGGGGAGAGAGAAAATGCAAGGAGGGATAGAGGGAGACAGAATCTTAAGGAGGCTCCATGCCCAGCATGGAGCCCAATGTGTGGCTTGATCTTAAAACCTGAGATCATAACCTGAATTGAAATCAACAGTTGGACGCTTAACCCACTTAGCCACCCAGGTGCCCCAGATTGTTTTGTTTTAAATCCAGATGGCTGTCTCTGACTTCTCACTGGCAGATTGAGTCTGTTTGTATTTACAGTGATTATTGATAACTTTGGAGTTTTTTCCGACATCTCTGTCAGATGTCATTCATCTGCTATTCATCACACTTTACTGTCTTTTTGCATTCTTGTTTTCTCCATTTTTTCCTCTTCTAGTTTGAAACTTCAATTTTGTTCTTACAGCATTTACCCTTTACATTTTACAACTTAAAGCTGATTAGTATCTTTAATCCCCCTACTGATTAGAAGAAAACACTTTATCAGAACTCTAGTAACCGATCACCCCAATCCTAGTTTGTGCTACTGTTTTGATTGCCTTTTTAACTTCACACAGTAGACACAATATTGTCTCGATATACCTAGAAGATTACCCATTTCACTGCTCAATAATCCTTAAGTCTCTGCCCTTTCTTCTGATTCGATGCTTTGGGTCATTCTGTTTTAGTCTTTTAAATCTTTTCATCTATGTCTTCTACTTTTCCTCTCCTTGTCTCTGTGAGTTCATTAAAGCTTCAGTTGGATCTAGTCTTCTGGATTTTTGCTGTTTGTTTTTTGTTTGGAGACAGTATGATCATGGTTGGGGTGGCAAATAGAGAATCTCAAGGAGGATCCATACCCAGTGTGGAGCCTGAGGCGGGCCTTCATCCCATGACCCTGAGATGACCTGAGCTGAAAGAATCAGACCCTTAACCCACTGAACCACCCAGGTGCCCCAAGATCTAATCTTCTGTTTAATATTAGCATCCGTTGATTTTTTTTTAGTTTACTATACATTTTTAAAGGCTCTACCAAGTTTCTCTTAAAATGTAATAGATTTTTTTAAAGATTCTATTCATTTGACAGAAACAGTGAGAGAGGGAACACAAGCAGGGGAAGTGGGAGAGGGAGAAGCAAGCTTCCTGCCAAGCAGGGAGCCCAATGTGGGGCTCTATCTCAGGACCTTGGGATCATGACCTGAGCCGAAGGCAGACGCTTAATGACTGAGTCACCCAGGTGCCCCCAAAAATGTAATCATATTTTTTTATTAGTAGGTTAGATACAGATAATAATTTTTTTATTTTCAGTGTAACAGAATTCATTGTTTATGCACCACACCCAGTGTATTTTTTAATACTCATTTCCTGTTTGGGTTCATTTTCTCTTTATACACAACTGTATATGATTGTGTTGCGTTTGAAATGTGATAATTCTAGTATCTGAAGGCACTGGGGTTCTAAATCTTTCTTTCCCCAACATTTTGTTCATGATAATGTTGCTTCTGCTTGAATTTATATATATTCATAGGTAAATATATATTTAGTTTTAAACATTACTTTCTTCATTTTTAAATTTATTTTGTATGAATACTGGATGCTTTCCTCCTGAGAGGATGGGTTTATCTGCTAGGCCCCAGGGATGCCAGCAACCTAGGACCATTTTAAATCAGTTTAGTTTTGGGTTTTTACTCTAGATTTGTTTGAGAATAGTCTGATAGTTGCAAATCCTCACCAAAGACCATTCTCATTACAATTCTTTTTTTGTAGCTATGCATAAAAGAAAGGCCTATTTCTTGGTAACCTCTCTCTGCTAGGCAGATGGATTTTTTTTTCCCCCAGCCTAACAGCAGGGACCCTTTAAGGATCTTTACTTAATAGAGATATTTCACATTTGGCTCACCTAAGACACCTTCTCCCATTCACTAAGGTGATGTTAGTATTTGCCGTAGGGGGCCATCCTAAGGTTTTTAAGTTCTCTTACAGAGTTTCTTTTTGCTGATCCTTTTGGTAGGTGAAGTGGGATGGGAAGGATTATTTCTTGGGGATTTCCCTTTCATTCTGTCAAGTTTAACAGTTCATTAAAAGGTAAGTTTATTAAAATTTATTTAGTTATAAGGAAAGGGTTTTCCAAGAGTACCTAAACCACCATATTGCCAGAAGTAGAATTGTACTTTTGGTTTGGTTGGGTTTTTGTTTGTTTGTTTTTGTTTTGGTTTGTTTTTTTTTTTTTTTTTAAAGATTTTATTTATTTATTTGACAGAGAGAGATCACAAGTAGACAGAGAGGCAGGCAGAGAGAGAGAGAGGGAAGCAGGCTTCCTGCTGAGCAGAGAGCCCGATGCGGGACTCGATCCCAGGACCCTGAGATCATGACCTGAGCCGAAGGCAGCGGCTTAACACACTGAGCCACCCAGGCGCCCCTTGTTTTGTTTTTTTTTAAGCAAATAAAAAAATAGTAATGTGATAGGTCCTTTGGAAAAAAAAAATGGGAGAGGGCCTTACGATCCTAGGTCACATTAATGGAAATACAGAGAACGAGGATTCAAAACTAATATTTCCCTTGTAATAATAAATAGACCGTAATGAGAGGATCATACTTCATTCTAGTATATTAGAACATATTTAAAATGGAATATTAAGATGGCATATTTAAGATGGAAGGAAAGTGGTTATAGATAACTTATGTAACCAATGAATTGTATTTTTTCAAAAGCTATTTAACACGATGGAGAAATTTTTGTAACTTGAGAAAAGTTGGATATTCCATATGATCCCCAAATTATTTAGAAGACAGGAAGAAAAAAGGAGGAAAAAGCAAATTGGTAAGTGTTTGCAGTTTGTGGCAGAATGATTGAAATTTATTATTTTATTTTAAAATCTTGTATTCCAAATTTTCTATAATAGGAAAAAAATGAGAGGGGTCCTGATAAACTAGAAAGAGTCTCCTTTGTGAAGTCAGAAGCCTAGAAAGTAAGCCTGGAAAACTCGTATTTAACCAGCTAGAGGAAAAGGTAACAATAAATTATTTTGCTTGGAGCATTTAGATCACTTACATTTAAAGTAATTATTGATAGATACATACATAATGCCCTTTTGTTGTTTTCTGACTTTTATAGTTCTCTTGCTCTCTTGTGATGACTTTCTTTAGTATTATTCTTGGCTTTCACTTTATTTTTTTGTGTGCGTATCATAGATTTTTGGTTTGTGGTTTCCATGAGATTTGTATGTAACATCCTAAGTATATAGCCTTCATATATATATATTTTTAAAGATTTTATTTATTTATTTGACAGAGATCACAAGTAGGCAGAGGAGGCAGGCAGAGAGAGGGGGGAGCAGGCTCCCTGCTGAGCAGAGAGCCCAAAGCAGGGCTCAATCCCAGGAACCTCGGATCATGACCTTGAGCCGAAGGCAGAGGCTTTAACCCACTGAGCCACCCAGGCACCCCTAGCCTTCATATATTTATGACCCCTTAAATTTGAACACATTATAAGAGAACTTCATTTTTACTCATCTCCCCTCATGTTTTATGTATATGTTGTTACATTTTACGTTTTTATTTTGTGAGTCCCCCTTAACTGTTTAAATATAATTGGTTTTACTACTTTTGTCTTTTAACCTTCATACTAGCTTTGTGATTACTGCCTTACTGTATGTTTGCTATTACTTATGTCAGTTTTTTCTTTTCATAATTTTCTTCTCAGTATGGTCTTTTCTTTACCACTTAAATCTCTCTAACATTTTTTGTAAGGCTGGTTTAGTGGTGGTGAACTCCTTTAACTTTTGTTTGGGAAACTCTTTGTCCTTCAATTCTAAATGATAAACTTGCTGGGCAGAGTATTCCTTGTTGTAGCTTTTTTCCCTTCAGCAGTTTGAATGTATCCTGCCACTCCTCTCTGGCCTGCAAAATTTCTGATGAGAAATCAACTGATGGGCTTATAGGGTTTCCCTTATATGTTACTAGTTGCTTCTCTCTCTTTGTAGAATTACCTTTCTTTAATCTTTGTTCTAACAAGAACAAAAATGTTATTGTGTGTCATGATGTGGACCTTCTTGGGTCTATCTTGTTTAGAGGTTTCTTTGCTTCCTGGACTTGGATGTATATATCCTTCCCCAGGTTAAGGAGGTTTTCAATTATTTTAAGTGTTTTTTCCCTTTCTCTCTTCTCTGGGACTCTTACACTGAGAGTACTTGTTTACTTTATGTTGTCCAAGAGATCCCTTAACCTAACCTGATTTTTTTCCCTCTTTTTTCTTTTTTTCCTTATTTTTGCTGTTCAGCTTGGGTGTTTTCCACTACCTGCCTTCCAGATTGCTGATCCATTCTTTTGCATTCTCTAATCTCTTATTGATTGCCTCTAGTGTATTTTTTCAATTTCAATTATTGTATTCTTCACCTCTGGTTCTTTTTAAATATTTGTCTCTTGGTTAAAATCCTCACTGAATTCATCTACTTTTCTACCCAGTCCAGTGAGCATCTTTTGACCATATTTTGAACTCTTTTTGAGGCATATTGCTTAGCTCTTTTTTATTTAGTTCTTTTTCCAAGGTTTTGCCTTGTTCTTTTATTTGGAACATATTCCTCTCTCATTTCGGTTGACTATTTTTGTTTCTATGAATTAGGTAGAAGAGCTATTTCTCCTAAATTTGAAGAAATGGTCTTGTGTTTGGTCATTCCCTGTATAATCTGTGTGCTCCTGGTGATTTTAGTTGGCTGGAGCTGTGGCTGGGAAGGGCGAGGGGTCCTGGGCACTCTTTGCTAGGGCTGCCCTGGTGCCATGGCCAGAGCTGACGTGGGTAGCCCAGGGTGGTCCCAGTGTTTTCTATGCAGAAGGCACCTGGCAGGATAGCTGAAGCTGAAAGTTTTGGGTTCCAGTGTACTCTGTGCAAAGGGCACCCTGGCAGGGCAGCTGAAACTGAAGTGGTGTAAGCTTGGGTGTCCTAGGGTGTTCTGCATAGGAGCTGCATTGGTGGGGTGACTGAGCTAGACTGGGGTGCAGTCCAGTGTCCCAAGTCATTTCATAGAGGGGGGCATCCTGAGCCATAAAGGTCATGAGCCAGGACATCCTGCCCTAGCAAGTTGTTTGGAGCCAAAGTGGCATGGGCCTGGACTGCTCTGGGGTGCTTTGTGCCTCTGTCACCTTGCTGAGACAGCTGAAGCTATATGGGTGCTGATCAGGGGTGTCCAGTATGTGGCACACTGAGGCCACTCTGGTGGGGTGGCTTGGGCTGGTGTCGGCTAGGAACCAGGGGCTTGTGGAAGCAGTAGACTGCTCTTTTCCACACTATAAAGGTGGAGGGAGAATGTAAACAGTGTCACCAGCCCCTCTGAACAGAGAGCATTGCAGCAGCTCTCTGCCTTTCGGTGGCATTCGAGGGCTGGATCTTTTATATTCTAGTTGCTTTTTTAAACTATGGCTTTTTTCTGCACACCAGGGCATTTGGGCCTGGTGTGGGCTAGAGGCCTGGGGGTCACTGAGGTGGCAGGCCAGCAATGGTGCCAAGACCATGCTCTATCTTGCTTTGTCAAGGTAACAGGGGAAACAAACCATGGTGTTCACCAGTCCCTCTGACCCTCTAGAGTTCCAGCAGCTCCCACACTATTTTGCAGGGCTCTAGGGTTGTTTCCTTTATGTTCTAGTTGCCCTTTTAAACCATGGCTTTTCTCGGGGCGCCTGGGTGGCTCAGTGGGTTAAGCCGCTGCCTTCGGCTCAGGTCATGATCTCAGGGTCCTGGGATCGAGTCCCACGTCGGGCTCTCTGCTCAGTGAGAAGCCTGCTTCCCTCTCTCTCTCTCTCTCTCTGCCTTCCTCTCCGTCTACTTGTGATCTCTCTCTGTCAAATAAATAAATAAAATCTTAAAAAAAAAATAAACCATGGCTTTTCTCTACCCCAGGGCAAACAAATCTGCCTGTGGTCCTTCAGTAGTATCCCTCCCCACTTCAGTTTGCAGCTTTGGGAGTAGGGGTTCCCTTTGTTACTGTCACCATCCCTGTTGCTGTTTTGTGTGTGGTCTAGCTTTCATCTTTCATTGTGCAGAAGCTATCCAGTCAGCCCTCACTTCTTTAGGAGGAAGTGCTTTATAAATAGGTATAGATTTGGTGTATCTGGGAACAAGTGAGTTCAGGGTTTTCCTACATCACCATCTGGAACTGGAAGCTCAGCAGTTGGTTATTTTCAAATGCACAAAGTGCTGTCAGGAAGTATACTAGCATCTGGGTATTCCCTCTATACTAGGTGCTGTGCTGCACGCAGAATGATGAGTTTGGACTTGACCAAAGTCCAGCTGCTAGCAAGCACCACAGCTTCACTTTGAACCTAGGTCTTCTGGAGCCAGGTCTACCTTTTATCACTATTCACTCTGTCTCCCATGCCACAAACCTTACATTTTCCATATCACTCTCATTAATTTTATTATTAGGATATAGTATCTAGGGAAGAGGATACCCCAGGAAGGTAGGAGGTATAATTATTGTACTATGATGAGTTATTTAACAATAAAGAGACCAGATACAGTTATTTCACAAAAAGATATATTTTCATATGACTATTTACATTTTTCATATTTAAAGAATATCATACAACTGATACCTTCCATAATCTTTCATGCTTTTCAACTCTTTTCTATTTACACTTATCTGACATGGAATTTAAAATGGTCAAATACCTCAGAAAAAGAAGGCAACCAGCCAACATCGTCTTCTCTTAAATTTGCTGATCAACATTAGCAATAGTTACCTTCATAATAAATTATTTTCATTTTAAAATCAGTAGTAATTTTAAACAATTCATAAATAAGTGTGCTCTGTGTAATTTACATGTTTAATATCCTGTGGATACTAAAAGCTTGTATACTGTCAGATTTGCACATTATTACTTTATCAAATGATAAGCCTTCCCAAAGAAGAAACTGGAGAAGCTTCAAATAATATCCTAAGGTTCTCTGGAGAGTTATCAAAGCTCTGCCTGCTTTATAGGAGGGGGTTCCAATTTACGTGAGAGGGCAGTTAAAATCTGGTTGAATTTCTCATATCTCTCTGTCTGATTCACTTGTGCACCTTTGCTGCCCCATAGCAATCGCATTTGAAATTCAGTCTTGAAGATTTCACTCATTTCTTCATCTGGTTGAAAACCTAGGAAAACAGAACAGTTACTTCAGTTTTCAAAGGTAATGTTGGCAATAGACTGAAAATCTAGCTGCTTAAAGTCAGATCAAAATGAAATTCATCTTTTATCAGAACTTTAAAAATGCCCCCAAAGAAAAAACAGGCTCTACTTTATACAAGGAAAGGGCAGAGCCCTGTCCTCAAAGACCTGAGCACCTTTGGAGAAGGAATACCAAGTAAACTAACTGAAACCTGGTAGAATAAAATTCGTGTGCACAAGCCACTGTGGGGAGGAGTGTTCAAAGAACCTTGTTTTTACAGCTTTATTGATGTATAATTTATGTGTCATGAAGCACCTATTATAGCTGCAGTTTCATAAACAATAGTCAGCCTATACAATTTATACATCCATCACCACCAGTTTTAGAACATTTCCATCCCCCTGGAAAACTACCTACTACCTCTTTGCTTTGTGTTGCCTTTTCTAGGAACTTGATATAAATGGAATCATACAACGCAGACTTCATGTCTGGTTTCTTTTACTAAGTACCATGTTTTTGAGACTATTCCACATTGTTGCAGGTTATTAGTTCACTCCTTTTTACTGCTGAGTAGCATTTGTTATATGGACATTCCACATTTTATCCATTTGCCAACCGATGGACCAGTTGGTGAATGGATAAAATGTGGAATGTCCATATAACAAATGCTACTCAGCAATAAAAAGGAATGAATGGATGTGTAACTTGTTTCTAGTTTCTGGCTGTTATGAATAATGTAAACATCTGTATGTAAGTCTGTGTGGACATGTGTTTTCATTTCTCTAGGAGAGGAATTACTGGGTCATACAGTAAGTATGTTTATTTTAAAGAAACTGTCAAACTCTTCCAAAGGGCTGTACCATTTTACATTCTCACCAGCTCCAGTTTCTCCATAAGCTGCCAAATCTTAATATTCTCATTTTTGTTTTTTTTTTAAGTAGGCTCCACCTCCAGTATGGAGCCCAACATGGAGTCTGAACTCATGACCCTGAGATCAAGACTCAAGATGAAATGAAGAAAAGTCAGACACTTAACAAACTAAGCCTCCAGATGCCCCAGTATTAGCATTCTTTTTAAATTGTAACCATTCTAGACAGTACGTGGTATTGTCTTATTGTGGTTTAAATTTACATTTCCGTAATGACTAATGCTTTAAGCATCTTGTAGTTATTTGTCATTTGCAGATGTTCTCTGGTATATCGTCTGTTCAAATCTTGTCTGCCTTCTCATTGAGTTATAAGAGTTCTTTATATAGTCTAGATATAAATCCTTTATTAGATAAACATTTAGCAGATATTTTCTTCCAGTCTATGGTTCACCTTTTCACTTTTTTAATGGTGTCTTTTGAAGAGCAAAATTTAAAATTTTATCAAAATTTTTTCTTTCAGTTCATGCTTTTTGTGTCCTAAAACAGCTTTGCTAATCCAAGGACACAATGAATTTCCTGTTATCTTACAGGAGCTTTACACTTTAGCTCTTCCATTTGGACCTATGATCCATTTTAGATTGATCAGTGTGTACGTGGTTGAGGTAAGGGTCAGGATTCATTTTTTCTTTTGCATTGCATATCCAATAGTTCCAGCACCATTTGTTGAAAGACTAAAGCCAATGAATTACATTGGCACCTTTCTCAAAAATATGTAGATAGCCATATGTGTGGATCTATTTCGTGCCTCTCTTCTGTTACATAAGAGAAGATCTGTCTACTTAAAACCAAGGGATACTCAGTCAACTCTTTGAGAGGTAGAAACCTCCAGCCAGAGTCATACACATGTGGTTCTTATCCTTGGTTCCTGCTGGATATAATGTGCTCTGTCCTTAAATCTGTTTCTACCATCTAGATTTACAGGATCTTTGTGAAGAAAATAATAAAAGCCAGGGGAGACAAACCATGAGAGACTCTGGGAAACAAACTGAGGGTTTCAGAGGGGAGGGGATTGGGGGGGATGGGTGAGCCTGGTGATAGGTATTAAGGAGGGCGCATATTGCATGGAGCACTGGGTGTTATACGCAAACAATGAATTATGGAACACTACATCAAAAACTTGATGTACTCTATGGTGACTAACTTAAGAAAAAAAGACTTCTAGTCCATCCTTCCCTGTGATGCCAGAATATCTTTGACAGATAAATTTTCAATCATTCAGTTAACATGCTTTTGGGTTCCCCACCTTGGCCTGGGTAGATGGTGAGCAAATCTCTGGTCTTACTGGGTTCATAGTTACTCCCAGCGATGGAAACTCGCTACATAAATCTGTAGCAGGATTAGCTGAGAAATGCCATTAGATAACCTTAATTTGCTGTAGAGCAGCTTCAAGCCCTTTTCTCAAAACCCATCCTAATATATTGGCTTAGGCAACATCCAATGTAATGTAGTTATTAGCTTTATGTAAGCAGGCACTCCAATATCTGGTGAATTCAATTAGGTGCTTTTATTTTCTGAATCCAACACTTGCCAACCCTAGAGAGCTTTCTGATTAAAAAACTGAAAGATGTATGTAGTTCTTAAACCTACAGCAGATAGACTGTAAACCACTTAGTTCTGGAGCAACAGCTTTGTTTCAGGAAGAAATAAATAGGCCTTCCCACCTATATCCACCTCCTTCAGCCTAGTTGGTCATTCCTTAAGACACTTTTCTCCAGGCTCTCTCAGCAGTGCCTTTGCCTGTGTTGGACCCTCTGATGCTAAAAGCAGGGGGCCTCACCTCAATATGGGAAGAAATAGGAATGCAGGTAAATGAAGTCCCATAGAACTCTTAACTCCTCATGTTGCTCACCTTCACATAGGTCCAATCAGAAGTACTAATGGTAGGCAAGCTGACCAATTCCTTCTTGACCCTTTCAGTTTATTCTATGCCACTGACACAACAGAACACATGGGAAAGGAGAAACAGGATTCTCAAGTCACTCAGGGGGACTAAGAGGGAGTAATGATCAATCATAAGGGAATTCCATGCCTACTTAATTTTTCCTACTTTGTCTTTTCCTAACTGAGAGCACCCATGCTCTTTTGTTCCTTCATTCTAATTACTATGCAGAATAGAGAGCGGCTTACAGAAAACAGCTCTTACCTTCCAGGATCCTCTCAGCATTCATCCGGTAGCTGTCTGCAGTTTCTGTCATGAGCCGGGCTGTGGCCAAGTGGTTCAGCAGAATCTCACAGCTTTCATCATTTTTTTCCCACATGTCAGTTCCTTCAAAAGTGACAGCCTGGCGCTCCATCAGGGTGACAAGAGGCATCAGTAGTGGGACTGATATTTTGTTGGGGGGAACACACGTAGACTCTGGGGGGAAAAAAAAACACGGAAAACTTTATTCCATTTTTCAAAGTTAAGGAAAGAGAGTTCCAATTCAAAATGGTGACATAGGAAGAGCCTGTGCTCACTTCACCCAGTGGACACCGAAACTGCAGCTAAATATGGAACTTCCTCTGAAAAAAACCCTAAAGACTGAGCAACTGCTACATATCAGGTAAACAAGGCCCACATTCAAAGCAAGTAGGAGAGGCCAGGACCCAACCTGTCTATAAACCTCAATCCTGGCACAGGTGGGAGAGAATGCAAAACTTGGAGCTTTCTCCCTGAGGAGCAAAGGGTTTGAATCCCACATTGGACACCCCAACTGTAAAACCTGCACCTAAGAGACGAGTCCCTAAAACAGCTAGCTTTGAAAATCAAGCCTGTTCTCGCCCACAAGACCCACAGGCTGTAACAAACTGAGAACAAGCTCTTTATTAAAGGGCTTGTGTGCTCAGACTCACCTGTACCAGGGCTCAGCATGGAGGCAGCAGACTGAAAAGAGCTCATTTGCTAAACTTGAAGTGTTGGTCTGAGGGGCAGGCTAATATAGCACACATCTAGGGGCCTGCTGGCTGGCAGGCAACATCTTCATGCTCTTTGCCTTATTCTAGCCAGCAGGTGCCATCATTTTTTTCTTTCTGCAGGTGACATCTATATGCTCTCCCCTCTGCCAAACTGCAGAGTGCCAGTATCTTCAGAGGGGAGCTTTTACCCACATTTGGTGCCTCAGTTTTTGTGGGTACTCCCCATGATACACCCCTGATCACCTGGCTGTAAAGGCTAGCGGAACCGTGATCCTGTTATCTCACGGAACTGTTAACAACTGGAACCCCCAGGGCACTGCATGGATAGCAGACTGAAACATATCCCAGTCTTTCTGTGAAAGAGGCCTATTTGCTTGTCCTGGAGCCTTAGCCTGAGAGGCAGGCTTCACTTCTGGCACACGACTGGGGGCCTACAGAGGTACTTGGAGGTAATGTAGGCTGGTGGGTGCCATCTTTGCATTCTACCTCTGCCTTGCTACTGCTTCCTGATAGCACCTAGAAGGGAGCTAGCTAATACACTTGTTTGAAGTTTTTTTTTTTTTTTTTTTTTTTTTTTTTGGCAACTGCCATCCATGGGACAGCTCCACATCACCTGGCTCTGGTGGCCAGTGGGGGCTTATACTTGTATTCTCACAGGATTATATATATTTGCATAATTTTAAAAACTGATGCTGATACTGACCCTTCCCTTTGGGACACTGACAGGTCTTGGCATATCCTCAACTACTGGGAGCCATTAAAAATAAAAGCCTGCTTAGACAATCACAAAGGTTAGAAAGATAACCAAGAACTAGATCAGGGCTGAATGATAAGGTTCATCTCCTACATGAGGCCACTTCTTCAAGCCTGGGAGGGGTAACTGTTTTATCTAACACACAGAAACTAACACAAAGAATCAAGCAAAGGGAAGAAACAGGAATATGATCCAAATGAAAGAATAAGGAGAAAAAAACCTCAGAAAAACCCTTAATGAAATGGCAATAGCTAATTTACCTGATGAAGAGTTCAAAATAATGGTCATAAAGATGCTCACTGAATTTGGGAAAAGGATAAACACAGTGAAAACTTCTAAGAGACAGAAAATACAAGAGTATCAAATGGAAGTCACAGAGAAGAAAAACAACTGAACTTTCTGAAAATTACAGTAGAGAACTTCAACAGACTAGATGAACCAGAAGAAAGAATTAGTGAGCTCAAAAGCAAGATAATGGAACTCATAAAATCAGAGCAGCAAAAAAGAATAAGAAAAGTGAAGATAGTCTTCTTAATGATGTTCCTTCCATAAATCCCTTAAACTAACATTTGCATTATAGGGGTACTAGAAGAAAAGGGACTAAAAACCTTCCTAAGGAAGTAAGACATCCAGATCCAGGAAAGCCCAGAGTTACAAATAAGATCCGCACACCAAGTTATAATTAAAATAAAGGAAAAAATCTTAAAAGCAGTAAGACAAAAAACAACTTGTAATGTATAGGGGAACCCCCATAAGACTATATCAGCGGATTTTTTGGCAGAAACTCTAAAGGCCCGAAGGGACTGGCACAATATATTCAAAGTGCTAAAAGAAAAAAAAAACTTCCAAACAAGAATACTCTATCTGGCAAAGCTATCAGTCAGAATTGGAGGAGAAATGGAGTCTTCCAAACAAATAAAAGATAAAGGTATTCATTACGACTAAACTAGTTGTATAAGAAATGTTAAAGGGACTTCTATAAGCTGAAAAGGGCATTACTTAGTAACAAAACGTAAAAATACAATCTCACTGGTAAAAGTAAATAGACAATAAAAGTAGATAATCATTTATAAAGATAGTATGAAGGTTAAAACACAAAAGTGGTAAACCTAACTACAACAATTAGGAAACACAGATACAAAGAAGTAAAATGTGACATCAGAAACAAAATGTGGGGAGGGAGTAAAAATGTACGGATTTAGAATGGATTCAAACTTAGTTGGTATCAGGTTCAATAACAGACTGTTATAAGTTGTTATATGTAAGCCTCAGGGTAACCACATGCAAAAACCTACAGTAGATACACAAAAGAGAAAAAGAAAGGAATCCATGCATAGCACTAAAGAAAATCACCAAGCCACAAAAGAAGAGAATAAGAGAAAAAGAAATGAGCAGAGAGGAAGGATAAAATAGCTAGAAGACCATGAACAAAATGGCAAAAAATACATACCTATCAATAATTAAATATAAATGGACTAAATGTTTTAATTGAGACATACAGCAACTGAATGGATTTAAAAGGACCCATCTTTATGCTTCCTACAAGAGACTACTTCAGATGTAAGGATACACACAGACTGAAGTGAAGAGATGGAAAAAGATAATCATGCAAGTGGAAACCAAAAGAAAGCTTGAGTCGCTATACTTAGACTAAATAGACTTTAAAACAAAGACTGTAATAAGAAACAAGCAAGCAAAAAAAAGCATTATATAAAGAGGTCAATTCAATAAGAGAATATAACATTTGTAAATATTTATATACCCAACATAGGAGCACCTAAACAATACAATAATAACAGAAGACTTTAATACTCCACTTACTGGATAGATCATCCAGACAAAAAATCAGTAAGAAAATATTGGCCTTAATAACCTGTTAGACCACATGGACTTCACAAATATATACAGAGTATTCCATTCTAAAGCAGCAGCATACAGGGACGCCTGGGTGGCTCAGTTAAGCATCTGCCTTTGGGTCAGGTCATGATCCCAGGGTCCTGGGATTGAGTCCTGCATCAGGCTCCCTGCTCAGTGGGGAGTCTGTTTCTTCTTCTCCCTAACTGCCCCTTCCCCACTGCTTGTGTGCTCTCTCTCTCAAATAAAATATTTAAAAAAAAAATCATATGGATCTACTTAGATGCAGAAAAAGGATTTGACAAAATTTCAACATCCATTTATGGTAACTTTCAACAAAGTAGGTATAGAAGGAACACACCTCTACATAATGAAGGTCATATCTGACAAACCCACAGCTAATACTCAAGGCTAAAAAGCTGAAAACTTTTTTTCTAGGGTCAAGACAAGGATGCCCACTCTCACCACTTTTATCCAACATAGTATTGGATGTCCTAGGCAGAGCAAATGGGCAAGAAAAAAATAAAAGTCATCCAAATTGGAAAGAAGTAAAACTGTCACTATTTGTAGATGACATAATATATATAGAAAACAAAAACTCCACCAAAAACTGTTAGAACTAATACATGAATTCAGTCAAGTTGCACAATACAAAATTAATATACAAAAGTCTGCTGCATGTCTATACACCAACAACAAACTATCAGAAGGAGAAATTAAGAAAACAATCTCATGAACAGTTACATGAAAAAGAATAAAATACCTAAAAATAAATTTAACCAAGGAGGTGAAAGACCTATATACTGAAAACTATATGACACTGATGAAAGAAATTGAAGAAGACACAAACAAATGGAAAGATATTCTGTGTTCATGGTTTGGAAGAGTTAATATTGTTAAAATGTCCATACTACATAAAGCAATCTACAGTCAATGCAATCCTTATAAAATTCCAATGGCATTTTTCACAGAAATAGAACAAACAATCCTAAAATATGGGGGAACCACAGAAGACCCCATATAGGCAAAGAAGTTTTGAGAAAGAACCAAGCTTGGAGGTATCATGCTCCTTGGTTTCAAACTAGATTCCAAAGCTATAGTAATCCAAACAGTATGGTATTAGCATAAAAATAGACACCTACATCAATGAAACAGAGTTGAGGGCCCAAAAAGAAACCCATGCCCATTTATTTATGTCAAAGGAGCCAAGAACATATAATGGGGAAAGAACAGTCTCTTGAATAAATGGTACTGGGAAAACTGGAGCGCCATATGTAAAATAAAGAATATGGGCACTACCCTACACCATTCACAATTATCAACTCAAAATGGATTCAACACTTGAATGTGAGACCTGCAAGCACAGAACTCCTAGAAGAAAAGAGAGGCAGAAGCTCCTTGACATTCGTTTCGGTGATTTTTTTTTTTTCTGACAACAAAAGCAAAGACAGCAAAGCAAAAATCAATACGTAGGACTACATCAAACTAAAAAGGTTCTGCACAACAAAAAACCAACAAAATGTAAAGGCAAACTACTGCATGGGGGAAAATGTTTGCAAATCATCTATTTGATAAGGGGTTTACATCCAAAATATATAAAAAACACAAGTCAACAGGAAAAAAAAAAAAGAAAAGAAAAAGGCAGAAGATCTGAATAGACATTTTGCCAGAGGAGATGCAGACAGTCAATAGGTACATGGAAAGGTACTCAACATGAGGGAAACGCAAATCAAAACCACAATGAGATATTGCCTCATACCTATTAGAATGGCTATAGCAAAAAGACAAGAAATAACAATATTGGAAAGAATGTGGAGAAAAGAGAATGCTTGTGCACTGTTGGCAGGCATGTATGTCAGCACAGCCATTGCAGAAAACAGTATGGAGATTCTTCAAAAGATTAAAAATGGAACTATCATATTACCTAGTGGTTCCACTTCTGGCTATTTATCTGAAGAAAAAAAAAGTACTTTAAAAAATGTCTGCACCCCACATTCACTGCATTATTTACAATAGCCAAGATTATGGAAACGACCAAAGTGTCCATCAGCAGAGGAAGGGATAATGTGGTATACTTATATATATAACTAGCTACACACACACACACACACACACACACACACAGGAATATTATTCAGTCATAAAAATTAGAAACGAAATCCTGCTATCTGACAACATGAATGTACCTTCAGGGCATTCTGCTAAGTGAAATATGTCACAGAAAAAGAGTGATACTATCTGATCTCACTTGTATGCAGAATCTAAAAAAAACAGAATGAAAAATGAAATCCCCTCAGTTCATGGATATAGAGAACAGATTGGTGGTTGCTTGAGGCTGGTGGTCGGAGGTGGGCAAAATGGGTGGAGAGGGTCAAAGGATACAAATTTCCAGGTACAAAGTGAGTAAGTCATGGGGAGGTAATGTACAGCGCAGTGACTACAGTTAATACCACACTGCACTGTTTGAATGTAATCGAGAGAGTGGATCTTAGAGTTCTCATCACAAGAAAGAAAAATTTGATAACTGTATATAATGTGGATATTATTTGGATTGTGATCATTTTGTAGTAAATACAAATATTGACTCATTACATTGTCTACTGACAACTAATATAATGTTGCATACATTACACCTCAATTAAGAAAGGAAAGCACGGAGTGAGGTGACTGGTAGCCCAGGTCCTGTTTTAGCAACCGCAGTTCTTCTAGAAATGGCATGACCATCTGATAAAAGCCTCAATGATCCATCAACAATCCTACAGATACCTCAGATCTCATGAAATGTCCTGCTAAAGGCTCTGATCAAACCAGAGCAGAGCAGACCTAACGGTCCCACAGATACATGCCAGGCGGCCACCACTCCCACTCAGGCTGAGCCTGTACTCACCCCGGCCTTCATGCAGGATCTTGCTAAAAGGCTTCAGTTGTTTTTCATAGAGGATCGCGGTTTGGGTGTACTGGTGCCTCAGGGCAGTCCACGTTTTTTCTAATCTTGTGATCTGGAAGAGAAAGGTTTTATCATTTTGGAAGAGGCTCTTTTTAGAAACAAGTCAAAGCAGCTAAAAGCAGTGTATACAGAAAGGCTAATCCCCGCCCCTGCCCCTGTTCTGTGTTGTTCTAACAACCTGTCCCAGAGACGACTCATCAGTTTCTTGTATGTGTCCAGGTTTTTGTGTATACGCATATACAACTTTTAAATTAAAAGGTATATCACACTTTACACATTTTTCAGTTTTTTGCTTAGAAATCATTCAAGTATGTATAAAACAGCAGAGAACAGCCTTATTTTGTTAAACTTCTGAATGATGTTCCAGTTTACAGATAAGCTGAAGTTTACCTAGTCTCCCAGAGAGAAGAGTTTCACAAATTTTTTCCATCATGAAATTACCTTGTGAAGATTTTGCAAATGTCTATGTGTGTGAAAATATTGGGACTATATTGGGACTCCAGAAATGGGACTCCACGGTCAAAGAATACATGTATTTTAAATGTTGATGGGAATTGCCAACTGTCCACAGAGGTTATACTGATGAAAGCATGTAGGAATGTAATATATAGCATTTTCATTTCCTCCTAAGTAATAATGTCTGAGACTCACAGAAGACTGCCCAGACCACATGATGCCACTCTACTCGTTCCTTTTCATTCTGTTCTTTTAGAACAGTTTAGTCAATGCCAACATGTGCCACTGACTCTGACTGCCCCGAGACAGACGACCCCCACTCATACCATAAAACCAGCAAGCTGGAGTGTCTGAAGTTTTTTGTTTTTTTCCATAAAACAAGAAAGAGGAAGGGCACTAATATTTGGGGGAATGAACGCCAACACTTTGTCGGGTATTTGAAGAATTTCATTTAATCCTCCAATGCCCCATGAGGTAGTATTTTGGCCTCGTTTTATAGATGAGAAACCACAAGAGAATAGTTAGATTGCTACAGGTTATTATAGCTGGTAAGTGACAGAGAAGAGATTCATTCCCTTGGCCTCTAAGAGCTGCATCTTCCCAGAGGAAGGGGAGAAATGATTGGCACCAGCAGGTCTGCTGGGACAGAAAGGAGGTGACTTGTCTTCCTCTGCCCACCCCCCACCCCATGCACCTCTCTCTTTTCCCTGTCCCTTCTCTTCCCCTTCCTGAAGCATCTGCTTTCCCCAAGTAGCCCCGGTCTCTCATCTGGGCGCAATCTGCTGGATGCTCTTTCTTGAGACTGGAAGCTGAGAAGAGAAAGCATGTGAGCCCACAGTATAGGGTCATTTTTGGATGAGGACACCCAGGAGTGACAGGAGTCCCCCCTCAGCCTTCTCTGGGTCTGCCACCTCCCTCCCCTGGCAGCGTCCTAACTCACTGTGGGGGGGCCAAATACCCTGGAGGACTGCACACCCTCACTGCTGAAGGGGTCCAGCAGGGCAGTCTGATGTTGCTGGAGGCCAGGGAGCCCCCTGCACAGGCATATTAAGGTGCGCTGGGAGAAGTCCCAAACCATGGATGGCAAGCACACTCTCAGAGGAAGCTCTGGGCTGGAGGACTACACACAATTAGCCTGATGCCGCAGACTTCCAAAATTACAGGCCGTTCTGGGTGAGAAGAAATAAATATGACGCAAATGAAAAACACTGGAATGAAAAATTATAACCCCTGCTAGTAATAGGAGTCAGCATATTATGAAAATACAGCTGGATTTTCTTATTTCAAGTAGGGATCCTATAAAATTCCAGGGCATCTAAGGAGTTTTTAAACCTTTAGGATATTGTGGTTGGAACGGATTCCCCTCAGAATTTCCTGGTGAAGGCCCTAAGTTGTTCAGCTTGTCTTCAGGGTGACCTTGCTTTAATGCTAGGAAAATGACGTTCCTAACATGCTCTGACTTACAGGACATGTGACTGTGGGGTCTTCCCTAGCAGCAGCAGTGGCTTTTCAGTGAGTGCCCAGCAGGCTTTCAGAGACAGTCTGTAGTTAGCAAAGAGCCAAGCTAAATGACCAGCGGTTTTGGTGTTACCAGTTGCAGACTGGCTTTATAGGATTGGAGGACCCCGAGGGTGAGATTACACACATCTAGGGCTTGTGGGACAGAACCAAAATGGGACCACGGATTCTAGGCAATCAAGATGACAGAACAACTTTCCTCTCTCAGATCTATTGGACTTTAAACACAGCCTCTCAGGTTTGACACTCATCTTACGAACAGCCCATCCAAGCAGATAAATGCAAGGTGCCTGACTTCAGAAACTCTAATTAGGGGCTTAAATGGCAGATGGGCTAGAAATCTGAATTTTTTAACAGAAGTCTGTTTTAGGTGACCTGAGCAACATAATTTTGAGACAAACCACTCTGGGGATTCTCAGAGATAAGCTCCCCAATTGTCTGGTGACACAGATGGAAGTCTCTTCTATGATACACGTCAGCCAGACATATCTGGATATTGGTTCTTAAGGAATACCGATTGTTCTTGAGGACGCCTTCTCCTCTGGAACACCAAAGAGAAAGTGTGCACCGTCAACAACAATCCAGTTTTTAAAAACGGAGCTGAAACACTTTTGACACTGCTTTCGGTTGCCCCTAATCAGAGCTGCTTTCACTAAGATTTAGTCGGCCTTCAGGACTGCCTAAAAACGTGGGTGCTTTGCTAAGCCTGGGCTTGCAGACCACCTTTCAGAACTCTAAGTCCCACACAGGAGTGCAGGGCGCACTGACCCAGGGGAGACTTACCTGTGGCATTCCAGGCTTTCATGATGGCCGAGAAGGAGTAGAGGTCCCCCATGGAGTCCTTCAGTTCCACTGCTACCTGGATGATCCTGTTGAGGGTGGCCGCTCGGTCCTCCAGAGTGCCCGTGCAGCCCAGAATGTCCACTGCAATGCCGATGGCCATCGTGTTGTGTCTGGGAGGGAGGAGACCAGGGGTCAGGCATAAGGCAGACAGGACTAGGAAGAAAGGAATGCAAACCAGCCAGGAGAAGGACTAGATTTATGCCGGTTGCTGTTTCGCCCTGTGAGGCGCTGGCAGCTCAGACACTCTGGGTGCCGATTTCAATGGCGAGACCCCCTCCCCCAGGCTGACAGCAGCAGGGCCCTGGCCAGGCCTCCAAGGGTGTACTGTTTAGAGTCAGAAAGAACAGCTGCCCAGGACAGGGCCACATTCAGCCCAGCATCTGGGGCACGAGGAGGCCCTTCTCGGGTGAAGCTGCACAGAAGTACACAGGGTTCCTTGTACCTTCCACCATAAGAGGTCTGGGGAGACCCCTGGTGCCCTCACATGCTGGGGAATCCCATCCTCAGGGAAGCCCTGGGCCACCTCCCCTGGGCACCCTGGACTGGGAAAGGAGAGAACAGAAAAATGAGAGATTATGCTTGACCCAAAACAATGACACGGGTCTTGGCACTTCAGAAGGCATGAGGAACTCAGAATGGAGAGAGTGTGGCTCTGGTCAAGAGGCCAGAAGGTGAATGGAGATGTGGACAAAGACTGCACGGCTGACGGATGGGAATTTCCCTGTAAGTCAGAGCCTAATAAAAGAGAAATCTTGTATCTGCCAACAATCCTTCCTTTTCTCACCCTATACTACCCAGGTCAAGCTCACAGACCCACAACAGGAAGTCTCCACAGGACAATGGGACTAATATGAATGGGGTCGCAGAGCAGTCTCCGCTGATGGCAGGCAGCACAGACAGCAATCCTTTCCTTCTCTCCCTCAACCCCGACCAGTGAGTTGACAGCACTGGGCCAGAATGGCCTCTGTTAAGTCCCGGTGAGGCCATGGTACCAGTGCCGGAGGTGAAGCCCCCATCCACAGCAATGGTTACCAAAATACAACATGCCTTTGGCGCTCCAGGGCCACCTTGTTCTCCAGGTTCACAGCCAAGGATGTCACTCCATGGCCAGCTCCTCTCTCTGCAGGCTCGTAGTGTCCGGCGTGCTCTCAGTGCCTTGAGCCAAGAGTGGCATGACTTATCAAGTGCCTAGTCCCACCACTGTCTCTAGTGATTGTAAGTGATGAGCTCTGCTATCTCCGAGTGTGTGTGTCTTGGGGCGTGGGGGTGCACTCACTCGTGGTATGACCACAGGCTCTTACCTAACTGCTCCATTCCTCCATTTCTTCACTGTAAAAATGGGAGCTAGTATTGTGAGAAAGAGAGAAGGTGTGGGAATGTCAAAATCACTAGAGTTCCTGTCGCCAGGAGGCCCCTCGCAAATGGTAGTTGTGACCACAACTGTCTCCGTGTGTACATCTTTCTCTGCATCCTCGTCCATTTTGTCAGTCTGTCTCTATCTGCCTTTTCTTCTTCTTCCTGAGGTCTTCATTCATGGATCCTAACATAAAGTATATTTTTATTACTTGCTGAATTTACTGAAGAGTTTTCTTACTTATTTGCAAAGTGTTAAGGTTGAGCTGAGCATTTCAGATGTTTCTTTTAACTAATAGTACACTGGCTTCCTGCGTTGCCTTCAATGGATTCTTCTGTTCACTGTTTTTTCCTGTGTTTTAAACTGCCCTTAATTAAAGATAGGTTCTCTACTTTCTTAAGATCAGAGTAGTTCTCTCCATTCATTCAACCAATGTGTGCCTATGACCTCCCATATCCACTGCTGCAGGAAAAACTCAGCATGGCAGGTCTGAGGCAGATGCTCAGGTGGGTGGCAAGGACAGACAATGAACGTTATACATAGGCCATCTCCGCTCAGTAGGCCTGGAATGGGTGAGGTGGTGTGTTAAAAATAAAGGGTGGTCTGTATTTGATTCTCAAATACAAGAAGCTGC
Organism: Lutra lutra; assembly: GCF_902655055.1. NCBI lineage: Eukaryota > Metazoa > Chordata > Mammalia > Carnivora > Mustelidae > Lutra > Lutra lutra. The sequence goes on along the minus strand of NC_062281.1, from coordinate 117,583,246 downwards.
TGTCATCTGATCCTTTGAAATGGCTATCCCCTTGGCCTTTATGCAGTACACACACTGTAAGGAGGAAACCCCGTTCCCCAGGCTCCAGCAGGCAGATCCCCCAGGTCAGCCCTGGCCAGGAAGCAGAGCAAGGAGAGAGACCTCGGGGAATTGGCGATAAGGAGACCGGCAAGGAAGTCTGAAAACAGTCTGGAGGAGCCCCCAGCCTGCCGACCTCTGCCTAGACCCAAGTTCACGTACAGTGTACCCAGTGACCCGGATAAAGTAAGGCCTGGGACCTGGGGGCTTGGCACCGACACACTTTGCATGAGGAATGGGGCCGCGTGATAGCAGGGCTCACCTCTCTTGAAACTGTGACCACAGGACCAGCTACAACAGAGGGCAAAACTAGAGGAGAAGCAGGCCCCTAGAGCTTGGGGAGGGGAGAGGGTGCCTGCAGAGAGAGGCTAGAATCTCGGAAAGCCTGTAGGAAAAGGAGGCGCATCCACAATTCTCCAAAGCCATTCAACGACAAGAGTGAACAAAGCCAAGGACCATGTCTTAACCTCCTGCCTCCCAGAAGCCTTTCATTTGGCATTCTGGATGTTTTCTCTCTGTGGCTGAGAACCAAAGCCACAGTGGCATGGGGGCCGGCTCATCTGCTTTCTGGCCAGGGACCCTAGAAAGCGGTTGTGTGGATCCCCCAGGCTCCCTGAAATACACTGTTTACTTTCTAGGGGCTGACATCCTAGGACTGCACCATTCACCAGCCACATGTGGCTGTTTATACCACAAACAGTCCACAGTAAAATACAACAGTGTGTCCCTCAGTTGCCACATTTCAGCCGACAGGACGGACTGGATGGCACTAGTGACCTAGAATGTCCGGGTGTCCATTACAACCCACGTTTGTATGCTGACAATGAGGAAACTGGCTGGAAAAATAGGACACTTAAGATAAAAAGACAGTCTTGTCCAAATCAACGGTCTTTTCATGTGTGTCAACAAGTCCAGCGTCTGCAGCAATACGGGAATCTAGTCTAGCACTTCTCTTAAAAACAGGCCTCGCTATTTCTGTCGTTTTGATTTCTAAACCTCCAACGCTGCAGCATGTGGGTTTCGTGGGCAGCCCGGGTTTTGGGGACACTGGGAGAAGGGGGCAGTGAGTCTTCAGAGGCTGGGGGCCCTGAGTGCTGCCATCCCCTGCCCACCTCTCAAAGAAAACACCGTTCAGACTCTGTTCTTCCCAACCTCTCCCACGAACTCCTTAGTCCTGGTGTGGTCTTGAACTCTGGAGGGACAGAGCAGCTGCTGCTCAGGGAGGTGGAGCTGTGGGAGGCGAGATGTCCGCTCCACCCAGGCTGGCGACAGGGGTGACTTCTGCTAGCGCGGGCCAACGGTCTCTTCCATCCTCCTTCCCCTCCTGGAGCAGGGACAGGACCGTGTTCTTTGTTCCCTGACTTCCTCTGTGCTAGCTACTTTGTGCCTCTCTAGGAATTCTGTGGCTAAGGCTTCTGGGAGAAGGGAAAGGCTCCTGGCTGGGTTGGTGCTGGGCCCCCATCGGTTCCAAAAGCTGCTGTGCTGATGGGCCCGAAATGCGGGGGGTGGGGGAGTAGGGGGGTGCGCCAGCACGGCTCACCTTTCAATTATGTCCAGGCGCAGCTGGTGGCCATAAGGCAGGGTGATGAGCTCCAGACCTGAGCTCACGCCCATGTTCTTCCTCATCTCTTCCGAGACTTCAAGTATCCTCGTGACCTGTTGAGAACACAAGCGGAGACAGACTGGATCAGGGAGCGGGCTCACCATGAACACGAACGTAGCACGTGAAAAGAAAGACACGAAACCAGGATGGTGTGGATGTGCTTGCTGCGTTTCCTTTCAGGCAGCAGCCTCCGCACAGAGAATTTCTAGACGAGATTAGAAGGATTCCAAGACACCATGGGAATGGAAAACCAGAGAGAAAAGCCCCTAGCACAGTCCGTAAGTCTGCAGATCTGGTGTTTCTGGCCGACGGCGTCGCCCTGCCAGCTCCTGGCCACCAGGGGCCGGGTCCCGCTACCGGCGGCAGGGCTGCGAGCACACTGGGTGGGAAGTCACTGTGGTGGGACAGTGACCAGGCCAAGGGCTTGCGCCTCTGCCGCCAGGTCTGCTGTTTGTGTTCTCACTTCCCAGGAGGGCTGGCCACTGTTACCCTTAATTACATCTCTCCTGAGCTCAGTCAAGGCACCATACGTCTGGAAACCATTAGAAACATGCACAGCAATTTGAAACCCAAGGTCTCAAGCACACCCACTTCTCCCCCTAGGAGGCCTTCCTTACAGAAAACCTTTGTCTGTCCCAGCCAGCTCCTGGTCTTGCCTCTAGTGCATAATCACTGTCTACCGGCACCAGGTATAAGTTGACCATTCGTATTCATCACACGTTTGCGTCGAAACGTATAGCTGAGTCTCTGCATCTTGACAATACCAGGCTAATGACACTTTGCAGCATCCTGATGTCTAATGAGGCAACCACCAGGCACGGTGCTTCCGATCGAGTCTGGACACGTGGCAGGCACAGAACGATTCCTCCTCCTCCTCCTCCTGCTGGAATTGTCCTCGACTATAATGATCCCAGGCATCAGTCCAGATGTCTTCGTAACAGGCTACAAAAAACACCTGACATTTGGCTGATATCAACAACCCTGATCCCTAACTTCTGTGGTTGAGCGAAGGAACCACTGTCAGCCCTGGGGAAGTGGAGCTGTGGGAATTAGCTATGCAGAGGCAGACTGGGGAACAGGGTGCCAGATTCCTACTATGTTCTCTGGGCCTCAGTGTCTCCTTCTCTAACGCAGCTGCTAGCTTCACCTTTCTCAAGGACTTTGCAGAAGATCAAATGACTTTAAAGCCACTTGAAAATATGAGTTGTGAACCACTGGCATGTAGAAGAGGGAAGAACTGTGGCCAGATCTCTGGAATGGGATTTACACCTTGAGCATGGTCAGGCAACCCAGATGTATCCCCCAGCCACCTGTGGTCACACACTCCGCTCGCTTATTTAGACAGCTACACCATCAGAGCCTCCAAACCCAGCCTCCGAGTGGTGGGCACCCTCCAATTCACACACAGTCTGTGTAATGAGATTCAAATGGTTATCACTGATTCAGTTTTGTGCCCGAAGCACTACTAACCAGAATGCTCCCTGCTCTGAGAGAAAAGCCTCCAAGTCGGTTTCCTTCAGTGTGAACATGCAACCCCCGCTCACTTTCCTGGGGGTTTGCCAGGATACACCGACACCTGCTTGCCCCAAGGCTGAGTGAGGACAAGGGGCTCCTGAGCTCCTGCTGCAGAACTTGGATCTGGTCCTCTGGGAAAATGCCCAGAGCCGTGTAGCTCGGAGAGGAGGGATGGACGCTTCCAGAGGATCTACTATGAGACGCACCTCGCATGCCACCTCAGCACTCCCGGACGGGGCATTCCAGCCTCCCTCTGCTCTTCTGATCTCAGCTATCCTCGCTCTGCAGGATCTCCAGACTGCCTGAGGGAGCTGCTGCTGTGACCCACGGGGGTGCTGGCGGGGGCCTGCCCCTCCTCCCAGCTGCCAAGGGATCTTCTGAATTGCAGTGAGGCTGCCTGGCTCTGCCCACCATTTCTGCTGCCCTTAGCAGAGGACTCTGATCTGCCCTATGCACTCACAGGCCTGTCCCCCCACTGAACTGCAAAGTGCCTTGAAGCAACAACCTGGAATGAGCCCAGAAGTAGAGACTTAACACCCAAGGAAAGACCTGAGAGTCCCTTCCTCTCCCCACTCCATCCCCACCTTCACTGCCCACACAGTGAGTCCTCTGTAAACCCAACCCTTGACAGCGGAGTCTGCACACATCCGCCGCTTGCCACCCAGAAGACGCTTTTTGCATTCTTCCTCTGGTCAATTCTTATTCAGTCTTTAAAACTCATCTCAGATGTCCCCTCCTTCCTCCACGTTTAAGACCGTGCTTCAGAGGCCCCACAGTTCCTGTGTCTTCCCCTGCAGAGCATTTCCCACCTGGGCTGTGGTCTGAAGCCCCGTATCACTGTTGTCCCCCTGCTCACATCCCCCCCCACCCCACAGCAGGTGCTCAAGCAAGGCTAAATACCCAACACTAGCCAACACCTAGCCTCATTCTGGCCAGGCATGGTGTGTAGACGGTTCTACATAAGTTACTTCATTTAGTCGTAGTCCTCACAACCACCTCTGGGCAGCTGCCTCCTTTACAGGTGGGGACAGAAAGAACCGGAAAGCTGAGAGCCTGAATTAGACGCAGGGATTTCATCCCCAGAGGCCAACTCTCATCTACGGGGCCCCACTTCTAGATACTGCAACTAATGGGTAGGAGACAGGCTGCACTCAGGGGGAGGCCAGGATAGTGCCCATCTGCAGGGTGAGTGGGACTTAGTGGATGCCCCCCCACCCAGCTCTGCCCAGGAGGGGCTGGACACTGCAAGACAGGCAGCCGTGAGGCACTCGGGGCCAGCCACTGTCATGATGGCCTTTGCGGGCATCAGCCCCGGGCTCTGCAGGGGGTGGGAACCACTGCTTGGGCCCCAAACACTGTCCAGTGTCTCTTCTCAGCTTCTGAGTGGCCCTATCGGTGGTCCCTACATTGGAGTGCGTAACAACAGCCCATCTATGTCCCTCAGAGATGCTGTGTCGGCTTTGTTGGCAAAGCCCTAAAGTCAGTGGTTTCAGGAAGAGAAAAAGGAAATGACAGTGGACTCCGGAGGGAGGCAGGAAGACTATTAACAGCCCTGCCCTGGGAGACTGAAGGTGAGCAGAGTCCAGCGGGTATTCTGCTCCTAGTCTCTACCTTACTTGCCAGGGGGCTCTATCCAGCCCTTCTTCCAGGGGTGCCTAAAGGCAAACAGGGGAGAGGGGCCCGACCAGAAGGACAAAATGCAAAGAAAGAAACCAAACAAGAAAAAGGGCAGGCTTCATGTTCCTTCAGTCAAGAACAGATCTGAACCCTAGATTCATGGCTGCCAAAGTGGTGGGAACATTCTAGACTCTTCCTGCCAAAGGACAGTGAGGCATTTCACCTCCTCCTAGACCCTCCTAGATCCTCCAAGCACTGTCTGAAGTCACAGGGAAGAAGAATTCATTTCCTCCTGGAAATTAGGCTGTTCTGTCAACCCTGATCCATGTTTCTCTGAGGACCTCCCTCTGTGGACAACTCAGGCAGGTTCACACCAGACTCCTGGCCTATTGGAGTCCTAGAGTCCAGGCCAGGAAACAGAACAGGAGTCTTAAATCCTCTTACTGCCCGAACGGGTTTAACCTGCTTTTAAGTGAGGTAAGCATTTAATATTATCTGTGAGCACTGACCAAGGACGCCCAAACCACCACGTGAACAAACCCTTGTTCTTCAGCCTGGCCCCTCTCCAGGTCTGTTCCCCAGGGCGCTCCCACCCCCTGCGATACACACACACCCCACCCCCGGGCCTGCCAACTAGGTACTGAGAGATCCCTCAGACCCACTTCCAGGCACTGGGTTGTAGAGCTCAGAACAGCTAGCACCTGCTTCAAGTTCCTCAAGGCTGTTTTGGGAGGCCTTCTGTCCCCCTGTGAGCTCCACCAACTAGGGACTCCCCAGGGGGCTGCTCAGAGACTACACTTCCTGCCATGAGTCATTAGGAAAACTCAGTTCCTAAACAGGCCCTGAACTTTGAAGGTAACTGACTTCCTGAACGAATAAGGGCTTTAAATTTCACTAAGTAAAGCCTTACCTGCCGCTCCAACACTTGGATCTGTCTCTGTAACTGAGGGGTAGGCTGAGTCCCTCCCAGTCTAAGACACTTGCTTTCTAGAAATATGTCTCTAAGGATAACCTTGCCATAGGGTCACTTATGAACAAAAACTGCCCATATCTAAAAGAAATGCTTACTGTCAAAACTGATGATGATGTAAACATATATTTATTTAGTCACATGAAAAGATAATCATACTATGTTGTTCAGTCAAAGACTCAGGGTTTAAAATAGTATGTTTAGAAAAAAAGTACAATAAAACAGAATCATCTGTTCAGGCCTGCGGTAAACACACATATGTGCATGAAATTATTTACATGTATCCGTTTGCAGAACGAATGTTAACCATGGTGATCATCAGGAAAGTAGACCTTGTGTAATTTTTTTCTTTTCTCTTAAACTGTATTTCATAATTTTTCTAAATTGAGCAAGTATTACTTAAAAAAAAAACAGGGTAAATTTTAAAATGCCTATTCTCAAGCCCATTTGAGTAACAATAAATGTATGACGTGTGTGTATATGTCCACAGAATGCATCACGTATAATAAAATAAAAATAACCTAGGCTTTATGACTCCAGAAAGTACATTTTCATCTACAGTCCTTTGTCCTTGGACTTGACTCTCCCAGTTCTGACAGAGCTGAGGTCAGGGAAGACCCTGCAGCCGGTGGCGGGCAGGACAGGGGCGTGTTGGGGGGGGGATGGGGGAGCGTGGGGGTGGGGAAGGCCTGGCCAGCCTGCCCTTCCTCTGCCCGAGGGGAGTTTTACAAGCTTCCAGCCTGGGCAAAGGTTGTCCCAAGCCTGCACTTCCCACCGTTTAAATAAATCCCCACCCAGGTTATCTACTGACTTTTTCTCTGAGCCACACACTTAAAGGGTGAGGTGGAGCGAGGCCAGCCCTCCATCCCTTTCTGAACTCTCCGAAGACAGCCAAATCCCCTGCCCAGGCACTTACCACACAGTCCGTGTTCAGCATGTGCTGGGCGATGACCTTGGGGTCGTGCTTTGTGAACAGTTCTTTCGCCCTCTTCAGCATTGCCATTTCCAGGGGCTTGTTCTCAGGAGGAAGGAACTTCGACTCAAAGTCATTGGGTCTGAATGAGGAGGCCGTCTCCAGACGGGGCAGCACGAACTCAGCCTCACCCTCCTCTGGCCTCCGGTCCATCTGCATGGCCACTGCCTCCCAAGGGCCCACCCCGTCATCCTCGAGGATCAAGTAGCTGGTGCCAGAGTTCCGGGGACCCGGCCCCCCGTTCTGCTTGGCCTTTAGCAGCTCCACATAGCTGTCCTGGGCACAGATGGGGGGCCTCGCGCCCCTGTCACAGCCTGCAGCGAAGGCTGGGTTCAGTTCACAGTAGTTGGCCTCCGAGTTGAGCCAGGTGGATGGAGATGGGGGAGCCTTGAGGGAGGGTGCCTTGCAGGGCTTGGGGGGTGGCTTGGGGCACAGCTGGCTGTCTGAGCCCCGCAGGGCCTCCCCTGCCCTAGCGTCCGAGGAGACCCTCCGAACCAGTGCGGGGCTCAGGGTGGGCTCGCTGCCCGTCCTGAAAACGGGTGAGTTTGGGCGGGGGCTTGTGTCCACCCCTGGGGACTGAGGGGGCAACTTGCAGCCTGTGGAGGGAAAGTGAGGGTCAGGAAAAGCTCAGCTGAGTGGGGGAACACAAGGCAAACCTGGAGTGACATCTCCTCCATTCATGCCCTTGGGGTTTCAGTTGTCACTTCCCAGAGATAACACGGTAGGACCGCCCCATGCCCAATCTAGTGCCATCCAGAGCATTTCAAGGGCTGGCTGGCCGCACCCCACTTCTGGGGGATTCTGAATCCTAGTGACTTCCAGCAGCTGGGCCGCAGTGTCACTTTATGGTCAGAGAAGGCTAGTCCAGTCAAGGACAAGGCATGGCGCCTGGAGGGCAGTTAGTAATCTAGTCTTGCCCTAAGAAACAGAAGTCTTTAGTCACAGAGCATGAGGGTCTGAATCACTCTCATGGCCAGGGTGGGTCCAGCCAGCCTGGAGGGAGAGCCCGAGGCACCCTAGGAAGCGGGGGACAAAGATGCTGGCTATCCCACAAGGAAGTGGTTCACCACGGGGCATGAAGAAAATCACCCTGTGGTCCCAAGGAGGGTCAGTTATAAAAATAATGAATGACCAGCCATCCCTGGCTCACTAACACTGCTGCTTACAAGGTCTGCCCCCATCCCACAGCTCCTCACTCCTCTGGCTGCGAAAGGAGAATGGAGAGGAGGAAGGGTCCCCCAGGAAGCCCAGCTCTGACCCAGCCCCCTCCGCCCAGGGAGGGCACAGAGAGAGGCTCCTCTGTCATGAAGACTACCAGTTAGCAGGTGAGCCGTGTGTCAGAAAACCTGGGTTCAAATTCCAGCTTCACTGGGGGCCGGGGTAACTCTGGAGGAGTTATGTCACCTCTGTGCCTCAGTGTCCTCAACAAGGAGAAGAGAATAATCATTCCCGCTGGGAAGGTTTGTAGTAAGGCTTAAAAGCTAGCTAGCACACATCAAGTGACCCGTCTCCCACAGAGTTTCACAAACCCCTTGCCCTCCAGCCTACGGGGCAAAGCCTTGGGTTGTCCCCACACCAGGGGACCAAAAGGAGCGGGAAACAGCCTGAAGGAAATCAGGCTAACACTGCCGCCCTCCTCCCAGAAAAGGTCCCAAGACCTACCAAGTGGCAGGTAACTTTCCGACTGGTGCGCTTTGAGGGAAAAGGCTCGTCGGTCCTGCATGTGATCCAGGCAGGCTGGCTGGCTACCGCTCTTCTCTTTATTTCTGAAGCCAAAGATAAGTGGAGCAGAAACGTGTCATTAAATCATAAAACCTTCAGGCAGCGTCATGGAAAGTTTTTACGAGAAGGCCGAGGGGTATTGCACATCCCAGCAGTAGAGGAATGTCTGTTGGAGGAGGAAATGACTGCTGGGGGCGGTTAGTTAACACAGGATTGTGCCCCGGGCTCCATCCCCATGTTCCCCAGGACCAATCCAATCTGGTCCTCTGAGCCCTTCCATCCGGCTGAGCAGAGCAGAGCAAAGATCTCATGATCCTCTCAGGAAAATCTGATGAACCAGAATGTGTACTTTTTAACAGAGCTTAAAATTACTTACAGACCCAGGAGGAATGACTTGTTTAACTGAAAGGCATTTTCCACCATGCCTCCTGGTGTCAGTTAGGAAGGAAGCCTTGGGGCAGTCTGCGTTTCAGTGCAAGTTCGCCATGTCCCGCAAATAAAGTCCCTCTCCTCCTCCTGGAAGGACCAGGGCCCCACAGCCGGCCTCCTGCTGAGCTGGGGAAGGGCCTGTCCTTCACTGCGCCCCGCACTGGGAGGCACAGAGCACAGCCACGCAGGGAAGCAAGGAAATATCACCTTCCACACAACTTGCTAGTAACCCCCCTGCTCCCCTGACTACTTAGACCAGGAGGTTCTCTAGCCACCACAAACAGAATCTCTCCTTTGCTAAGAAGAGACTGCACCCCACCAGTCAAGTTGCAATGAACTTTAATTTGCCCTCCCCCAAGCTTAGGTTACCGAAATCCCTAAGTTCTTTCCTACCTTTGCAAGCAACAAAGGAAAAAGCAAACACCCTCCTACCCCCAAAAACCCCAAATTCCCAGCAACAGAGAAATTCCAGCAAGCCCTCAGCGATAAGGCAGGGCAGAGGGCAAATTCCAAAAGGCAGTGGCTTCAGCCAAGTGGTATTTCTGCAGCGATCCTCAGAGCAGCCAGACTCTACTGGCCCAGAAACCCCACCAGCGGCCAACGTCAGGTAAGGTGTGGGCTGGAGGGTGGGGGAGGGCAGGGCGCATGGCATCGGGGAGGCACTTCCCTGCAGAGCCCACCCCGCCCCCATGGTCAGACCTTCTGCTGCTCAGGCCAAGAAGCGGCAGGGCTCAAAAACTGCTTTCACTGGGCAGTCAAGAGTGGCTCTGTTGGGTCTGCCTCATTGATCGAGAGACTTTCTCAGTCTTCTATTCCTTATCTTAAAAAATAAATTTCTCTTCTAAATCTGGGTCACTGAGCACAGACCAGGAGGCAGGCCTTCCTGCCCAGCACTGCCCCAGGCAGGGGTTCTGGGCATTGCCCAATGCTCCCTGGCTCCGTTCATGACATTACCCTCCTCTTCCTCAGTTAAGCAGCCAATTCCCACACTCAAAAAAGAAACAAAGGAAGAAGCACCTCTTCAATATTTTTGAGGGATCTCAAGTCCATTCTTATTACTAAGAAAAGGAGAATTTCTGTTTATCAATTCTTGCCTTCCTCCCTGCAACTGAGTCCTACATTCTACTGCCCTCCCAAAATAATATTTATTATGATTACTCACACCTACATAGCCCTTTGGCACTGTTCTAAGCACTTTACAAGTCTTCAGTCATCTGGAACCCCATCATTCCAGTTGGGGAGAGTGAGGCCCAGAGAAGGTAAGTAGCTTGATCAGTGGCGGACCAGCATCTGTGGCCAGGCAGGCAGGGTCCCCAGCCAGACCCTGCCCAACATGGACCAGATGCTTTGCAGCAGCGCACGGCCTCATGTGTATTGCCCAGAGTCCTGTGTTTTGCTTCTGAATCCTTGGTTTAGGCACGTGAGTTCAGAGGCCAGGGAGCCAGAGAAGGGGGCTGTGTCGCCAAGGGGCTGGAACTAGTCTACACCCTGCCAGGCCCGCCTTTTCCCTGCTCTCCTTCTCTCGAATGGTCAGATGGCAGCACAGGCACCCAGCTCCCTGAGAGACAGATCCTATGTGAAGACAGCACACAGCACTGGCCGTCAAGGACAGGGTGCCTCAGCCGGGCCTCCAATTCTCTGGAATCTTCTCTCCCCTGTGCCCAGGTTTGGGCATAGCCCCCAGTCTCTCAGTGTCTCGCATCTCAGGAATCTCGTCTTTTCTCACCAGGTCAATCACCCTTTCCATGTGGACCAAGCCCAAATCTAAGCCTTCAGGCTGAACTCCCCTCCCATACCTCCAGTCTGTTGCTGGATGGTGGCACTCAGAGATAAGCCTACGGCTGTATCTCAGATGCAGCAACTGGTTTTTCCTCTGAGTCTGCCCCCTCTGACTCGCCTCTCTCCAACCTTCCCCACATGCACGAGAGTCCCAGGAAGCCAAGGTCCCAGGCTCTCTCTCCTCTACCCCTGCACAGCCTGACCCTCACGACTCACCGACAGAGGTCTTCCTTCTCCGAGCTCCCTCCCTGCCCCTCCCACACACGGCCACCCTGCTCCATTCTCGGGACCTTCACCGTGTCAAGTCTCTGAGGCTCGTTCCAACCCTTCAACCTGGCTTTCAGGCCTCCGTGATCTGGCTGGGGTCAGCTCCCTAAGCTTGCCCCTACTGGCCCCTTACTTGGGCCCTTTGCTTGGGCCCCACCAATCTACCCGCGTGTCCTCTCCTATAGCCCTGCACACGCTCACACTGAGCCCCATGCCTGGAGCGCCCTCCCCTCTGCAGTGTGTGTCCAAATGTTCCCCGGTCCTCAGAGCAGCCAGAGTCCTCCTTTCTTCACAGAGCTCTCCTGGCCAGGCCTCCTGTTCCTCAGCAACTGCCTCATCTCATGCATGCCCAACTCAGCTGGGAGCTCAGCACGCGCTGTCTCGTGGCAGCTGTTCCAGTGACAGGTGGCACCCTTAGGAGCACCTCTTACTGCTCCTCACCCGTCTCACCAAAGCCTGGGCCTGTCCCTAGGGCCCCCGTTGGTCCCGGCACCGCCCCCCCCCCCCCCCCCCCCCCCCCCCCCCCCCCGCAACACACACACCCAGCGAGGCCCTGACCCACCTGAGGAGGTTCCCCTGGGGCGAGCTGTGGTCCCGGGCCTGCACGCCGCCCATGGTGAGGCTCAGCCTCTTGCCCGCGTCCGGCCGGACCTCAGGGAGGCTTCCGTCCTGCGCCCGGCCCGGCGAGACGCCGTAGCGCTCCTCCAGGCAGCGCAGGGGCACCGTCCTGTTGACGGGCTGGAAGATGACGGCTCCGCTCTGCTGCGAGATAGGCCGGCGGTTGCCCACGTAGCAGCGCACCAGGCCAGGGATGGAGTCGAAGCTCTCGGTCTCGAACTGGTACTGCACGCGGCTGTAGGCCTCGCTGAGCCGCAGCACCGTCCGGCGGATCTTGAAGTGCTGAGCCAGGTTCTTCCACTGACAGGTCAGCACGAAGTTGCCGGGGCTGGACAGAGAGTCACGGACCAGGAAGTCACCATCCCGCTGCACGAGGTTTTCCGACACCTTCAGGACAAAATGGAGAGGAGTCGGAAGGGCAAGCGAACATTCCTGTTAAAGCGGCACCGCGCTCCGCTTCTTGGGGCCGACAGGAGACAAGGCTATTCTGTCTCTTCTTCTTCGGTGGGCTCTTTGTTTTCTCAAACGCCAAATTCTTAGAAGACCCAGGCATTCACCTAAGAACTACTGGACGCCCACCAGCAAGGCGCCAGGAGTCCTGCTGGGGGCGCTGGGCTTAGGGCGGGGAGGGGGAGCCCACTGGCTTCCCTACATCCTCACCGTCATGGGGCCTTTGTGGTGAGTGGAGATCCTGCTACCTCAGCAGGTAAGTAAGTGGCAGGGATGGCCGGTCAGATGTTGTAAAGGTAAGGAAAAAAGTCAATCGGGAAGGGAGATAAGAAGTGCCTGGGAGAGGATGAGGGCTGCTCTCTGAGACGGGGTGGGTCAGCAGGTGTCACGAGAAGATGACCTGCACACAGACCTGAAGCAAGTGAAGTGACAGAAAATTAAAGAAGGAAATGCAGGGCCAGGGAGCCTGATCCTCCTCCCCACCCCCAACAGGCGCAGGAGCGGGTTCTGTTGGCTAGGAGGAGGGGTCCACACGGAAGGGAGGCCAGAGGCTGTGGAAGCGGAAACTCGAGTGGGGGGCCTGTGACCAAGTCAGCTCCGTGTCTCCTCTCACTGGAGGAGTGTTATCTGCATATACAATCTAGTCAAAGCACTAGGACTGTGCCTGGAACACAGCAGGGGCTCAAAAACTGTTAACAATGAAGATGCTGGTGTTTATAGCAAAAGGAGGATCGATACTGTGTTGCAGATGGCGGTTCCTCCAGCCAGACTGCCTGGGTTTGCACTCTGGCTCTGCTGGGTGACTTGGGACTCATCTCTTTGTGGTTCAGTTACATCACCTGTAAAATGGGCTAATGTCACCTACACAGTGGCTATGAAGATTTAATGGAGTAAAGGGTTAGCTGTAACTACCATTATTACTGGTACGGTGGACCGTTCGTTAAACAATCAAACGACGTGCGGCTGAAAAGTTGCACTTGTTGCAAGTGGGATGAAAGTTTATGATCACCATAAAGAGAAGGATAGTGGTGACGGTCATGAGTTTTATGAGACTGGGACATTTCTCCCAGAATATTCCAACGCTGGATCAGCACACGCACAACAGTGTGCTGCCACAGCTACTTTAAATTTGCATCTTTGCCTTAAGAATATGTTTTCACACAGAAATTCCATTTCTTGGGATTGAGCCTGAGGAAATAATTACAGTTATAAACATAGTAGTTATCTTAAAGCCTGTTGGTGAGGGAGCCCGCCCAAGAGTGGGGCACGTGCACAATGGACATACATACAGTAGAGGGTGGTGGGGAAGACTATTTCACAGCAGCACAAAAGGCCCAGAATGTATCATTAAATGAAGACAATGGGCTGCAAAAGTCTATGTGGTATGATCTCATACTTGCCAAGCCTAGAAGGAGGAATTATATCAAAATGTTCACAGTGGCTATCTCCACGAGGGAGAATTATGGGTGAGAATTTCATTTTCTTCATTTTACTCTCTGTATATTCTACAATCAATTTTAAACTTTTTTTAAAAAAAAAGTTAGAATAGAGATTATTTCTTTGATAGTGCTGAGAGATCTGCTACATTAAAAAAAATTGTCACAACTATGATGCCCTTCCCCCCCTCCACCCGCCCCTTTCCTGTCATGTTGTCCTGGGTGAGTGACTGGACAGATGAGGTTATGATAAAAACCTAAGAGAGGGGCGCCTGGGTGGCTCAGTGTGTTAAAGCCTCTGCCTTCCGCTCAGGTCATGATCCCAGGGTCCTGGGATCAAGCTCCGCATCGGGCTCTCTGCTCAGAGGGGAGCCTGCTTCTCCCGCCTTTCTCTCTGCCTGCTTCTCTGCCTACTTGTGATCTCTGTCAAATAAATAAATAAAATCTTTAGAAAAAAAAAAAAACAAACCTAAGAAATTCTATGCCCTAATTCTGCACTTATATTTTTCAGTTTCTATATCTTAAATTAAAAAACACTCATGGCTATCACTCCAAATGACAACCGCACAGAGTACATTCCAGGCCGTGGGGCTATGGTCGTTGGTGTAATTACTCTTCTTCCCAGCTCCAGAGAGGGGCCTGGGCAGGGGAGGGATGGAGAATGAATAGTCACCAGCCCCACGAGGGCACTACCAGCCTTGCTGCTCTTTGCCACCTGCCTCGATGATACCCTCTCTTCACCTGAAATTAAACTACTGACTTAAGAGAGAAACTCCAAAGGGTATGAGGCTGCAGGCTGCCAGCCAGGAGTTCAATTATCTGAACCACAGGCCAGCCTTGTACCTCTTCAGATTATCCCCCTGCAGCCACGGCCTCCTGCCCCCTACAGCTCTGCAGACCATAGAACACCGGACTTTCCTCCATTCACTTCCCCGGCACGTGGAAACATGCTTTGGGTTCCTGACCTTAGTTCTCCTCAAGGTCTCCTTGGGGACGGACCTAAGTTACTACAGTCCACTTGACTCTCTTTGCTTTCAGCTAAAACCGGGGCTTGCTCCAACATGGCGCTGGAGGGTGACCCCGCGGGGTGGTCAGTGTGATGGTGTCTGAGGACGGCTGGGCGTGCGCTGGCAGGAAGGAGCAGGTACCTGGCGGGGGATGCGTCCGTGGTACCAGGCGTGGCTGCGCAGGTCCTCGCCGCTCAGCAGCAGCTCCTCCTCCAGCTCCTTCTTCAGCCTCTCGGGGGTCCTGTCCATGACGTGCCTCTCCTTGGAGAACTGCAACACAGGGTCAATGGTGATGTCCCCCCGCTGCCCGGGACGGCCAGGCCCGTCAGCTGGAAAGGCCAGCCTGTGTCGCGGTTGGCTACTTGGCTAGTCAAGCCAGTTTATGCCAAAAACCTCGTTCAGGTTGGGGAGCCTGGATAATGATTACAATTAGCTGTGACCTTTCATTTCTCCGGCTACAAGTATGCGGTAACTTTTTCACCTACACACAGGGACTCTGGTAGGAGAGCTGGCCAGAGCCTTTCTGTCAAGTGCAGAGGGGGCAGGTGGGGGGGGGGGGGGGGCTCAGAAAGCAGCTGCAGACAAGGGGAGCGGGGTAGGGGGCGCCAGAGAGAGATGAACGGGGAGGGAGGCACAACTAAGCCAGGGGACCTTCCTCCTTCTCCTTGGGAACTGTCCTAGCAGGGAGCAGGAAGGACAGCTGCCCATCTGCTGGCCCACAGTCCAGAGCCGTAGGACATGGCAGCCCAAAGTGCAGTCCCCCCACTGACGATGGTAATGGCCCTGAGTTCTTTGCTACTGGCAAACTGGAATTCGGGAACTGAGTTCGCCTTTACAAACTTTTTAGAAACGGATAGAAGATTTTGTCTCTTGAATCTACTAACACAAGTCTGACTTTGTATTTTGTAGGTCTTTTTAATTTCATTTTTCTGATATTTCATTTTGAGGACAGATTGGAACTTGAAACTGAAAACACTGGTCTTTTGCCTCTGAAGGTCTAAGTGAGGATCACGGATGTAGGTGGCCACATAGTGGCCGGGGCAGGGGTCTGGATGGGCAACAGAGCCTCCAGATTCCCTTTAGAATCCATGCCCACTCACATGAGAGCTGCACTTGCACTCCTGCCTGGTTCCCAGCAAAACCTGGCTCAGGGATCACTGGCTGAAGGTCACGGCAGCAGGAAAATGCCGTGTCCTTGGGTTTTCCCAAGTTCTCCACCTTGGCCTCAAAAGCTTCTAGGAATCTCCGAATTCTCATCACACTGCTCTACTCTGCAGCAAGGGAAGGAGCCCAGACCCTTTTCCACCCAAGGAAGAGGAAACAGACTTGGGATTTTTACAGCCCTCAAGTCTCAGTGGGCACATTGGCCCCGGAGGGCACTGGCTACAGGACTCAGGACCACTCTCAAAGCGGGGCTCTGGTTTACCAGTTGCTTACTTCTCCCCCCTCACTTCACCACCACTCCCCGTCCCGCAGAGCAGACACCTGCATCACAGAGATGCCAAGGCCGGCTACGTCAACTGCCCGCAGTCACCGGCAGCGCTGTTCCACACTTGCCTTTAACTCCGTAGTTACATTGGAAGACCCCTCATTGAGAAGACTGCACATTGTCAACCACGCTGCATTTCCTGATAGTTTATTTTCTGTCTCGCCTCCCATTGGATTTAAAGTTTCATGAGAGTGGAAAAACCCACCTGCCGCCCCCCAGCAATGCTGAACAAATTAGGCTCTCCACAGTCATTGAATGAACCAATACCCCAAGATGAGGCCTCTCTAGCTTTTTCTTCCTGATGGAGCTTCTCTTCTTTAGTCGCAAACTATATGAAGCCCCATGTTAGCTGAGCGTGTTGCCACACAACTCAAGGACATCATTCCTCAATTTTCCTCCCTTAATGTCGTCATGTGGCCAAGGAAAGGTGCACTGCTGCTTAGTGGGACTTCTAAGCCGAGACCTGACAGCTGGAGCTGTTGGCGCCATCTTGGACACGAGGAGGGAGCTACAGCCTCCGAGTGGGGGAGCAGAGGCCCCAATAGGCCCGATCCCTCACAACAGTGGGGTCAACACGCCAGCCCCAGTTTGCCCACCTCCAGGTATTCTGCATGACCTTCTGTCCCGTTTAAGCCCATATTTTGGTTGTTCCTGTTACTGGCAGCTGAACTAAACTCCTAACCGATGCTATGACCCTAGTTTCCATTCGGCCACCCTGACAGTCTTTCTGCCGAGCCCAATTCCCTCGTACTGTGCCCTGGGCCCACTTCTTCTTGGCCTGAGGTCTGAAAATGTAGTCATCAGGAGTCATGCCCCAGTTAACCCTCCACCCAAACTGTATTCACCCAGACCCAAAAAGCTATTCCCATATTTCTCTTCACAGTCAGTCTCCTTCCTCCCTGATGCCCAACACCCAGGCCACTTCCCACCATCATCCCCTCTCTCCTTCTCAGTATCCTTCACAAATAGCCAAGATTTCTTCACATTTTATAAACAACAATCCTTCACTCCAGATTTTGATGTAATACTGCTTTACACTTGTTACCAGAGATATAAAATTTGCTATCTTGTTGCTTCTGCCCTAATTCCTTAGAGGAATATCCACAATTATTGTTCTCCCCACAACTGTGAACTGTGAAGATGCAGCACTGTCGGCCGCTGCAGGAAAGTATCCAGGAAGGAGAGAAAAGGGGGGTCAGGTAGATTGACTCTACTTTGAGATGGAAACTCAGATTTCAAAAACTATGCCCTTAAGCTCTTGCATAATTTGTACAAAGTTAGGAGGTTACCCAATTGACTAGATTTACAGCTGGGGTGGAGAGAAAGGTAGGGAAATAAAGAGGGATGAGGAGAGGGAGTGGGGAGGAGGAGGAGGAAAGGCGGGTGGGAGACAGATCCACGCCAGCAAGCAGTTGCAAGCAAGAGGACTCTTCATTTCAAGCCAGTGAGAGCTGGTTCTGCTACCCTAAAAAAAAACCAGATTGGTTTCTGAGAGCCTCTACATCAGCCTCAGACGTGGGCAACATCTCTCAAACAGCTGACGAAGGCAATCAGAAGTCACCCACACAGGGTCGCCCTCATGATTACATTAGTAATTGTTTCAGGGGTGAATACCTTCTAGAACTTTCACATACTCTTTTAATCACATACATTAATGCAACTTTTATTATTCTTCTGAAGTGCCTATATTTTATGAGCCTTGCCCTTGTCAACTACAATTGTGCCACGATATATAAGTACTTTGATGGGCTGTCAACCTCATGGTGGGTGAGGGGTGACCGTAAAATTTGGCAAAATGTATCCATTTGCATCTTTGAGAGCACTGTGATGGATATCTGTGCTCCTCTGAGATGAAGAATGACGTTCCCGCTTCACAGGATATATCGGTCACATGGGACTGTGAGGTTGGCAGAATTCCGTTGGCTTGCCCCCAACGACCAGAATTTCTGCTAACAGCGCACCCCTCCACTCAATGTGGCCATCTGGGGCAAACATGAATTTGCTCCTGAAATGCAGCCCTTTCAGTCATGGCCTCAGCTAGTTTTGGGGTCTCTGGGGCCACAGAAGAAATTCTAGCAATTTAGGGTAACACAGCAGTACCTCTGCTCTTAGCAATGGTTTATCCTATGGGTGTGGTTACAGTTTATAGTTTGCAGTTCCCATGTTTGCAGTTCTGATTGATTCCACTAATGCCAGAAGAAGCCTCCTGGCCTTTCTGAGATTATCTTCTGCGGAAAAAAGGAGAAAAGAGAAGTCCCCATTCCCACAATCACACACATTGTTATCTTCTGCCGGGCCCAGAATTATGCATGAGGCAGCCGAAGAGTGGTACAGGTGGATCACTCCAGTGCCTTCCAATCTCAGGAGAGGAAAGAACACAAAAGCTCTTCATACCAATCTGGCCCCATTCTTATAGCCTCTTCTCTCAGCTCATGTTTCCCAGCTCTTCCCCATTTGTTTCTGCAGACATCTTATGAATTCATGTGCCTCAGAGACTCTCTGGACCCAAGTCATTCTCAGTATTCTGTGAGCACGGGACAGCAGGCTTCTGTGACAGAGAGCACTGTGACACCCCAGAGCCAGGTCAGTAGGGCCTGGCTCCCTCAGAAAGTTTACACTGAATGGTAATACGTCCTCACTGGCCCTTTGGGTTTATGTTCTTTCACTACCAGAGAGACAGCAAGAAAACCCATGAATATCTCTATCTCACACAGATGTTATGGATGTTACTAACAAGCACATTGTAGCAACACACCTTTTCCTCCATGCTCATATTCTCTAACTACTCACCCCTGCATCTGAACTTCATGCCTAGAAGGCAGGTCTGACTCTGTGTGACCCGAGCTCCTCGTGTTGAGGAGAGGAGAGGGTGGGGGTGGGCTCAAGGGCTGGAGGCAGAGTCCAGTTTCTCTGCCCCAGCGCGGGTTCCGGATCCAGCCATCCCGAGCTCCCCACCACACAGTAGCTGGGGTGCACCCGCCAGAGAAAGATTTGCTGCTAGGCTTTAAATCAAGAACATTCTGCCTGTGAGCTCTGCCAGGTTCACTGGAGTGACCAACTCCCCCACCGCCCACATGAGAGAAAGATGTGGGCGGGCCTCATGTCCCTACTCCAAGGCTTTGCCTGAGTTGGATGGAGCCACCAGAAATGTGAGAGTTCTTGTTGGGGGAGGGGTGGGGTACAAGAAAAGGGGCTATGGACATAGATTAAGTAAGAAGAATACCTTGAGCAGGAGAGAAAGAAAGGGAGGGATGTTTCGTAACTACTGTATCATGGTTTCCAACTCACACAGCTCCACCTCCAAAATGTCATCTCATCCCAGTAGTTTGTTCTGGGGGCTGATGCAGGGGGTGGGGGAGGCCCACACCTATCCGACCAAACTGAAGTTCAACTAGTAAATTCGTGCATTACCATAACTGTTGCTTCTCAGGGAAACCTGAGTCTAGCTACCCCCTTCCTGCTGCCAGCATTTTAAGGACCCTGATGTCACAGCACACTACGTAAGAACGGCCAGCCCTCTCCCCCCATCCACAGGCCACTGGGCCACTGACAGGCTGTGTGGTTTTCGTTAAATGACTTCATCTTTCTGCAGAGCCTCAGGCTCCTGGTCTGCAAAATGGGGATGATAGTATGAGACGAGATGTTCATCAGGATGGAATGGGTCCATATCTGCAAAGCATTCGGAACATCCCTGGGACACAGCACAGGTTACTATTATCACAGATATACCAGAATGCGACGTGTCTGGTTATATAAAAGAAACACTTCTCCCTGGAGGTGCCTTCAGTCTGACGCCCAGGTGCGTAGGGGGTGGGTGCCTGGGAAGGAAGCAGTTCAGGAGAATGGCCTCGTGTCCACAGGTGGCCTCGCACACCCGCCCACCTGCCCGCCCAGCACCTCTGGTCCTGCTACAGCACCAGGACCAGTCCGGGCTTGCTGTGGCCCACTCCCAAAATCATGCCTATCGCTCTGAATCTGGACTGAATGTCTGCAACCCCATACGGCCCCAGCAAGTCTCTTCTTGACAGGCTGGAATAGCCAGAACCCGGGGCGGGGGGGGGTGGTTGGAAAACACTTTCTGGACGTACAGAGCCAGTTCCACAAATGTGCTGCGAACTTTGATTGACATGGAAACCTGCATTTCAACAGCTCTCCCAGAAAGAAAAAGCTGCTCCGGCCCAGGAGGAATGGAGCACAGGGTCTCCTCTCACAAGGCCTGCCTGACATTAGAGCGTGCATTTCAAATCAGATGTAACAGTAGGACCCAGCAGCCTCGGAGGAGGAGGTCTGCGCTCCTGAGTTTGGGGACAGAGGGAGGGTGTGCACACTGTAAGCTGTGGGAAAGCCCCAGAGAAGGCAACATACTCATTTGTATGTAGGAGACCTCAGAGCCGACTGTTAAAAGATGTCATCTGCATTATAATTAATATTTATTTTACTCTGTTCCTGCCTCTAAGAAAAGCTTCCCAGTTCCCATAGAATTTTAAATTGTGCAAATCACCAGGAAAGATCCTGTCCCCAGGCCCAGGGGTTGAAGGTAGAAAGGGAAAGTCTGAGAGGGCACCACTTCCTGGCCATTGACAATCAGGGCAAAGCACTTTGCCAAGTTATTTGCCAAGAGGGGATGACACCCTGGGCCCTGCCCACAGGAGGGCACAGTGCTCTCAGAAGACCACACGCAGAGAAACAGTTTAAACTCAGCCCTGAGCTCTGGAGACACACCACCGCCTGGATCTTATCCCTGCCCTTCTGCTCTGGAGCCTGGGCAAGTTACTCCCCCTCACTGGCCTTCGGTTTTCCCCTGTCAAAATGAGAAAAGTCGCTGTGGCCCCACACTGGTGGGGGGTGCATCATGGAACTAGAAGCACACGGTTCCTGCACCTCGCACTGACCCACCATGTGGAGCAGACTGGGTGAAGGAAGAAATCAGCGAGCAAAGACAAGAGGAGCGAGAAAGGGAAGGTGTCCTAGGGGCATGCACATCCCTAAAGCCCCAGTTAATTCCTTCCGCAGCAAACTCCTCTTGTGACCTAAGCTACTTTGCTCTGGACTCCTGTCACCTGTGCCAAAGACATCCTCATTCAGAAGGCAGGGATCGGACCGAGGGGAGTTGGACACTGGAGGCTGAGAGGTCAGACCTTCATGCTCCAGATAGTGAGTCATCGAAAACCTCTGCCTAGATTTTCAATAGGCAACAGGTACAAAATAAGATGCTTTTAGACAGATCAATCTGGCTGCAGTGTGCAGAGGGGCTGGGCTCGACCTGGGGCACAGAGCCAGTCTGAGACTTCTGAAATGTGCTGATGATAGCCAAATCTCCATCCCCAGCCCTCAGGGTGGGTGTTGGGATACTGACCAGAATCCACTCCAGAACTTGGATGTCGATATAAATAAATGGAAGTCATCTCTGCAAAGCCTGCCCTTCTCCCCCTTTCCTGGTCACCAGCACCTCCTCTGTCCTCATTACCCAAGCCAGAACCCTCGGAACTGGCTTCCACCAACACAGAACTTCCTGATTCTACTGCTTACCAACATGCATTCTAATCCCCACTGAGGTTACCCTGTTCTGTTCTCCCTAAACTTCTGTAGCAGCCTGGTAACAACCTCCCTACCCCCATCTCTGCTCCTACACTCGGCCACCAATGAGATCACACACTTATCATTGCACTCTGGCTCGGCAATGTTAAGTCAAGAGGTGTCCCAGTGAGGGGTGACATGAGATCCAGAGACTCTCCCAGCGCCCCCACAAGAACCTGATGATTCTCCCAGGGCTCAGACCTGGTTCATGGGGGACACAGACCCCTATCCTGCCCTGTCCTCCCAGACCCCTGACTCTGAACGCCTTCCTTTTAACCCCAGTGAAGTGAACTACCCCCTTTGCCATACTCTGACACCGCATACTGGGATCCAGATCTGAATCTGCTGGAAGACCTGGATCACAGGAGGGTTATGGATGCCTATGTGAGGATCCCTTAGGGATTCCCCCAAAGTAACTGGCAGAGACTTGACAAGTGGGGGAAATGGGCCAGGGTGCTGCCGTCATGTGGTGCAGATCCATGAGTCAGAGGGTCACCCCTGCAGAGGCTTCAACTGCCTGGCAAGAGCCCACGCTGGGGAATGGGGAGAGGACGGAGGGGAGGCTAGATAAGGCAGGCAGGAGCCTTAAAGGCCTAAGTAGGCCAATCTATTCTCTAATCCACTAAGGACAGCTAGCCAGTGAGGCAATGTGGTCCACCGGACATAAGCTCTTTGAGGACAGAGGCCAGACCATTATTTGCCTTTGGCTCCCAGAGCCTAGCTTTGTGCCTGGCACACAGCAGGTGCCTGGTAAACACTTACTGACTGGAGCCAAGCTTCCTGACCCCGGGTGGGGAGAAAAATCCAGTTTGGAGGCTAGTCAAGAACAGGTGACCCTGGCCACCTTTCTAGACTTTGCTGAACTAGTTTCTGTATGCACCAAGAGGGGAAGAGCTCTCACTCCCCGGGACTACCTGACCTAAGGAACAGGAAACATAGGGCATCAACACCCAGCCTGGTGTGTGCGGACTTGAGACAATGCAGAATCTGAAAGCCCTTTCCAAGAAGACTCGTAGCCACAAGAATGGAAACTTATTTCACTGAAGAATTTTTCAAGGACTTGTAAAATCCATCAGAAGGTTTTAGAGATTAACTGGCATTAAAAAAAGTCTTAAAAAAAAAAAAAAAAAGGAAGAAAGGAATCTGTGCATGACAAGAGGCAAGGGAAGAGAGAGAGAGAATGAGGAGAGAGGCCTGCTTCTGGGCTATTCTATCCCATCAAGAGTGGGGGGCCAAAGCACCCTGAAGCTACCAGCTCTCAAACAAAAGCTTCCTTTCTTTGGCCCTGAGCAGGTTATTCCATTGAGGGAGCAGTCAACAACAGTCTGGGACTCTCATCAAGTAGCACCAAACAACCGTGCAGGTCACATTTTTCTAGAAATCGAATCCAGAAATTGTGATCACAACAACACTGTAAGTGCCTGGTGTCGCAGATCATAGCACAAAATTGGTCTATTTTCTGAGCGAAGCCCGCGTCCTCCTGCGTGCTGCTGGGAAACCCCTCAGGGAGTGCCCAGAGCGGCCACCAGGTGGCTCAAGTTAACTCAGGAGTTCAAAGGGGGCAGACCCTCATCTCGAATCCACCCAGCCTGTGATGCCTGGGAGCCTGTGTCATTGCAGTCCCGAAAAAAGCAGGAACAGACTAAGGGACTGGGTTCCTGCTCTCAAAACAGCACACACCGCCGCAGAACACAGAGCATTCCGAAGCCTCACGGAGGCTGCCACATGCAGGGCCGTCCAGCAAGTCCATCCGCCTAAAACCGACATCCTTTGGTCATGTCAGAAATCGGGTCCCAGTGAGGACCTGCCCTGTGCTCATCTTCAAGCAGTGGCCTAGTTTATAATCGAATTCCAAAGTCTATCAAGGGCTCTTTAGAAGATCCAGGTGGTACCTCTTTACCGATGAACACCTGCAGAAATTGGGGCACCTGGGTGGCTCAGTGGGTTAAGCCTCTGCCTTCGGCTCAGGTCATGATCTCAGGGTCCTGGGATTGAGCCCCATATCAGGCTCTCTGCTCAGTGGGGAGCCTGCTTCCCCCCACCTCTCTGCCTACTTGTGATCTCTCTCTGTCAAATAAATAAAAATCTTAAAAAAAAAAAAAAAAGAAAACCTGCAGAAATTGATCATGAACCCACATGACGAATAAATCCCAATTACTCCTGCCATTCTTAACCCTGCCCACTGGCCAACAATAAAGACCCAGTTCTCCCCAAGATTTAGGCCCAGTAACTCTGAGCAGGATCCCTCAGATGTTTTCATTGGAGGCAGAATGGAAGGAAGGAAGGAAGGTACCATTTGTGCCAATCTTCAAGCCTTGATATGAAACCTTTTGTATACTGGGTTCTGTGTCACCTTTTATCAACACTCACTTTCTTTATGGCTTGCCTAAAAATATTTTATTATACTCCCAAGATAAATGAAGAAAGGCTTGAATGTACTGGTGCAGCTCTCCCACTGGGTGCTAGGCTAGACGAATAGCATTTCCGTGCTAATAACTATGATTAAAGCCAAAAGCTTTAGTTAAGTACACAATTAACTTTGTAAACAAAAGCCCAAAGATGGGATGGGGGGAATCAAATTTAGATTTTAAATATCCCATTTGGTAGACAAAAGCAAATGGTGGCATGGGCAATTGGGCATTTCAGCCTGGTCCGGTCCAGTGCATGGGCACGTGGTGGCCTGGCCCTTGGCTCCAGGACACGTGCAGCACATCTCAAGAGTGCCCCTCATATGCAGCCACAGAAAATTTCCATACTGATTACAACAGCTGCCTGGCAGATAGCACATATGCTGAGGAAAGGTGCCTTATTTGAATTCATGCACAGGTGCTCTCTGGGCTAGAAGGGAGAGACTCTGAGCATGTCCCCCACCTTTTAAGTATTGGGCTGTTGACAAATGGGGACCTCCGGTCTCACTGGGGCCCCTTCCCCTGAGCCTGTGCCTTTCAATCCTTACACTAAAGCTCAATGAAATAGTCTTCATGGGCAGCTTCCTAACCCTCTTGGCTAGAGTGTCCCAGAAATGGTCAGGAGGTCAATTTTAAATCAAGAGCTCGCTAGCTACTGGAACACCGTGCCTGAGATTAGACTCTGAGACCAAGTGCCCGCTGTGCCACTTGGCCTCCTGGACTAGATCTGACGGGAGACGCGGGCATGGGTAAAAATGACTCTGCGGCCTGACAGGTTACCGTCTCTTTGAGGGGACA
This sequence comes from Lutra lutra, assembly GCF_902655055.1. Classification (NCBI taxonomy): domain Eukaryota; kingdom Metazoa; phylum Chordata; class Mammalia; order Carnivora; family Mustelidae; genus Lutra; species Lutra lutra. The sequence continues at coordinate 117,558,510 of NC_062281.1, read as the reverse complement.
GACATCTGAAGAGAATGTACGGCGGTAGCAGTTTTGCTGAAGTCCTTAGAGTTCTCTATCCTATCTGAGGTCAGTGAGGGTGTCTGGCCCCTTGTGAGAAAGGAATCAGTGGCGAAGACATCTCATAAAATCTCAGAAAGTTTTAGCACTCTGAAACACTTCAGTTAATTCGATGTTGGTGTGTAAGTACCCTGATGACATAAATTTCTCCTTTCTAAATCCTAGAAAGAATCTCATCTTCAGAAAAGATTCTGCAGATGGCTTTTGATGCCATTTTACCATTTTATAATTAAACCTGTATAATTTATCACACTTAACACCAGATTCTTGCTCTAGTGCCATTAAAAACAGATTTGCAATTTGCTGTTAAATTAAGATGCTTCATTTTCCTATCACATGGGATTTTTCTTTTCACACACAAACGATGATATGGGGGCTGTCAGACCCTAGCACAGACAGGAAACTGCCATCAAACCCACTGGAGAGCCCAAATCCAAGAGATTTCCTTTTTACTCATTATCAAACCTTATCAAACACTTAACAAAAGAGACTCATAAACCATGAATAGGAAATATGAAGAGAACATCTGTGGAACTCGTTGTTTATCAAGGTTCTGAGAAATTTCCATTAAAATTCTGCTTTCCATGTGTGTGTATGAAAAAGACTAGTTTCATTTTAAATTGTGCAGATTGGAGTCCAAACAGGGTGCACCCCCTCGGGGCAGAAGTAACTTGATCTGGACGCCTGGGTGGCTCAGTGGGTTAAGCCCTTGCCTTCGGCTCAGGTCATGATCTCAGGGTCCTGGGATCAAGCCCCACATCGGGCTCTCTGCTCAGCAGGGAGCCTGCTTCCCCCTCTCTCTCTCTCTCTGCCTACTTGTGATCTTTCTCTCTGTTTCAAATAAATAAAACCTTAAAAAAAAAAAAAAGAAGTAACTTGATCCCCCCCAGGCTTAACTCATTCCATTAGGCTCCCCATTAGGTGCCCGTAGTTCCCCTAGATGTTCAACCCCTGTTGCCTTTTATCCCCCGTCATTCTCTAGGCAAGGTCTCCATGCCCTTCCGTCCTGTAGGATCACGATGTTACTGCTTTTGATGCTTGGTTTTATTCTGATGGAACACCAAGGGACTGAAAATTATTTTTCACAAGAGACTGATGAGTCCAACACCTGTAGGAGGAATGTGAAGTTGGACAGCACGGAGCACGCCCAACGCCAACCTATGCGGCCGCGCTCCCTTGCAACAGTTTTCCCCACAGGTGGGAAATTGCTCCACATGCTCCTTACACCGTAAGAGCTCCTTCTCCCCCCCCCCCCCCCCCACCGCCTGTCCTGGTGGCTCTGCCCATAATGTTCTTACCCTCTCAACAAAGTGAGCACAGGGACTCAGTGCTCAGCTCCAAGGCCCAGGGCGGGGGAGGGGGGTGCCTCATCTCATCTTTCCCTGGCGAAAGATACGCTGAAACACAGTGAGATTTTCAACAGTCATTTGTTAGCATCTTGCCCTGCTGGAAGCTGGGGCGGGGACGGGGGGTACCTTCCCCGCTTGATCTGATTCAGATGGGGACTTCCTGGAGCAGGCCCACGGAGGGGCCAGCAACAGCCAAATCATCCCCATGAGGCAGCCCCATTTTCAGATTCCTTCCAGTGAGAAGTCAGATTGCCGCGCTTAGGATGAAGGCTGAAGGTCACTGCTGGCACTTAATCACTTAGTGAGTCTGTGAAATAAAAGATTTTGAATAAAAGCTGAATACCAGCTGACCTAGGACACCCCTGTGTCTACTGCTTTGCTCCCTTTAACCGTGTCCTCGGCTTCCGAGGATACATCCCTCACCTGGTCGGCACACAGGCTAAATGAGACAATGAAGTGAAATATTAATTACAGGGTCTGGCGGTGAGATTCTGTTCAGTAAGAGTAGTCCTTTGTTAGTTAGCATCTATGGGGAAAGGAGAGACAGAGACCACCCCAGGGTGAGGGTTTGGAGACCAGCTGGCCGAAGTTCAGAATGCAAGGAAGTGCAAGCCAGAAATCCTTCCCACTGGTCATTTGGCCTTGTGAATGCATCTCGATCCAAACTATGAGTGATTTGGGGGAAACATAGCTGCTCTCCAAAACAGATGCCCTATTTGCTTTTCAGGAGAACATAGAAAATCAAAATCAACTCAATTCAAATATAGCTGATGCTTGATCAACCCAGGTGAGAACAGCATAGGTCCACTTACATGTAGAGCCTTTTGGGTAAATACAGCACATCACTGTAAATGCATTTTCTCTTTCTCATGATTTTCTTCATAACATTTTCTTTTCTGCAGCTTCCTTTATTATAAGGATGCAGTGTACAACACATGAAACATACAGAATAGGCAATAACTGACTATTTATGTTAGGCCTCCAGTGGGCTCTTAGTGGTTAATTTATACATGAACTTTCCATGGAGGGATTGTTCAGGATCAACTGTATCATCCTTCTCTTAATTCACCTTGAATGAATGAGGCACTACTGAATAAACAAAATGTATCATGGTTGAAAGACATTAGGAGATGTAATTGGAAAAAATGAAAATGAAAAATGGGTGGCTCAGTCGTTAAGCATCTGCCTTTGGCTTAGGTCATGATCCCAGGGTCCTGGGATCAAGCCGCACATCAGTCTTCCTGCTTGGTAGGAAGCCTGCTTCTCCCTCTTCCACTCCCCTTGCTTGTGTTTCCTCCCTCGCTGTGTTTCTCTCTGTCAAATAAACAAATAAAATCTAAAAAAAAAAAAAAAAAAAAACCCAGGAAAAAAAGAAAAGAGAGAAATGCCAAGCACACAGAGGAAAATCCAAAGATTCAGAAACCTTTCCAGCATGGGGTGTAGAAAAAATGACTTTCTAAATTTACCTCTCCCTAAGTATACCGTGACTAACAACTGTCTCAGACATCTGCTTCAGGATAAAGCACACCATATTGTCAGGGACAGATACAAAGTAGGTTCTCAGTAAAACCAAGTGATTCATCACAAGATGGGTTTTGGCCAAGTATCATCTCCACCACTTCCAACATACAACTCACACGTCACTTTAAAGGTATATTTCTCCCAGAGGAGCTCAAAGCACTTGACGCCCACGTAGCTCATCTAACAAGCTTTTGAAAACCACAATCACCATGCTAGAGGTCATGGCAGAAACGGGAAAACAGCAGCTGAATTTCAGAGAACCAAGGCACCTAAAACAACTCAAGATCTCATGAATCTGTACAACATCCCTGGAGTCAAACAGGTAGTGAGAAGAGTTATATCTCCCAAGAGAAAACATCACCAAGGCCCTGAATTTTCATGTTTTGCTCAGACTTACAGAATAAGGGATTGACTAAAAACTAGAATCCAAGTCTCCCAAAGTATATAAAGAACTGGAAATGTTTAGTCGATACAGAACAGACTTAAAAGAAACATGAGGGCTGTGTGGAAATAGCTCAAGGCTTGGGCTGTCGCCATCCCAAGAGGATGGTCAAATATCCTTGGTTTAAGTCCCTAGGGAAACTAATCTAGAATCACCCCCAACACATGCACACGCACAAACACACAGAGTTTTATTTCTAGGTGTTCACTCATACCAGCCAAAATGGTCTCAAAATAGACGTGTTCACCAAGAATGCAAGGGAAGAAATGCGTCTGAAGGGCTATCATGTCCACTTAGCTGCAGAATAAGGTGGACACTGCAGTGGTGCAGACTTGGACAGTTGTTTGTGTGGGGGAGTGAACTGTCTCAAGGGTACAGTATGTTCCCCATGTCCAGAAATGTCAAACATAAAGGTGAAATATTTCCCTGTGAAGATTCAGGGCAGGAGGACCAGTTAGGAGGCTACTACAGAATTTCGACCAAGAGATGTCAAGAGGCCTGAATTAGCACAGCACGGGTGGTAGAGTCAGGAAGGAAGAGACAGATGACAGAAATGTTTAGGAGTAAAATCCTAAGGCATGACTGATGAGATATGAAAATAAGGAATAAGGACGAGGTCAGGGGAAGAGGCATGGGGGCTCCTGGGCAATGTTGAGCCACCAACTCCCAACACAGAAGCACATAGGGAGCGGGTTTGTGGAAGAGGCTGCATGGCCTGAGGTGCTTGTGGGGGTGGCTCACCAGGCCATGGGGTCCAGGTGCTGTGTGGAGAAGGGCTGGACTCAGAGCGAGCTGGGGAATCCTTGGAAGGAGGGGGAACTGGCTCACCTGCCACCTAAGAGATGGGGTGTTGAGGACATATCAGAAGAGGGCTAGGGGATGCTAGCTTTTAAGAGAAACTGAAGATAGTGTCTTAGTCTATTGGAACGTCTGTAAGAAAAATACCATACACCGAGTGGCTGAAGCCACAAACATATATTCCTCACAGTTCTGGAGGCAAGTCTGAGATCAAGGTGCTAGCAGATTGGGTGTGTAGACAGCCTTCTTCTCATTGCATCCTCACCTAGCAGAAGGGGCAGGAAAGCTGCCTGGGGTCTCTTTCGCAAGACCACTAATCCCATTCATAAGGGCTCCATCTACCACCTCCTAATATATCACACTCGAGGTTAGGATTTCAACATGAATTTTGGAGAGTTAGTCCTTAGCAATAGGGTGGGAGTGCTCAGGAAGGATCCAGGGGAATAAGTAGAGTGTAGCGTCCTAGCCGGCAAGAGAACAGACTTCCAGGAGGGAAGAGCCAATAATCCCAAGTGCAGAAGAATTCCAACAAAATCGGAATTGGATGGCAGCCATAGGACTCGGCAAGGCTGCTGGTGGGGTGAAGTAGGGTGAGTGGCCATTGGGAAGTGAGGAAGCAGAGACTGTTCATCAGTTTTTGGGTGGAGGAAGATAGGGACCAGGAAAGGAAGACATGGAAATCAGTGGTATTTTTAGGCTGAGAAAGACCGAAGCATGTTTACAAACTAAGAGGCAAGCAGTGGAGGAGGACAGACTAATGGAGAGGCGTCTTTGAGGAGGGGGTGGTCATGGGCACAGGTGGCCAGGCCAGCCTGGGTTAGGGAGAGGGACACTTCATCCTCAGAGGAAGCGAGGATATGGATCTGGATCTGGATAGAGCTGTGGCTTGTGGAGGCAGGGGTGGGGACAGAAATGCGGTGCCTGATGGTCTTAACTGTTGCTGTGAAGAAACAAGATCGGAGTGTTTCTAAAGGGCCTAAAGAGAAGGTGGAGGGAGGCAGACCAGCCTGAGCTGAGCAGGGACCAGCCGAGCTGACAGGAGGCTTTAAGGACAGAGGCAAGAGTTGGGGAGACGCTGGTTATGCTCCTCAAGCTCAGGCTGCCCAAAGAGGGACCAAGGCCCCGACCTTCCGTGCTTCCCATCCATACTGTTCACTGGCCCCCCCATCCTGCACTATCCATTCACCACCATCTCTCCTTCTGCTTCGGCTGTGCCTGAGGTCCAGTGCCTGAGGCTCCCTCACGCTCACTCTCTCTCTCTGTCTTCCACCTACTGCCTCTTTAGCAGCCGCTCAGTGTTATCTCCACCACAGAGTTCGCTGACCCAGGGCCAGATTAATGCCTTGGTGCGGGGTCTCACACCCCCTGGGGGGTTCTGCCTGCCCGGAGCCTACTGGGCACGGCGGAGAGAGCCACTTGCACGCCCATCTCCCCAGCGGCCACGGAACTGCTCCCTCCGCGGGAGCCTGCATGGTCTCCCCAGTGCCCAGCAGCCCCTTGGTGCACACCCTGGGCGGCGCACACCCTGGGTGCAGAGAGCAGGAGAGGAGCTGATGAACTGTAAGCAGGGGAGAGGGGGCTCCTGGGTCTCTCAAATTCCGGGATTCTATCTTCTTGGTTCTTTGTGCAAACTGCTTTTGTAACAGCACACGTGTTTCAGAGGGGACACCGAGGAGAGCTGTCCTCTATACAAACTAAAAGACTGATAGTAGCTCTTTTATGAGCTTGCAAAATAAGAGCCGTGACATTCTCGTGGCCAGAGCCAGATTCCAACAGTAGCCCCTGGGGCTGTGGACATGCAGTGGAGATCCAGATGAGGACGGAGGTGCTGCAGTCCAAACCCATAAGGAGCCCTCCCCACCCCTCCCCTCCTGTCCCCAACTAGGGCAGCCCTTGTTTCCTCTGCTGGCCTGGAGACACCCCAGATATGCATCAGCTAAAAGACCCCAGAGCTGTCTCTGACATCTTTAAAGCCAGGGACAGGGCCCTGGGTCCTCCACGTGGTACAGAGCAGGGAGATCTCTGTGGCCTGAGCACTCTGACTCTCCAGCATCCCCCGCCCCCCGATGTTTGGCACAGGCCCCGTTCTCTGTGGTCCTGGAGGTGATAAACCCACTAACAGAATTTTCCCAGGATCCCAGTCTCATTTCTGCTTCCCACCCACGTCTCTCCAACAAAAACAAGGCCTGGGCTGGGATCCAAGCTCCGGGGTCTGTGGAGAGGGGATGCTGGGACCCAGCCACCATCAGACATGTCCTCCCTTTCCCTGATGCTAAAACCAGATCCCCCAAGCTCCCAGATGCCGATGGAATGCATTTAGGTCTCTTTTAAAAAAAAAGCTGTGCTAGGCTTTTTTTTTGGGGGGGGGGGGAGGAAAGATAAATGAGCAACTAGCAGCCTCCAGGAGGAGAGGCTGAGTCACTTTGAAAATATATCTTCCGACTGGCCTTTTCCACCTTGCACAGCTCATGCTGATGGTGCATCCACCCCACTGACCACGGCAACTCAGGCCATCATCAACACCAGGATGGAGGACTAGGACCCAAGCTGTCAGAGTAGCAAACAGACCAAGGGACTGGCCACCGGGAAGGCAAACGGAACCGCAGCTCTGCCACATTCACACAAAGGCAGTTTCTAAAGAAAACAAGTTCCAGGAATACAACCCTCGAGGGATGGGCAGATGGGACACCTTGGGCTGTAATGTGCAATCGGAGAGACTCCAAATCCTTTTTGTGGGGGCAAAGGAAAAGACTGAAAGCAAAACACAACAGTAGCAACAACCCGATTTCAGCTCTTCCCACTATAGAGCGCCAAGATGATCAAATCTACGCATGGGAAAGCATGTGCTTAAAACCCATTGCCTTCTAGCCATGACTTCTCATTGACAAGACCACTGCCACTGGACTTAGCGGCTGGCCAGCCAAGACTCCGTACTGCAACCTCTCCTGTGAGGCTCCTTCTGAAACGTGGCTATTCTGTCCTTGCAAGGTAACTCCCACCTCTTGGGTTAAAACCACACTGCTTTCCCTCAGGGCGGCCATCGGTAAAAGTGGCAAAATTCAGCTCCTTTCCCCCGTCCCCAGACAAGAAAATCAGAGGCACAGCGACAAGAAGAAGAAGGGGTTTGTTCTTACTGCCAGTTCTAGAAATGGGATCTATTTATTGTGCTTCTCACCAAATTCCTTCTGGGGTTCACAAGGGATTTAAAGGTGGTCCCACCACCGGCCGCAGGAGGATTACTGATTCTCCACAAAGCAGTTCCACACAGCCCCCTCACCCGCCTGCCCCAGGCCTCTCCTGAAAACTGAGGTAGGCACTGTTTTTCCCCAACCACACTGCACTGAAGTAGTCATCAGTATCATCTCATTTTAGGTGTCAATGGTCTTAACGTGCTATCGTAGAAAGGACACTGGGCTTGAAGCCAGGTGAGGGTAGGAGCCGGTTTCTACCCCTTGGTGCCCCACTAAATGATTCTGGGTAGGTAGTTTCTCTGAGCCCCCATTTCTCCTCTGTGGGAAGGGGTAAACTCTCAACTTGGAGCACTCGTTTTGAGACTCCAGTAAGACACCTCACGTGCATTCCTTGTGAAGGAACTCCCAAGGAAGCTGGAAAGACTTCTGCAAATGTAAAAGAATGACACTATGACCCAATGCTCTTGTAGTAAGTCCTTCAAAGCCGGGGGCGGGGGGGGGGGGCGCACCTCCACTGTCATTTACCGTCCCCACCCTGCCGAAGAGTGCTCACGCTTGGATGGGCTACTACAGTCGACGTTCAGGGTCTTTTGAACTTGAACGTGCCCCGGGAATGTTATGGATCAGTAATATCTTCACTCCAAACTCTTTTCCACTGGGCATAAGCAAAGTAGCCCTTCCTTTTCTCACCCAGGATGTTACAGTCATGACCCTCAACGTGGCCCAAACATCTCATCTCTGGCCTCAGCTCCCTGGGGGCCAGCGAGGTCTGCATACCCTTAATTCTCCTCTCCCTTCTTGCCACCAACCCCTTGGGCCTTTGTATGCAAGTCCACACCAGCCCCTAAATACTTTTTAAATTCCAGCAAATCTCTGCAAGTAAGATTTTATTCCAAGTGCCAGGGTGACTGGTCTATGTAATGAAGGAGCTTTTACATTTTTAGTTTTCTTCCCATACAACAAACACTATTAATAACATTCTAGTTTCTCCCGAGATAATATGGATTAGACCAAATGGAAAGTTACCATGGCTACCAGAGTGTTATTTTTGGTATGAGAAATTCATGCCAAGGGAAGCAGCCTACACGGTCACGAACTGGAGCCTTGTTTCCGCTTTGCTATCAGGCAATCAATCCCAATTTAATTCTGAAACCCTAATTGCAGCGGAAACTAATTATGAGTGGCAAGGCCTGAAACCCCTAATTAAAGTCCGAGTCAATAAAGCAATGCAGTGTGATCACCGGGGTGACGCTGGCAGGGACTGAGGCCCAGGAGGACTTTCTTCCCCAGGTAACTACGAATGAGACAGGGCAGGGAAGAACACCCCGAGGCTCGGTGGGGGACCCTAAACTGGGTCTGGAAGCACCAGTTTCTGGTGAGTGAGCAAGCCAGGTCCTCTCTCTGTGCTAAGAAGGTGCACCAAGCTGGGGGCAAGGTGAGAAACCCCGGGTGGAAGGGAGGTTGTTTCTACGGCCGGTAGACCCCCAAGAGTGGTCAGGGGGAGGCCAGGGAGGGAGAAGCTGAGGGACAGCGGCACCCCATATATCACTGTGGTCTTTCTGTGCAGGCCTTAAAGGACGTAACGGCAGAGGGACGGGGCATCCAAACAGAATCTCATCACTCAGACCCATTTATTTAGGGGCTGTTTCCTCACATACCAATGCTGACTTGCACTTTTCTGAATTAGCAGAGGTTGGCTTATGAAAGGACTTCTCTTAGAGTGAAATCCTACTGCCAACTGGAAGCACACGGTCCCTTTGGGACCTCCCGGTCTATCTTTGACAGCTTTACAACCCCATTAATGGCATGACTTCATCTACCCGACGCTAGAATGATCCATATTTAGGCCAGAAACCACATGGTCCTCATATCACCCCACTGGGCTCCAGGATAGAAAGGGGCTCTTCAGTCAGGGAGGAAACACTTTTAACTGATGATTAATTGCTCATCCCCCTCCAAACTCCTTGACAAAGAGACAAAAACGAACTTTGCTAAATGGTTAGAAAGCTTCTCTGAACACTCCAACAGGGGAGTAAAATCAGAAGAAACCTAACATCTTCTCGCTCAGTGTCTGTTTTTCTACAAAGGGCTCTTTCTCCCTTTAGCAGGTTTTCCTGTTACATTTTCCGGAGAGTTCTTTTAAGCATTATTGAGAAGGAAGCAGAACATCATAACTCTGCTGTAGCTCTTTCAATTGCACGAAGTCAGTCAGTCCCTCAGGAGACAGAGCTCCACCATCTGGGGGGGGGGGGGAGAATGTCATGAGACTTCAGATTTCTATTTCCCACAAATAAGGGTGGGCCGTGGTCAAGCTAACGGCTGACGCGATTTTTTTCCAAGGCAGACAAACCCTGCGGATCAATGAGAGCCTGTATTAATCCTCATTCTTAGTGTTGTCCCAGGCAGGCAACACAGAACACAGGTCTCGTCTTGAATTAGTCAAATGAGGTTCTTTGAGGATTTTCATCAAAATAAACAGTGTTCCGACCTATTACGCAAAACCTTTGGCATTGGTGTCTCGTAACAAATGTTCCAGATGAGAGCAATAAAGACAAGACAGTTCCAAACACTGAAATTGTTTTGGAACCTGACTGAGATTGGAGAGGCGGTATTTCGTGGCTTCTGTGGGTTCTAGACACTACTGACTTAATGCCCCAGCCAGCTCGCAGTCACGGCAAACAAGGGGAGAGAGAGCGATGCAGACAGAAAGAAGAAAAATAGGTCCATCCTACTGAGTTACTTTGGCATAGAATTCCACCCAAGGAGACTGAAAGTGTCCTGAAAAACAGAGCTTCTTCCCCAAATACAGACTCGGAGCCCCCCTCTGTGCAGCTGGGTTCCATTTCCAGGGGAGGGAGGCCCATCATGGGGGGCTTAGCAAGATCTACCCACCAAACAAAGTGCCTCTGCTCCACAGCCAGCAGACTGCAAACTTTTTCTGGGGCCTTTTGGAAGACTAACACTTTCAGGTCTCCCCAAAGAATCTCCAGCACATCTTATCTCAAAGCCGCACCTACCTTGGCTCCAAGGAATGACCGGCGGTGATAGAAGCAGCACAGGGCCGCCGACAGGGCGTGGAAGGCATTGCATTCCTTAGGCATCTTGCAGTGTCCAGTCCCTGGACCACACACTTTTTCTTTAGGGCTGAAAGAAATAGGGCTTGGGCATCAGAGCCCTAGCCCCGCCGTGGCAGCCCTGCTGCTCCTGCCTGAGGTCCAGCGGCCGGCCAGGGGAGCAAGCCGCTCGCTCCTGCTCACAGGCCAGGCTGGGACTTTTCCCCTCCGCTGAAGCCAATACGATCCACTCATTCAATTCTGGCAGGCTGGTGTCCAGCCTGCCATGCACACAGTGCCAAAAATTCTCATGTGACCAGACTCGCTTTCTGATGAAATTCTAACCTCTCCTTGAAGAGCTTTGGGCTTTAGCTGTCCCCTCAATCTAGAGACCCGGCAGAAATCATTAACCCCTGCAGACAGCCTGTCCTTCCCTGGGCCAGGGCACCAGGCGATCAGCTCCCGGAGTAGGGATCTGTATGCTTGTCACTCCAGCAGCTAAGGGTTAAGGAAGCACACATCACACCACCTTGTGATGAGACAAAGGCTCCTTTGAGAAAAGGACCTAAAAGGTGACTGGGGTGTGACTTCTTCTTTGGACCAATCCTAGAAGTCCGAAGACACAGGAACAGGGTCCCCGTCCCCACTCTCCCAGCCCACCCCAGCACTGTTTATTTTTAATTAGAATGCTCCTGGCAGCCAGTTTGTAGCTGATAACGTTGGCACAGCCATCACTGTGGGTAATACGGTCTTCTGGTGTTTAATTAGCACGTCTGTCGGCAAACACCCTGGGCACCCCACACCGTCCCACCTGGCCGAGCCGTCTGTTGGGAGGCTGGGGGTCAGGCTGTATACCCTCTTCGGACTCAACTCTTTGTCTCACTTCCCTCCTTCACTTCGAATACTCCGTCCAGTGGTCCTCTCTGGCTAACCCAATCCAGCGCTCGGACCAGGCGGCACACGCAGCCAAACCATTCTCCTGGGCTAAGAGGCCCTTGCCCCCACCAAGAACCTCCTGTGACCTTTAGGGAACTGCTTCTCTTTTTGCATTCCAGCCAGAGTGGATGCTCAACAATTCTGGTTTTTATCAAACCCAGGTTCCTGCCTGTAGCTCTCCCTCTCCTGCTGTTTCAGATGTTACCTTTCTGTGGCTTCGGCCACTCAAAATTGGAATGTGTCCTGAAGCTTGCTAAAACTTCACACAGGCAGAAACTTGTAACGAGGAAGAAATAGAACCCATTCAGTCCAGAAAGGAACAACACCAGATGAGGCATGAGGGAGGTATGAGAAATATCCAACAGGATTAGTGTCAAATCCTCAGGAGGCCTTGGCCTTTGGACTAGGTCAAGTCGGCCTGTAAAAATAGAGACTTGTTTGTTCAATGCCTGTGAGCAGCCTCTGTGCCTGAACACGGCCTGAAGGGACAGAGGGACGGCCCTAATAAATACAGAGGATGTGGAGACAGAACCACAGAGGGTCTGTCCCCACAGCAGTGATGGGGGAGGGGAAGCTGACTTCCTCTGTGATCCCTCAGTCCCTGTCTTCTGTGATTTTGGAGGCCAGATGCACAGTCCTGGGGGCTCCACCCCAGGGAAGTCCACCCAAGAACCTGGAAGCAAGCATCAAGGGTGGTAGAGGTCACAGGGCCCTTGGAGATGGTCCAGTTGGTGGTTCGATAGTGTCCTCCAAGATCCATATACTGTATCCATGAGCAAGCGTTTGCTCTGTTTGCCCTGGTTTCTATTAGAGAGGGTTCAAAGGTAAGTCCTCATGAGCAGCGAGGGCCCATGACCTGTAGGGATGACTCATCCCTGAGGCCTACAGCCACCAGGTAAGGCGCCCAGTGTTTACCTGCTCATCCCCGCCAGCAGGAGACGTGCTCCGTCAGCCTAAAAAACTCCCCCAAAGGGCTACAAAAAAGCGCCATCCCCAGTGTGGGATGAGGAAAGAGAGCAGCTCCTTAAATCCCACACAAAAATTCAGAGAGATTGGCCAAAGCTTTTGACCTCATACCCTCCCCTCAGAAAATCTGAATGGAGTGCACTCCTGAAAGAAATATGCAAATAATGCAGACTTTAAATGACCAAGAATTATGTCATCAAGTGCTCTGGGACCAGGGAAAAAGTGACACAAAAGACCCTCAGGTCACTGTAGAATCATGGTTCTTGTCACTTGAGGCTTTCTCAGTCTACTCTAAGAAATGTTCCCCAAATGCCCAAAGAATTGGTTGTCAGGGTTAAAGAAGGGGCTAATCTTATTAGGTAACTGTTTCCTAAGCACTTTTTAAAAACAGATTTGAGAGAGAGAGAGAAAGAGAGTGAGCCTGCGCATGAGCGGTAGGGAGGAGCAGAGGGAGAGGGAGAGAAGCAGAATCCCCAATGAGCACAGAGCCCAATGAGGAGCTTGATCTCATGACCCTGAGATCATGACCTAAGGCTAAACCAAGAGTCCAATGCTCAACTGACTGAGCCACTCAGGCACCTTGTCACTTTTTAATTTTTTTGCTCCACAGCAAAAATAATTTCTGAAACATCACTCAAAGGTATTAATAAACTTCTCTGGAAATGGCCAAGGAGGGAGACTAAAATAACGCATCGTTGTTGCAACGAAAGACGGTAACCACATGAATTCGCAAAGTGCCCTTCACTGACTTGTTATGTTTTTCAATATCTGCATCCACAGTGATCAATTCTCCCACATTCTCCCGTCAGTGATTATTCTCTTCCAGTTACAAAGAAACAGAAGACTAGGACAGCATGTCACTCAGCAGAGAACGGACAAAGGACTAGGGATTCTAGCGCGTGATTGCAGACCCTGGTATGTAATCATATGGAAACACAAACGAGAGATTTTTTAAATGTCTTATAGTTAAACCTATAACTCACACAGTCCCATGAAAAGGCGGTGACCTGGGGCAGGGGGTCACTCTCTGATGATTTGGTGCATGTGATTTAAGACCAAATTTGGATTCAGGATTTTCTACACACCGTGCCCTTCGCGGACAGGGGTCAGCATCTCTAGTGCAGCCCCAGGGACTGATAGGGAGTGGTGCTGGCAGCACACACAACTCTGGGGAAACTGTGCTCTTTAGTGCCCTCGCTCTGGCCTCCTGGAAGACTTATTCCTCGGTACCAAGGGACACACCTGTGGAGAAAAACCAGAGCAGGGCAGCCAGGTAGACCCCTTAGGGAGATTACCATGCCTTCAGGTCAAATGCTGCCCACCCCATCTGGGAAGAGGTTTAAAGCAGGCCGGAGGAAGGCCCCTGCTCAGTGCCGTTTTTTCCTTGGGCAGCCCTAATACTAACCTGCCCTATTTAGTAACCATGGAAACAGGAGCTGCCTGCCAGCCATATCCCACACATCCCTGCTTCCTGTCAGCAGCAACCCTTGGGTTGAGAGAGGCTGAAAGCGTGCAAGAGTCCCTCCCCAGAGAACCACCGTCCTCACTAGAACATCAGGCTCCCAGTGAGGTCGCCCCTCTCTCTAACCCGGCACTGGGGGAAAAGTCTGTTGGGGAGAAGATGTGCCCACCAGGTATTTGCTTTTACCTGTTTCAGGGCAACTGGGAAAACAAAGATGCCAATACTCTGCCATTCTCCTCCCCACAGCCAGCCCAGAATCAAGGCATTAAGCCTGCCGTGCACTGAGGTGCTCTTGGTCATGGTCTACCAGTCCTGTGGACACTGATCCTGCCTACAGCGGGCAGCACACTGCCACCAGAGGGCACCGGTCCAAGACTGCAAGGGCAGGCTCATCCCTGCCCACAGGGATACACTCAGAGCATCAGTCAAGGGATGAACACTAGTCGGTGAGGTCAAAACAGCTAACCTCTCATAGCAACCAAGGAGACTCTACCCTCTCAGTAAGGTCTCTCTCTCACCTGGCTTTTTGGCTCCACTAACCCCGGTGATCAGACTCCCATGAACAAAAACAGCTTTACTAAGCTAGGGGGTAAAACCGATGCTACTACCACATCCATTTCCCCTGGCGTCCTAGGAAACCAGGAAGATTAACCTGGATGGGCCCACTCCTAAATATCCAAGACTGCCCTCTACAGGTTCGGCCCTTTGAAAGGCAGGGAGGCAAATGCCTGGGGAGGAGCCCTGGGCCAGAAAAGGTGTGTTTCTCTGCAACCCTGTCTCCCCAAACTTCCCAGGTGCCGGGCCCTGTCCGGCAGGTCTGCATGATTCTGAGCACAGGAAACCTGGAGGGAGGCAGGGTGGTGGAGGAGGGGCTCTGAGTGCCCACCCTCCCATAAAAGCCACAGGACCTCTGGGATTGAGGAGAATTTGCTGGGAGATCACTGAGGATGAGGAGCAACTCTCAGGGGTCCCCTCACGCCAGACTCGGCAGCTACAGGAGCCGCTGAAGAATGCTGGACCCATTTTTCTGTATTCATATGCAGTTTATCCCTTGCTCTAGACGGGAATGCACCCTGGACTCGGCAGGAGGAAGGTGGGAAACGCTGGCCTGTCTCTCGGGGCCGTTGTGTGTATTGCTGTGGACTCTTAAGATGTTCACTTACACCAGGGAATACAGAGGGTGCACTGAAGTGCGCTTGCTGGGCAGGGCTCCGTCTGACAGTCCCCCCAGATTCCTCAGGGGGCTGTTAAGTGGCCTCCTTCCGGGAAGCGGTATTGATCTGCCTAGCAAATCAACAAAGGAACTAAGGGCAGTACTCAACAAACACACTTCTCTCTGCTGGGTCTTACCCCCACCCCCCCGCCCCGCCCAGTAAATTCCCTGTTCTCTAACTGGCTATTAAAATTGTAGAACTGACCATGGGGAGCTAAATCAGGTCAGGGCCCAGCCCAGACCTCGTCATCTTGCTTTATCACATACAATTCCATCCCATGAGTCCCCCCCCCCACCACCTACATCCTGGTATCACCCCAGAAATCCTAGGTTACACAAGCCCCATTTTCTGTTTTCAGCATCAAAGCAAAATGAAAAGAACAAGCATGGGGCATAACCCCAGCCTCTCCACCAGCAGGCTCAGACAGCCTCTGGCAGTCTCTGTCTTTCTTCAGATCCATGAAAACCATCGACCCTCCTCCCCTAGCAAAAAGCACATACTGTAATGTTTTATGTGTAATTTTAGGGAACACCTTGTCCCCTGAAGCTCAGCCATACAACCCTGGGAGTCTTATTTCATCTGAGATGACCTAGCCTGTCCCGGCCTTCTCCCACTCTACCCTCATGGTGTGTGCTCCTCACCCAGAGCAGGCGTTTGCTTTTCTGGTCATTGTAATGCCTACATTTTCCATGCTGCACACTCTTCTTTCCCCTTTCTTCCACTTTGGTAAGTGTGAGCTATCTAAGCAACTAAGAGGGGCTACAAATGCCCCCTCAGACGTTCCTCCCATGCAGACCTGCAGAAAGGGGCCGAGGGGCGTCGGCAAAGCCAGAACACCAGGAAGGTTCCCCAGCCAGGACCAGCTGCACTGTCTCCCATCTCCCCTGCCCCCAGCTCCCCCATTTCATGAGCACGTCTGCAAAATGACATCTTCTGAAACTGAGCTGTGAGACACAGATTTGCATGTCTCAGAAGTGACACTGGGAGGTAGCAGGTTAGAAGGTAGCCAGGGTGGTTTCAAGTCTTTGCTACAACAGCTAGTGAGCTGGGTGACCTTGGGAAATTTCTTAACCTCTCTGAGCCTAAGTTTCCTCCTCTAGCTGACCAGGTCTTTGTGAGGACCAGGTGAGATAACCCATAAAGAGCTGGGCATCCGACACAGAGTAGGCACTGAGCAAATGTGAGCCTCCCCTCCCCATTCCCTCCTCCTGAGGGACAGATGCCCCACCTCACCCACCTGTGGGGCCTGGGAGCCATGCCCCCACAGCTGCAGCCCCAGCCGCTGACCTACCTGGCAGGCTGCAGTGACTCTTGGATCTTGAAAGCCAGGGAGCAATGAGGAGGTGTTTAAGAGTTGTCTCAATCTTAAAATATTTCTAGCCTTTAAATTTTAAGATCCCATATTAAAATTGCACATATGGTTTTAATCACACTTGCTCAGATGTCTCAGATGATTTCCTACTCCAGAGCTGTTGTCATTTGGAGAGTTGTTTGTTTTAACAGGTGGCATGTATGTCCACAGCATCTGCCTACTTGGCCTTGACCCAGGGGAACTTCTGGCTCATCCACAACTACTGAGCTCTCGCTATCACACCCCATCCCTGCCAGTTTGACCGGGGAACCTGTAGTCCCCTAACAGGATCTGGGTTGCACCCCTCCTTCCACCTTGCCCCCACACTGAGCTGGCTGCTGCAGAGTTGGGCTTCTGCCTTCGTCCTGCCCGATGCTCCTCCAACCTCACCCCCTTGCCTAGCCCTCCAGGGTCTTGCCCTAGGACTAGACCTTCCACAGGAGTCCAGAGGCCCCAGAGGACCACCTCCCATGGACCCCACACCTTCATTCTTCATTGGCCCATATTACTGGTTCCTCTGATGACAGCCGTTTCTAGAAGTAGAACAGGGTCTGGTATAGACACTTGGGTCCTTTGCCTGCTCTGTCCAGCCACCCTCTCCAGATTTTCAGTGTCCACCCAGAGTCTGCTTTCCACCTCTATGTCCCTTCCCCTCTTTCAGCCCTAGCAGCCGGAATTGCCAGAGTTACGATGCATTCTTCCAGTGCCACTCCATGCCCTTCTTCCACCTCAGAGAGGCTACCAGATGTGTGAGCGGATGGAACAGGCACTGAGGAATGGCCGAGAAGGCAGGAATACTGGGGTGCATGGTGGGGTCGGCACCAGGGGGGAGGTGGAGTCAGAGCTGACTGCACTCATCCCAACCTTGAAAGGCGGCCAACATCCATCAGAAAATGATCTTATTAATCTCTCCTTCTGTTTTCAAGCAAATTCCAGCCACCTAAGTGAACTATTTCAGTGGGGAAAATACCTTGTTGTCATGGTCATAAACTGATTGTGGGCCTTATCATCAGTGACATATTGGTGAATTCGGCCTCCTGCCCAAAGAGCTAGGAGAAGCAGGCCAGGCCAGGCATTGTTGAGCTGGGGGCAGAGTGGGGCTCCCATGTGCTCCTGGAAATTGTCTACAAATGGTTGGGTGAGTATGTATTCTTCAAGGTGAGGAGGACACGGCTTTTACCCACTTCCTAAAGAGCAATGTGACCTAAAATCCCCACTGATCCAGAAGGACCTTCAGTGGTTCTTCAAGAGGGGGCTTCCAAGGGTCCTACTGGATCTTTTGTTCTAGCGGAGAGAAGAGGGAGGGGGAAACCTTGGTCACCATGGACGTGAGGAACGATAGGGAGAGCCTGCAGCTACCATGACACAGTCAGCCCAGGAGGACTGCGGATGGGAGAGGAGAAGACAGAAAGCCTTGAGGCCTGCCATGCCACCTTCCCGGCTGCCGCTGGAGCTGTGTGAGACACTTGTGACAGGAGGGGACCCCTTCCCTTCCCCAGCTGGGGCAAGGGCCTTGCTTGCCCACCACACTCAGCATTATCTTTTCTCAGGGAAATTAGCTGCAGGCACAGTTTGACAGCAGGGTCCTAGATACATGACCTCAGCAGAGGTCAGGCATCACCTCGGGATGCACACACCCTGCAAGGTGGACTCTCAGCCCCCTTCCTCCCCTCAGATGCTCCGGGGGCTGACTTTGTCAGAGGCACCCTGCCTCTCAGCAGGAGCTGCCCTCACCCCTTCCCCAACCCTGGACAAGGCCCCCGAGAGCCACCACTTATCCAGGCAGCGTTCTCCCTACTGTCTTATTTAATACACCAGGACACATGTATCATTATCACCATGTCATAGGTGAGAGCAAACAGGACTCAGAGTTAATCATTAAACCAGAGTCTGGATCCCTGGGAGGTGATAATGGAAACCCGGCTACCACCTGGTCACTAGGAGTACCTTATCTTGTGCAAATCCCAAAGGCAGAACCGTGGCCACGACAACAGCCCCACCCTCCTACCCAGGGACAGATAACCCTTAGCAACAGTGGCAGCAGGTCTCATCCAAAATATCCCATCAGAGCTCCTCATTCACTCCTGATGGGAAAGGGTAGGACATGGACAGACCAAGGCTGAGGCAGAATCTGCAAAGAGCCAGGAGGACACATAGCCCTAGAGCACAGGGGACAGCCCCAGGGCTTGGGGACCACCTTAGTGTAAGGAGAAACACCATCTAGGTGTGTTTCTCTCCAAGAAAAGGCCAACTCAACACAGGGTGTTGCATGGGAAGGATTATACTGGTTACCAGCCAGTTTCTTCACTTCCTGAAGTACTCAGGTGCTGCACACAATGCTGCCTACTCCTACAGAAGTGACATCCAGACAGTGAACACTCCTGGCGCCTGCCCGAGGTGGGACAATGGGTTCCTTTATCAGTGATTCAAAGGACAATCTGGGGCGCCTGGGTGGCTCAGTGGGTTAAGCCTCTGCCTTCAGCTCAGGTCATGATTTCAGGGTCCTGGGATGGAGCCCTGAATTGGGCTCTCTGCTCAGCAGGGAGCCTACTTCCCCCTCTCTCTCTGCGTGCCTCTCTGCCTACTTGTGATCTCTCTCTCTGTGTCAAATAAATTAATAAAAACTTTAAAAAAAAAAAAAGGACAGTACAATCCCTGGCGTGGGAGGCATGGGAGAGCAGGCTATAGGAAGGGAGAGCTGCCAGGGAGAGCAGCAGGAACCCCCTGTCCCGATCTCTGGGAACATCACAGCAGCCTCAGCACCAGGGCACCTGTGATAGCTGATGAGAGAATTTCTCCAAGACCAGACTATAAGGGGAATCCAGGACCCCTCTGCTCCGCTACCCACAGTTTCTCTACAACAGCGTGGATCTGACAAACTGGGGGACAGTGGGGGTCCGTAGGAGAAGACTAGAGAAAGGGAAGTACAGGGTTTGAAGAGGCCAAAAAGAAAATATCTCGGCACAACCTACTACTCATATGTCAACATTTCACGTATGTACCCCACATAGAGACAACTAGAAATATAGCCCATTATACTGAAAATTCAGGCCAAAAAAAAAAAATGATGGAAATAGCAGTCAGTGGTTACTGCGTTTAAAAGCTTCCCCCCATGGCACGTACCCTCACACTTGTTTTGGATGTGTGAGCCAATCAGAACTCTGAACACTGGTTCTGGAATGGACATAATGGACCCAAGTTACACCAATTGGAGTGCTTCACAAATCAGAGCAGAAAAGGTCTCCTTTCCCCCTGGGCCATAAACTCCGAGATGAGAAGTCAGGACAGCCTATGCCCACGTGCCCCCACTATATAAAGTGATCGGACTGAATGCGGCCAGTGTGCTGAGAAGCAGGTACAAGGCAGAGTGTGGACAGGCCTTCCTTCTCCAGAACAGTCATCAAGCCAGTCTACTGGACCCCTGTCCTGCCCCAGTAAACCTCCCAGCTTACATCATCAACTTGAGTTCACTTTACTGATGGGTGGCTAGATGAAACCTGAGATCGAGACAGAACGCACCGTGTTGGGCTCCGCTGGAGTTCACGTGAATGCGACATGATCTCCCTACCTGAGAAATGCTCAGAAAGAGCCAACCTGAGCCGATGTTACATGAAAACATGTTCAGGTCCATCCATTAATAACAGGGTTGTTCCCTCGTGTTTCAGTGATGGGTGGAAATGAATGGTGGTTCACAGCCTACTGCAAGGATGCTCCATTACTGAGTTGCCTTGAGTTCTCAAGGAAGAAGCAGACATGAATTTGCCTCCAGGAAAAGGGAGAGGGATTCATGGAGTCGGAATGTCCCGTGCTGCTGAATGTAGGTGTGAGTTTTGCTCCCACACCCAGCACCCCTCCCAGGCTGGGGGAACCACTCATAAACGGCTCATTCAACCCTACTCATGTAGGCAACAGCACCCTCTTAAGTTCCTGGAGGACATTTCCAAAGGCTATTGTGTTTTGTGGGAAGACAGAGGACCTGATGCAGAGGTAGTGAGACACTCCCTTATTGAGGCCGTGTGGACTTTACCAGAGATAACTGATTACCTGGGAGGGCAATTCTCATGACTTGTTTGTATGTCAAAGAAAGGGCAATCTGCATCATCCCCCAAATATATTCAGATCTTCCCAGATTTACTCCTTTTGTAGTCCTTAGGTGAACATGGTCCAGAAAGAGCCTCGGAGCCCCAATTCTCGGTCTGTGTGGCCCTACGGAGCTTCCTTTGCCTCCTGCTATTGCTTTATTTACCCCAGTGAAGGGCCTCAGCTCCAAGTCTGAAGCACTCATTAAAGTGACCTGTGTCCTTGTCTATTTGCTTCAGGACTTCTCATCATCAACACTCCAATACCTGGAAGTGTTGGAGCCAATGCCTGAACAGGAGAGGGGCCAGAGAAGGTTTGGAGAAAGCACAAGGATTGTCCATCTGGGTCCAGAAATACCTTGGAAATAAGATGCACAAGAGGCACACATGCATACTTCTAGTTCTTTTTCATCCCCATTGCAAAGAGATAGGAACCGCTGCCCCCGAAACAGTTCAGACCCACAGGAGCCTTAGACGTGACTTGCCACACAAGCGTCATCATTCTCACTGGTAAAGCAGGCTTGCCCTTCCCTGCAGCTAGATGAGGACTGGTCCCTTCTTTGGCCCCTCAGAAGCACCCCGCTCTCCACTGTGAGCTACCTGGGTTCCCAAATGGAGAGAGGCTTCCAGAACAGGTGACTTCCAGCTCCTACCACCTCTACGAGCAATCCCTGAATGCTCTGCAAACCAGGAGAGAAGAGGATGCAGCGCTGTCCTTCCCGAGCTGGTTCCAGCAAAGACCCGGGAAAGACAAAGTTGGGGAGACCGGGCCACAATGGACTCGGTGGGCCACGATGGACTCAGATGTTTCCAAAAAACACGCACCTGGGCCTGGGAAAAATGAGACTCCAACTGGAGCCTGGTGGTCACAGGAAACAGTCCATCAGCTTCATCATCACTTCTGAACAAAATGCTCTTTTGAGAGCATGAATGGGGGTTTTATGTAGTTAAGTTCTCATCCACGGGCTAATAAATATGTGAAATGCCCTCTCAGGCCAGGTTCCTGCGGCCTGGACACTGAGGTCATTCAAGAAACAATTAGATGCCATCTGGAGAGAGCTGGGACTCAAAGGAAATGGTCTCACAGGGCCAAACAGCATGTTCTTGTTCCCGGGGTCTGACACGTCCTTATCTTCACCAACATAAAGGATGGATGGAGCTCAGCCAGCTAACCCACACTGGGAGCACAGAATGGGCCAATGTGGCGGCAATTAATAAAAGCTTAAGGACCAGGAGAATGTTCATTTTCAGCCTGCCTCAAGTAAATTTATACCTTGACTGCACTTTTCGCATCCAAGCTGAGCGTCTCCGCCACACGCCAGACCTTGGCTTCACTGAGCTTGGGGTTTTCACTGTTTTAATATAAAACAATCAGAGCAGAACAACAACTGCCTCTGGACCAGCTCCTCACGGTATATAACAAGTAGCTCCATCATCGGAAACAGGTAGTATTTACAGAGGCCTCACAATCTGCTCAGTGGTAAACAACACGCCCTTAGTTCTAGGATAGATTCTCAATCTTCCCTCATTTTTAAAAAAGGATTTTTTTTATTCGACAGAGAGAGACAGCGAGAGAGGGAACACAAGCAGGGGGAGTGGGAAAGGGAGAAGCAGGCTTCCCACTGAGCAGGGAGCCCGATGCTGGATCCCAGGAACCTGGGATTATGACCTGAGCCGAAGGCAGATGCTTTACAACTGAGCCACCCAGGCGCCCCTCTTTTCTCATTTAAAAAAAAAAAAAAAAAAAAAAGATTTTATTTATTTATTTGACAGACAGAGATCATAAGTAGGCAGAGAGGCAGGCAGGGCAGGGTGGGGGGGCGGGGAGGATTCAGGCTCCCTGAGCAGAGAGCCCTATGTGGGGCTTGATCCCAGGACCTAAAATCATGACCTGAGCCAAAGGCAGAGCTTAACCCACTGAGTCACCCAGGTGCCCCTCTTTTCTCATTTTTAAATGAAAATTTAATGTCTCTTCTGTCTTAATAATCAGTATTTTTTAAATATAAATGTTACTGTTTTAAAAAATACCCACTTAGCCAGAGAAAAAAATATGGATTTAGATCAGCAGGAGCTGATGATCACTGTTCTCTTTATAGAGTTTTATATATATATATATATATATATATATATAGATCGATCCTATATATAGGCTTTATAACAGCTCTTAAGTAGCTGGAGCCCCCCTAGTATATCGATGTTCAAAGTACAGCCTATGCGCCCTTGGGGCCTTTCAGGGAGTCCATGAGGCTAAAACTATTTTCTTGACAATACTGAGATGTTTTGGGGCACCTGGGTGGCTCAGTGAGTTAAGCATCTGCCTTCAGCTCAGGTCTTGATCTCAGCTTCTCTCCCTGCCTGCAGCTCCCCCTGCTTGGGTTCTCTTGCTCTCTGACAAATAAATCAATAAATAAAATCTTAAAAAAAAATACTGAGACATTTTTTGCCATTCTCACTGGGTTGACACTTCCACCAATAAGGTGAAAGCAATGATGGGGCACGCTGCTAGGACCTTAGCACAAAGCAAGGGAGAGTCACCACATTAAAAAAAAAAATTTATTTTAGATATTGAAAAAACAATTTTTAAGTATTTCTCTAAAAAAAATCGCCAGTTTTGCTAAAGAAATCCTCGATGAAGCCATAAGAATTACTCGCTTTAAATCACAGAGGGACCTTTGCATCCACATCTCTCTTTAATATTCTGTGGGATGACACAGGAGCACACATGTGGCCTTTCTCCGGCAGACCCAAGTACAATGGGTGTCTTGAGGGAAAGCAACTGTGTGCTCAACTAGCTGCTTTTGCATGGAACGCCATTTTTACTTCAAAGGATGTCTGACAAACTGGTTATTCGGACGTGGTATTTATCTGGCAGGCATTTTCTAAAAAAGGAACAAAGTAAGCCTGTCACTTCCAGAAGAACAATGGACAGTATTTGTTGCCAGTGATGAAACCTGAGCTTTCAACTGAAAAATCAGAATTTGGGGAAACTTGTATTCATGACCATGAACTTGACAGCTTTCTGATACTTTAGTGGTTTTTCTGATAACTGGTGATATAAATGAAAGCGACTTTTTAATATTGTATAATGAAATACATTAACATTTTGAATATCCACCTAACTCAGAAACCAGTGTGTCTCAAATGCCCAATGCATGGTGGTATAAAGTCGTACACAGGTATGTTCTAGGAGACCAGACACTCAAGAAATTTGCAAAAATATAAAACAATGCCATTTTTCTCATTAAATTTTGTTTTAATGATTTTGTGAAAATGATTATTTTCACAAAAATAATTACTGTTATTTTTAAATGAGTTAACTAAATACTTAAAAATTCCTGTATTTTAATTTCTAATACAATAAGCCAATAGTTAAAACACATAAGAAAAGCTCTTTGGGGGTCTCAATAATTTTTAAGAGTGAAAAGGGGTCTTGAGCTCAGTTTAAGAACTTCTGCTCTAATATACCTAAGCTACCGTTCTATGTAATTTTGATTAAACCCTAAGTTTTCATCATATTTATGAAGTAGGCTAACAGAGGGCTCTTTTTATTTTAGTAAATAACTTTACCAGAAAAACACTAACCTGACACTAACTAGCCCGAGGCCAGACTCCATCCCAGGACAGGAGATCATGACCTGAGCCAAAATCAAGAGTGGGCTGCTTAGCCAGCTGGGCCCCCCAGGCATCCTTCTCCAGTATTATGCTTCACTCCTCTGTGCTCCCATGTGCACCCAATATGGCAGGAAATCCTGAAGACTCTGTTCTCATATGAGACCAGAATGTCCCTTCTTTACCACCTCTTCTGCTGTCACAGGTCCAAACTACCCTGTCTCCACCTGGCATTCCCAACTCCTCTCCCTGTTCTTACCCTTGTCCCCCACAGTCTGCCAGCAACATAGAAGCCAATGTCATCCCTACATGACTCCACAGAAGTTACATATGGGACCCATGCAATCTGCCCTGTCCTCCTTATCACTCTCTCACATCAGCTTCGATCACACTCTCTTGCTCAAATTCACCCCTGTCCTTCCAGCCCCGCTGGCCTCATGGCTGTTCGTTGGTGGAAGAAATGAACTCTCACTCAGCGCTCCCTGGGCATACACGGCCCCATAGGCACAGGGTCTTCCCCCTCAGTCTCTAACACACTGATAATCTGTTTTCTGCTTCACCTAATACCAGCTTCCTTCTGGCCATTTTTTTTTCCAGCTGTCAAATCACAATTCAAATATAACTTTTCCCAAGGAGACTTCTTGGTTACCACAGGTTAAATGTCAGATCCATGCCAACCCCTCACACAAAATCTACATACAATGTCACAGCATCTTAGAGCTTTTTTTCCAAGAATGTAACACAATTCACTCTGTTAATAAAATGCCTTAACAATTTTAATCTGTCTTCTTTAAAGCCAACAAAAACCACTTGTCTTTTTATATACTTTAAACACAGCCCTTGGTTCTGAGGTTGTGAATATAATGTTAATAGTTTAATATCGAAAGCGCCCAGAATAATTAGACTGAATTGCAGCCAAACGCTGCACTAATGTGACATTTTATTACCACTAGAGGGCGGAATTAAACAGCAAACGAGTCCAACGCTAACAAGCCTGGCTTCCCGTTTGGGAGCTGAAGAGTTACTACTGACTAGGACCCTATCTATAGCTGATGACAAGATCTCCTGAGGAACTGATAGGTCTGAGCCAGAGGCTCAGAAACTTGCCCAAAGTCACCTTAAAGAGTATATCTACTTCTGCCTAAATGTGTGAGTATTTAAGATGATAACAGTGATCCCACAATTTTTATCCTACACCAGGTTGGCAAGAGAAGGTAGGCTGAGGTTAGTTATAAGAACTTTCTTGCTTTCTTTAAATAAAATCACTGAAGAATTTCTGGAAAATTTTTAGAGATGGGAGTGTTACTTGCTTTGGGAAACTTCGAGATCTTTAGAAAAATCTCATTCCTTCTTCAATTTAAATGCCCTTTGCATCTGGTTTTATGTGGTCATCAGTCAGCCAGCCAGTCACGAAATATTAAGACAAGAAAAGGTCCTTGCCCTCAGAACTCACATTCTAATGAGAAGACATTTAGGGTTTTTTGGTTGTTTGTTTTTTATTTAAAAAAACAAACAAACACATAGAATTCCCAACAAGAGCTGTAAGCATGATATACAGAGTAAGGAGATGGCGGGACTTGGCAAGGCAGCTCTTAGCAGGGGCGTCAGGGAAGGTCCCTCTGAAGCAATGACATCTGAGTGAAGGTCCCTCTGAAGCAATGACATCTGAGTCAAGAGGGACCAGCCACACCGAGCACCGGGGTGACAGTTACTACACTAGTATTTACTGAGTGCTATCTACGTGTCAGGCATGGTGCTAACAACTTCACATGTGTCAACTAATTCAACTCCTGCACTCTCCCATCTAGTGTTAAAGAAATGGAGTGCCAGAAAACTTTGGAAACTTGCCCAAAGTCACCCAACCAAGAAATGGCTACGTTAGAGCTCTGTGTCTGCGTTAGTTTCCTGGGGTGGCTCTTACAAAGCACCACGGATTGGGTGGCTTGAAAACAGAAATGTATTCTCTGGGTTCTGGAGGCTAGGCGTCTAAAAATCAAGGTGTCGGCAAGGGCTACATTGTCTCTGAAGGCTTTGGGGGCCACCCTTTCTTGCCTCTTGTAGCTCATGACGGCCAGAACCCTTGATGTTGTCGGCTTGTGCAGGCATCAACCCAGTCTCTGCCTCTGTGGCCACATGGCATTCTCCCTATGTGTCAGCGTCTCTGCACAAATTTCTCTTTTCTTCTAAGAACACCAGGCATTGGCTTAGGGCTCACCCTAATCCAGTGTGATCTCATCCTAGTGTGATGTATCTGCAAAGACCTTATTTCCAAATAAGGCCACATTTAGGTACTAGGGGGGTTAATACTTTGCTATAGCTTTTGGGGGAACACAATTCCACCCACTTTAAACCATCTGACTTCAAGAGAAACTTTTATGCCAAGGCAAAGATCAAGGGCAGTGGGAAAAGCCAGCAGGGAGGAGTAGAGGAAAGGCCGATGGCAGCAGATGAGGTTAGGGGTCGACAGGCCACATGCAAAGGGTTCTAGGGTCCAGTTATATAAAATGGGAATCTAGCCTGACGCCATAGCTTCAATTCTTGCTTGTGTGTTAGTTTCCCAGTCTCTTTGCCACCTCTCCACCAGCCACTGCTTGGGATCTCAGAGGAGTCTTTCTCCTTCCAGTCAAGGATGAAGGCTGCAGCATAGAACACAAGCAGGAATCTAGCCTTTCTCCACTCATGGGCCAGACAAGGCTCCTGTGAGCACTTCTAGAGGGCAGTTTCACGGTCTGACCTGGAGTCAAACCATCAAGTTCAGGAGGCCCAGGGAGAACTAACTTCTGAATTGGGTCAGGCATTGGGACAGGATTACACTGGCAGAGCAATCTGGCCTGAGGAAATTATCTAGACAAGCCCCAGGCAAGAACAGTCAGGATTCAAGCACCTGTGCTGTCCCCACCTCCCTTTCAGCCCGCAGAACTGAAGGCGTCAGATGTGACAGGCCCAGTGGGGAGACGCTGCTCACAGCAGACAGGTCCACCCCACGAGGTGCTGAGATGCATCCAAATCATGCAGTGGGCTGCCACAGCATCATCTCTACGATTGTGCAAGGGCTCACAACCTGCACGAGGACTCGCTGCTTTGTTGTCAGGCAAGGGTAAAGTCCTGTCAATGACGCAAGTAGTATCATGGAAGTGTCGCCGTGAAAGTTTTTGCTGAAAGCCTACTGTGCGTCCTTCAGAGGCTAAACAGGGACGGTGTATATGCATAGGGCCTACAGCAGGAGTCTGCAAATCTTTTCTGTAGAGGGCTAGACAGTAAATATGTCAGGCTTTGCTGCCCATACTGTCACATCTACTCAACTCCACCATAATGGAAAGCAGCAATATGTAAATGAATGGGTGTGGCTGTGTTTCAATAAAGCTTTATGCATGTTGGAATCTGAATTTTAAAATTGTCTCATTCTTCTTTTGATTAAAAAAAAATCTGATGAAACGAGATGCGATCCGGAGGGAGACAAACCATAAGAGGCAATCTCACAAAACAAACTGAGGGTTGGGGGGGGGGTAGGGTGTGTGGAGAGGGTGGCTGGGTTATGGACACTGGGGAAGGTACGTGCTATGGTGAGTGCTGTGAAGTGTGTACACCTGGTGATTCACAGACCTGTGTCCCTGGGGCTAATAATACACTATATGTTAATTAAAAAATAAAATATAAAAAAAATTGAATTGTAAAATCCATTTTTAGCTTGTGCTGTACAACAACAGGCGGTCGGCCAGATTTGGTCTCCTCCGGCTGTAGTTTGCTGATCCTCCCAATTTAATGATATCCCCAAATGCTCATCAACTAACGTAATGTCACTGCGGTAACAAGGTCTCCAACTGGAAGTTTCCTGTCCTTCCTTAAAATATTCACTGGCTTCTGGCAAGATGCCAGGCACTCTGTGAACTCTGGAATCTTCCCTGGCTTCCTCTCCCTCACCACCTCCAGTGAAGTCCACATGTAGCTGTCAGCTCATCAAATAAAATGGCTCTTAATTCTCTGAAAGGCCTCAAGCCCTTGCCCTGACTTTCCATGCCCACTGCCACTATCTAAGGTTAGGCTCTCAGGAACACTTGGCTCCTACAGCTCGCTCCCCCGAGCAATTACTAACACTTGGTATGGGCTTCAAACTATCTGCTGAATGAGCCGGAGGCCGCAGAATAACCCACAGCTCAGCACTTCTCCATGAGATCAGCAGTCTGAGGTGGCCCATCTCAAAACCAAACATTTCTCCTACGGGGGGTGGCATCACCTAAGGGCTAAAATATGATGAGGTTTTAGATTGCTTTTTTAACATCAGGCTCACTGAAGTGTAATTTACATACAGTAAGAGTCACCCTTTGGGGTACCATCAGGTGAGCTTGGAAACAACCACGATCAAGGTATTTCTATCATCCTAAAAGTTCCTTTGTTCCCATTTGCAGTCGACCTCTCCCCTACCGCTTTTCAACAACTCATCTCTTTTCTGTCACTAGTAAGTTTTTATAGGCATCCCACAGTCCATCTTTTAGGCTGATCATCATGCCATCCTAAGGTGTACTATGGTTTCTCCATTCACCAGCTGAAGGGCATTTGAACTGCAACCAGTTTTTATCAATTATAAATAATGTCACCGTCAACATTCACATACAGACTTTTAAATGAACGTTTTTCATTTTCATGATGAGATTTCACTTTGTGTAAATGACCGCATTTTGAAAGACCCTGCAGCAAAGGATTCCACTGAATGAAGGGCTGTCCTCCGTCCCTGTTCTTCTGTTTTCCCACCCTGCCTCAGCAATTTGTTTTTAAATCGCAGTGACATTAAACCTCCCAAGAAGATCCAGAGAGAATGCTTTTGGGGTGGAGTGGGAGAAGTTTGGATGGGAGCCTCCGGGCTGCTTCACATTCACCGCGGGCGGCGTTTGATCTCCGGCTCCCCCAGGACGGCACTGGCCCTGCGGATGTGCACACTCAGGCAAAAACCTGCAAAGCCAGCCAATCGCGCCGTTATTTGGTTCCTATAACTTGCTAAAATCTCACGGAATGTACAGCGTGCCATTGTTTTTGTAAGTCCCTTTCATGGCTTTGTCAGCGGGCTAATTCAGAGCAGACTGGCCTGTTTTCTCTGCTGGAAGAAAAGGCGCTCGTCCAAAGCAGCTATTTAACCGTGACCATGGCTGCGGCCATCTTGAGCACAAAGCCGGAGCCGCAGCCTCCCCGGCCTCTCTCCCAGGAGCTCCCCAACGCCTGCAGGCGCGCACTTATTCTTGGCTCTGGAATTCGCATAATTACTCCTCTTTTAATCTGCTGGGTGACCTAATGTAGCCCTGCGGCTGGGCTGCAGGAAGAGGCCTTGAGGAGATCTGAGCCTTGGGCAGCCTGTCCTATCTCTAAGGCCCTCTCCGAAAGAGTATTTCAGTGCATTAAACCCCTAAAGGACTGATTGCCAAAGCACTCAGGCTCGGAAGCTGCTCCTGCGCACTGAGTGGGGGAGGTGGGGGGCTGAGGCACGGGGAGGGAGGGGAAAAAGCCGTCAGAGGTGCAGGTCCCCACTCAGGATAATGGCTCCATTCCTGTCCCTTCTCCCAGCCTGCGAGTCTCAGAAATTGCAAATCGTTTCATAAAAGCTCACAAGTGGTTCTAGCAAGAATCCACCCAGGCTGCCTATAAAAGAAAGGATATTTGTTCACTAGGAGGCTAACCAGGGACAAAAGGCTGCATTCCGTCTTGACACTTGCTAACTGCCGTCGCCTGGAGAGCAGGCCTTTGTCCACAGGCAGGGCGCTGTTTACAGCCTGGCCACGTAAATGGGCTTGCCTACATCTTGGCTAATTTGAAAAACAAGTCATCCGGATTTTCTTTTCTACTTGGGTTTATTTTCTAATTTATCTTCTGAAGGGCCTTTAAAAATGAAAAATCTATAATAAACATTTCTTTTAAAGGAAAAATCACCCAGCTCTGCCCCAATCACCACCTCCCTAAAAAAATACATTTTTAAACCATTCCCAGAAAAGAGATGCTTTATTAAAATGACTGTAAGGCTTGTATGTGAAGAAGCTAGAAAGAATCTTCAGTCTTTAAGGAAGACAGGTACAAAGGGGGGGGGGAGGACAAGAAATAATATGAATTTATAGAATTTAGTGTATGTGGAGACAGTTCTTGAAGATTAAAAAAGTAGCCCCAGGAAAAGAGTGAAAAGAATGATAAAAGAGTGAAAACGAAAGTAGGTTTTGTAGGTTCAAGAAGGGGTTACAAAAGTGAAAGCATAATGGATCTAAGAGAAGATGGAGGAGTGTTGAGGTGCATCCCCAATTCTGTGAGGTACTATGATGGACCAGCACTTATCAGCACTCACATGCTTGGTCTTAATGTCTGAGACACATGTTCCAATCAACATGCCCCTTCCACTCATACTGACTGATGATCGAGAATGGATAGATTAAGAACCCCTTCCCACTTGATAAAAAAAACTTTCCCCTTTAGCCTATCACAGGTCTAGAGGACCCTAAAAATGTTCAAAGGACATTAATCCATCCCCTGATATTCTAGTTGTGACAAGATGGAGCCTACAGAAAGAAGGTAGTGAGTCCACAGGCACAGAGGGTGGACTGGGATCCTCTCCCTGAGGGTTCTTCGGGGTTGTATAACTTGGGAGTCTGATCTGGGAAGGTTAACACCCTGAGCTATTATCATTTATTCACATTTTAGTACAATTATTTTATCAAATGTTCCAAGCAGTTACCTGACACAGGTCTAAGAAACGACACTGGATAAATATATTGCAATGGGGGTAAAAATATGGCAAAAACGGAATAGGGCACTGAACAAGTCAAACAGCCCAGAAGATAAAGCCTTCCTCACAATTTCGCCTACAGCTATTTCCTCCAAAAGCTATTTCCTCTGTTAAAAAAAAAAAAGTTTTTATCCCCGGTAAGGTATGCTAGGTACGCAGAGGAAAATTCCAGAGCTGTACACCACTAAGCAAAGTCACAAATGACTAAAGAGCAGGAGGAAGGCGGAGGTGCGGTAAATGTTTCTGCTTTCCAACCTGGAAGAAGTGGTTCCTTTTGCAGTGAAAAAGAGAGTGGATTGTATTTCATTACAGCAAAGGACCTCATGATTACACAAACCAGTTAAAATCAGACTTTCAAGATGATCATGTTTTGAACTACTGTGGGGGAATTAAAAAAGTAGGGAGGGGGTGCTTCAATGGCTCAGGTCATAATCCCAGGGTTCTGGGAAGAGCCCAGCATCCGCATCCAGGCTCCATGCTTGGTGCAAAGCCTGCTTCTCCCTCTTCCTTTCCCCCTGCTTGTGTTCCCTCTCTGGCTCTCTGTCTCTGTCAAATAAATAAAATCTTAAAAAAAAATGTAGGGAGAAGCAAGGGCTCAAAAAATAAGGCAAAACTAGAAAAAAAAAAAAAAAACCTCCTCTCTTTAACAGAATTACAGAGACAGACATAGCAGTGAATGAGCTTCCAAAATCCTCTGGCTGGTTTGGAGCTGCTCTAACTTTCTGATCACATCCAAACATGGAATTCAGCGGGTAGGGTCTAGGTGCTGTTGGGAGGCAGCAGGAAGAAAAAGAACCTCCATCAGCCTGGGGCTTCTCTGCTTGCCCGTACACATTTCCCTCCATCCCTGGCACAGAGGAGCTGCTGGTAGCCTAGCAACCACAGACCGGTCCCCTTTCACTCCGGATTAATGTGCCGCGATACACACTGCATAGAGTGTTAGGAGAACACAGAGTACAAACTGGACGGAAGTGAATTTTGGATTCATTCTCTACCTAGCTCTCTCGGTCCCAATATTGCAGCCCCAGCCCTCACCCCCCACCCCGCCCCCAGTGCCTCAGCTCCCCCAGGCACACGGAAGCAGAGCCATTCCCAGATAGACAGATAAATAGATGGATCCACTGATCCATCCTCTCTCTCTCTCTCTCTCCCCCCACCTCCAGGGCACTGGGAAAACCAGGTGAGGATGGTTAGAAAGTCTCCCATGGGAAGGAGAAGGCATCTGAAGACAAAGACCTGGGATGGGGTGTCTCCACAGGATGACAGCTGCTGTCTGTCGGGCCACATCTGGCTGCTTCCACCGCTTCGAAGACTCTCCATCAGAGATCAGACCACCCCCATTAAGAGGTCCCTAAAAATGTGCTCCTTTGATTTTCGTTTTTTTTTTAGGTTGATAAATCCAACTCTACCAGAAGGGGACCCAACCCAATGTAATGGATTTTACAAAGAATCTTTACTTTTCTACACATCCCAGAGGTGTTAAGTGCACCAGAAGCTCGTACGGAAGTAACAGCTCAAAGTCAGGGGGCACCAAACTGCATCCCAGTTTACCTACAACTGTCTCACGTCCCTTGATTATTTGCAGTCACTCTCCAAATCACGAGGCACCACCTGGCACTGATTTACAAGGCCTTCGAGACATGGACCTGTCTCCAGAAGGCAGCCAAGTCTGAGGAATGCTAGGAGGAGTCTGCACTGGCCCAAGAAGCAGGACACATGGGTCCATTTAGACCTTGAGGTCAAAGGCCTCCATGAATGTGCTTTCCGAACTTCAGCGCCCATGGAAGCAAATGAAAATACCCCACATCCGCCCAACAAATCCCCAAACCATCCCTCCAAACCAGGGGCAAAGGGAGAATAAAATAAAATAAAATAGGTATATATGTGGTGCATCCAGGAGGAGAACAGAGACTTCCTTTATAAAGCCCTGACTAGATTCAGACAAGGCTGGGAGCAAAGAGTGACCTTCAGAACACCTCAGCAGATCCATGGAAAGAAGTGCCTTCAAGCCACCGAGGGCGGTCCCATCATATCTCACTGCGGGGGAAGACAAGGACTGCCTAGCAAGACAGATGCCACCGAGAACCCCAGTATCTTTTCCCCCTCAACGCAACTCAACTTAATATGAACAACATTCATGAATGAGACAGAACAGCTTAAAGAATACTAAAACAGATAATTCCAGAATCTACGTTTAGCTTTAGAATTCATCATGGGATTATCTTAAAGGCTTGGATACTGTGAAAGAAAAACCAGGTTCCTGGAGTACCGGAGCCTGCAGCGGGAGACAGCCACTTTCAGAAAGATGGCACGGGTGCTTTAACGGGCTGCTGTGATGTACACACCGCCTAATACTAGGGCACAGTTCTTATGTCATGCTCCAGTCAAATCATAGTCTCTGTGAATAGCAGCCACCCCCCCCCCCCCCAACTGATCCTTTGTTTGCAGCGTACAACCTGCAGAAAAACACAGGTTGTTGCATGCAGGAGGCACACAGACATCCTTTATAAAGTTCTCTTGTGATTCTGACACGACAGCCATGCAGGCTTAGGATTTTACATTTGCTGCGGTGATACTACAGTTCAGACAGACTTGGTATGAGAGAGGAGAAAGGAATACCCACGTCCATTCCAACGAGCTTTATTATGACTACTTCAAGTGACTAAGTGATTATACTATAGCTTTCTCCTTTATCATCCATCCTCTGGTCTAAAGAGAGAAGACATGCCAAGAGGTACACAAAAAAGTAACAGGCCTAAATACTCCCAAACTGTGACACTGCCCTTGAAATAAAGAGGATGGAATATGGCTCCTAGGACACAAGCCCCTTCGAACTTAGCACATGCCATGATTTCACCTAAAAATTAAGGATGTATGTTGTCATAATGCAAGAAGCTAAGTGTGACAAATCAGAGTTCTCTTTTCTGTAGTAAGTACCAGATTTCAGTTCTCAAAAATAAAAGAAAGCAAACATACACACACCAAAATATGGGGGGCTGGAGGGGCTGGTAAAAGGCATCTTTTCTTTCTGCTCAGAAGGAAATCATTGATTCAGAGTATTGACGGTTTAGAAGCAATGAATGTCAGCCCCACTGGAAAGCAGCACATGACCACAGTTCCTGGTCCTAGATGAGCTACTACTACTTAGGACGGTGGCTGTCAGAAAGGAAGGCTGACTCAGAAAACCTCAGGGAGCCTGCAGTCCTCCACTGAGGATAAACGCAGGCTCACAATTCATTATCTACTAACTCCCCAAAGTCAAAACACTCTGAAAACTGAAAGATTTTAAGTCATTTGGCAGCAAAGCAAACCTGATGTCATTTGGTGGCAAAGCGTGAGCTGAGCTACATAAAATCATTTGTAGTCTATTTATCCCACTTTGTGTGAATGTTCTCACATCTCACTGCTGAAATAATGACTTTGAGTCTGGAATGCTGACCCTAGCTAGACCCCTCTGAGGGTCTTATGGATGTGTACCATATTACCTTTCCAAAAATTCTGAATTCTAAAACCCATCTAGCCCCGAGGGTTTCAGATAAGAGGAAAAAGAACATAGATCTATGATAGGATGATGTAAAACCCTTAGAAAAGTTACTGAAGGCCCAAGAGTCAAATTACCCCCTGGTTGTTCCAATCTGAGCAGTTTCCTTCACAGGCCAGAATGCAGCATTATTTGGCAACACTGTGGTAAAAATGGGAAATCTATTACACAGGCTCCTAGTTCCACATTAAATCCTGGTTTCCTACCTTCACATATTCCAGAGCTGGGTCCAGAAGATGCTGATCCCTGGAAAGAGAAAACACAGTATGAGAACAATTGGGAACAATGCATTCTTATGCTGAATAAAATGTATCCAACAGCATGTTCACCCTGTCACCCTGTTCGTTCAAATTATTAAGACGGGCCCACCTCCCTGGCAGTACTCAGAGCAGACAGATGAGGAAGTTAGAACAGACACAGATCCCTTTTGCAGCGTGTGCTGGGGGTAGGGCTAGGGGGTAGGGCTAGGGGGTAGGACACCGCCATAAATCCACCTAGAAGCTTCACCTGCTTTCTCATCACAGTCAGGCTCCAAATGTTAGACTAGTTCAGGTGCTAATTCTACATTCACTTGAGCACAAAAGTTAGCCTAAAAATCTGAAGCACAGAACAGCAAGGACGACAGAGGTGGGTAGGA
This sequence comes from Lutra lutra, assembly GCF_902655055.1. NCBI lineage: Eukaryota > Metazoa > Chordata > Mammalia > Carnivora > Mustelidae > Lutra > Lutra lutra. Next base: position 117,523,544 of record NC_062281.1, on the reverse strand, counting down.
AGCAGAAGTGGAAGCCCAAATGAGGGGTCCGCCGGCAAGACAGCTGTGTTACGCCCTCTTTGACAGAGGCTCATGCAGGCCCAGTGGCTTCCTAAGGTCACCCAGTTGCAGGGGCAGAAGATGGAGTCTGCAGGCCCAGCTCTGCTTCTAGACCACGTCTTCTTCTCTTTTTCTTTTATTTTTTTTTTAAAGATCATTTATTTATTTATTTGACAGAGATCACAAGTAGGCAGAGAGGCAGGCAGAGAGAGAGAGAGGAGGAAGCAGGCTCCCTGCCAAGCAGAGAGCCTATTGCGGAACTCGATCCCAGGACCCTGAGATCATGACCTGATCCGAAGGCAGAGGCTTAACCCACTGATCTATACAGGTGCCCATTCTCTTTTTCTTTTCATTGCTACCTCGATTACCCCCACCCCTGGTGTCAAGTGGAGCAGGTCATCCTTATTCTGTTTGGTGCCCCAGTACAGTTCCCTCTCCACCTAACATCTGCTCAGGTCTGTCATAATACGACGTCGGGATTACTCAGACAATTACAAGTCAACAGCAGCAGGTGGCCCTGAGAAGCTGACTTCTTCCAGAAATGACGAGAACTGACTAGGGCAAAGAAGAGGAGCAGGAGACATGAGAGCGGCCCTCGGGAGCGCCTGCAGAGTTATTAGTGAGGTCGTCTCTCAACAGAGCATATGAAAAGACAGCTAGCTGCCTTCAGAAACTTAAACTTCAAGAACGCAACACATCCCTGCAAAGACGCCATCCTTTCTGAGAGGGCAGACTGGCTCAGAAGCCTGTGAGGGTAGTCTTCTCCATGGGGAGGGTCTTAGTGTAGCCACAGAAAGAACAGGTGCCTCACAAACACCCCCAATAAGCAGCTTCCTCTGCAAGGGTGGGCTCCACCCCTAAACCCTGGTGGTGGACAGACCTCGCGAGATGGCAACCTTTCTCCCGGGGATAAGGGCGGATTGTGGTCACTGCCGGAGCATAAGGAGTCCCAACCCCCTGGCCCAGGGATACCGCCATCTTGTGGAAATGGATGCAACCCCCAAAGCCATGCTTGGCTTGGTGTGACTGTCCCTTCAGGGCTGCACATGGGGGCACCTGCATGGAGGCAGGCTGGCATCCAAGATGCTCCTCTCCATAGCAGTGGATGAGGCTCTGGAGCGTGGGCCCTCAGAGGGCCAAAGGCTCTGAGACCAGCATAAGCTCACCGTCCCTGAGTGCATTCCCATCAAAGAGGGATATAAACCAGGCTTTGAAGCCTGAAAATTCTCTGCCTTCGAGTTCGTTTATCAGGCATCTTTTCCCAAAGCACTGGAGTCTGGGCTGTGCCCGGTCACCACCTGGGCCACACGTTCTGGACACTGTGTCAATGTCATCAGGCTTTCATCCACAGAACCACCTAACCAGTGACAAAAAACTTCGTGGGCACTTTGGCTGTGCTCCCTTTTAAGCTCTTGAACCCCTGGTTTTCTCCTGAATTAACATCTCAGGCTTATAGCCATCAGTCTTAGGCTAATCGCCTGGCCCAGAGGTCTGGCCCTGCGTAGGCAGGAAGATGCTATAACCACCGAAATGCTGTTCTCATCTTCAAATTTCTCTGTTTATGTACATTTAAAAATGTGCATTATATACATTCATAAACCCATGTCTTAATGCATGGATAAACAGAATAGGAATGGGGGACCTGAAATAAGTGGTTCCCAAATGGCTTTTGGTCTCAGGATCTCTGTACACTCTAAATGCTAAGGACCCCAAGGAGCTTTTGTTCATGTGGGTTATACCTACTGATTAGTGGTATTAGAAATTAAATAGAAATTTTTAAAATATGTATTAATATTTTTTAAAGGAACTCATATTTTATATAAAACAATTTTATTACAAATAGTTATCTTTTCTTACAAAAATTTAGCAAGAAGAGTGACACTGACTCACATGCTTTTTTGTTTTTTTTTTTTAAAGATTTTATTTATTTATCAGAGAGCGAGAGGAAGAGAGAGCGAGCACAGGCATACAGAGTGGCAGGCAGAGGCAGAGGGAGAAGCAGGCTCCCTGCCGAGCAAGGAGCCCAGTGTGGGACTCGATCCCAGGACTCTGGGATCATGACCTGAGCCGAAGGCAGCTGCTTAACCAACTGAGCCACCCAGGCATCCCTGACTCACATGTTTGCAAATTGTTTTCACATCTGGCTTAGTAGAAGTACTGCTGAATTCTCATATCTACTTTTTTCTCTTTTTTTATAAAAGATTTTATTTATTTGAAAGAGAGAGAGACAGAGAGAGAGTATGCACCTGCACGACCAGAGGGGAGGGGTAGAAGAAGAACCAGACTCTCTGCTGAGCAGGGCCCCCCGCCCCCACTCCCCAACACAGGGCTCGATCCCAGGACCCCGAGATCATGACCTGAGCTGCAGACAAATGCTTAATTGACTGAGCCACCCAGGTGCCCCTCTCACATCTACTTCTGTATTCAGTATGTTATGTCTTAGCTTAAGAAAAAAGTCCATCCTCACATAGATATGTAACTGGAAAAGGGCAGGGTATTTCATCAGACTTTCGGGTAATCATGGCTAGTCTTCTCTGATACCACACCAAAAGGAAACAAGTGGTAGTTCCTTAAAGCTTCCCTGTAATGCGCATCCTGGACCACGCCTCTCACTCTTCTGCATCTGTCCCGCACTCTGATTGGACTGTTATCCACGTGTGATTCTGTATCCACTGTCTGGGAAAATACTGGGTCACTGAGTTATGCAGATAGTCTAAATTTTGACACATTTCATTATAATATAAAAAAAGAATCACATTTGTCAGTATTGTCACTGATCACATCAAACGTTATTAAGCACTGAGAAGTGTCAAGTGCGTAGTGGACGATGCAGGTTTTCCACACTTCTGATTTTCACTTGAAAGCTTGAATTTTTTTTTTTCACTGGCAGCTAACACACTGTCAAATATTTTCCTTGAGCTTTATTTCATTCATTTTTGGGAAAATATTTGCCAAATACCAAGACTATCATATAGTCACTGTTGTCATTTTAATTCTCCTTTTTTCGGTGCTCAAATGTCATTCTTTTAGTGTATTTTTTTTTTAAGAATTTTGTCCAGGATCTGCTCTTCTCACCAGATTTCGCTCTGAAATACTTTTCCTTTCACCTCTGAAAGCTGAAACGTTCCTTTCTTCCTTTCTCTACAGATGTACCTGGAAACTCTCTGAGCTAGTTCTCCCAGAACAGGGCCTTCAAGTTCTCTTGGGAAGAGGTGAGGTAACCAACACAGACAGACTAGGCCTGGAGCTGTACCTGGTGGTTCCTAAGGCAGCACTAATTAGCAGGGTCCCCACTCAGAGACAAGATCTCCTGGAGGCAGGGCAGCCTTTGCTCTCTCATCCAAAGAGCCCAGCACCAAAGAGCCTGGGGGGTTCTCCAAAATGCCCCCCCACCTTAGAGAAACTTCCTGTATGCTTTTTTTTTTTTAAAGTAGGCTCCGCATCCAGCGTGGAGCCCAACATAGGATTGAATTCACAACCCAGAGATCAAGAGTCAGATGCCTAACCAACTGAGCCACTCAGGTTCCCCTCCTGTGTTCCTCTTTGATCCTCTACCACATACTTCTCTGGGCAGAAGAGAAGGAAACAGGGAGGCTCTGATGAGGGAAAAGACCGAAGTCCCCTTTGACCCTGACCCCAAAATGAACTCTGCGAAGGAAACCTTGTTCATTCTGCTACAACAACAGAGGGGAATCCAAACATCTTACAATTCTAACTCAGGACTCCCAGGGGTGCCCTAGAGGATCCTCATGTTCTCCTCATCCTTTTTAGACAGGCAAGGAAGGAATACAGGAGAGAGTATAGTAAAACCAAGAGTGTGTGACGAATCCAAAAACTTAAAAAATCATTGCCCTGAACTAAATTATGTTTATTTTTAATAGCTAGCTTCTATTTCTATTTTTTATTTTTTTCAATCTAAAAAAAATTATGTTTCAGTGCAGAAGGGCTGTGTCTCCCCTCTCGGCCTCCACCTCATCCCAGCTAGCCAAAAGGAGATATGAGCTAGAAAACATAGCAGTTGGCCCTGCAGCCCCAGCCTCTAATTTGAAATAGAATATCCAATTATTCATACAAGTCTCTGCAGCAAACACTCCTTAAGCCACAGATTTATATTCTCCAACAGAGATCACTAGAAAACAAACAGAGGAACTTGGCAATATAAGTGAAAAGATTCAAAATTTTTTTTTTTTGCTTATGCAAATTACAAATCCCCACCCTTGAGAATCTACGATGTTTTACACATCTCCCTTTACAACTGGCGAGGCTGGCAGGCACCCACAGCCCCTCGGTCAGGCATGCTGCCCTGCCACGCAGGGCCCGCAGACCTCAGGAAAGCAGCAGAATGAAACTGGACCCTCCTGCGATCTTGTTCTTATGTTTATTACATTTTAAATAACATTGCTGTGTTTACTTGGGTTAAAACAGTCTCTCTAGGGTCCTGCTTTCTTAGGTTCATACCAAGGGATATACAGTTGGGAGTCACAGAAATTATGTATTTACTATTTTGGTTTGTTTCTCATTAGTAACCAGGTTAATAGTTCCTCCTTCTGAAAAGGACACTTGATCTACACGTTTGCTATTTTGAGTTAAGAGGTTCTCCGTCTTGAATATATAAGCCAGATTTCACTAACAGATCTTTTCTAAGTGATCGGAATACAGATGAGGAAATGAAGAACCCTATGTCTGTCTTAAATTATAGAATGTTTTAAATGAATGAATGTTTTGACTTCTTTAAATATTATAGAATAAATTAATGGTTAACAGTGTTGCCAAACAAATGTCCCCCTGGATATAATAAAGAGGAATCATTTGTAATAAAAGGATTCTCTCATGCAATAGAGGGATGTGAGATCCAACTGTTCCAGACTGAGTAGAATAGAGGTTCCCCTTAAACTCCATGCACACCAGTAATCCACAGAGCGGGCAGCTCTCCTTGGTGCACATGGCATGGTATTTGCATTCTGATTCATTCTAGTGTGTATTTACTCAGCTATGGTCTCTCCTTGACAAGGTGAGAGACTCAAGAGTAGTGGCGAGTCTATTTCGTTCCCAGTATCTCCACAGTTCTTGCATTCATCCCACAAACATCATCAAGCATCTACAACACGCTATGCTGTAGACCAGACAATGGAAACAGAGGAATCAGGGACAAAGGCTCTGCTCCCAGAGAAGCTGCAGGCAAGTGGGGAACACAGATCAACAGACCCGGCACAACTCAAGTTGGTGTCGGTGGGAAGGAAACACCATAGAGAGGCCTTTCAGGCCACCTTTGAACTAAGGTTTGAGGATTAGGTAGGGACTCACCAGGTGAAGAAGCTGTGAGCTAGCTTAGCTCTTAACTGAGCTAGGTGGTGATGAGAAATTCCAGGCAATGGGAGAAGCATGTGCAAACACACAGGGACATGGGACACTGTGGTGCACTTGGGAAACCACAGCAGCCAGCATGATCCTTCCCCAAATCAAAATCCTCTAATAACTCCCATCTGATCAGAACAGAACCCTAGAGTCCTCACCAGAGCATTTGAGGCCCTGGTTGGCATGGTCCCTGCCAGCTCTCCAACCTCACCAGGGTGGGCAGAATTCTAAAGATGTCCCCCAACAAGAGCCCCATCTCCTGGAGAGTCAACCAAACACTAACATCAGCATTGCTCTGAAGGGATTTTGCAGGTGTAAGCCTCCAGTCAGCTGATATCAAGATCTGGCAACTATCCAAGTGATCTGCCATGCAAAGTAGGGGGGCCTGGCAGGAAGGACCCTGTTGCCAGCATGACATTACAACATGGCCTGTGACAAAGTCCATGCCATGGAACTTTGGGCGGCCTCTATGTGGGAGCTGCCCTAGGCAGATTCCCAGGAAATAGACCTCAGTCCTACAACCACAAGGAACTGAGTTCTGACAACCACCTGAAAGGCTGTGGAAGCAGCTTCTTCCCCAGGGGCTCAGATGAGAACACAGCTGCTAATATTTGGAGTTTGAAACCCGTAACCAAGAGCCAGCTGAGCTCTGTGGGACTTCTGTCCTACAGAAACTGTGAGGTAATAAACAGGTGTTAAAGCACCAAGTCTGTGGTAATTTGTTATTCAGCAAAAGCATACTAACACACTCACTGGCTATTCTACTCATTCCATCCAAGCCCTACTGACAGCTGGTCACTGCCTCTGTGGCTCCATTTACTTAATTCCTTTGCCTAGAATGTTTTCTCTGCAATTCTCAAAGGCTCACTCCCTCACAACAGTCAAGTCTCTGCTCAAACAACACCTTCTCAGAGAAGCTTTCCTTAAAAGGAAATATAAGTAAGGCCCACCTAATATTTAGATGGGTAGGCCCACCTAATATTTAGATGGGTAGGCCCATCTAAATAAGGCCCACTACTACCTTCTATCACCTTATCTGGCTTTATTTTTTCCCCATATTATCTGATATTATAGGAAATGTGTATTTGCTCACAGTCTTTTTTTCCTGGAATATAATCATGCAAGACTGAGGCTTTCTCTGCTTTATTCACCTTGGTATCCCCTGTGCTCCGCACACAGCAGTTGCTCAGTAACCATTTGCTGAATTCATGAATAAAAGAACAAGTAATGGAAGCACAGGGTTGGGGGAGGCTCAGGAGTGTTGGCGGTTTGGGAGATCAGGATGAAGAGGCAGAGCCAGAGCACAAGGGGCTTGGATGCCATGTAAACATGTCTAGACTTAGGAAAGCAGTGGGATTTGTTGAAAAATCTTAAGCAGCAGCAGAACCAGGGATTTGTGTGTCAGAAACACCCCCCTGCGCTGGTGTGGAAAACAGATTCATGGGGGCCAACGTGGAGTCAGGAAGACCAAAGGAGACAATGCTGGAGAGGTCTGGATGACAGAGGGAGCGGGGATGGTACAGACTTAGGAGCCTTTTCTAAATCTGTGAGAAAAGACAGATGGTGGTAAATGATTGGCTTCAGTGGGTGAAAGAGAAGAGAGAGGTAAGGGCACTTGCTGAATTCTTTCTAAGGGAACTAAGTAGATGGTGCCTAGCACATCTCAATACAGTCATCAAGAATGAACTGGCAAAAACCTTTGCTTCAAGCATTGTACTATATGAACTTTCAAGACTATATCGGGATCTGAATTATCTCTAAGACTTTGCCCCATTACCACCCTTTTTCCATGGTTAGCAGTACACACATAGGATTGCTGGCATTCAGCTACTGAATGTCTCAGATAAGGTCCCTTCCTTTTCAACTGCTAAGTAAGTTACTTTCAGAAGGGTCATTCACATCTTTCAAATTATGAACATCTAAATCTTTCTTTCCCATAAAGTATGATGAAACAGAATATTTAAGGGATCCCTTCAAACTGACAAAAATAGTTAACTTAGGAAGGAAACACAGAACAACAAAACAAGATAGCTGCATAGATACTGCCGGAGAATACCTGTCGTACATAATCCTTTGGTCTTCTCCACCAGCCCCACCCCCACTGTGAGCACCCAGTGCTTGTTTATGGCTTTTCCATGGGACTGTACCCTCCCTGAGGGTAAGGGCTACTTCTATCTTGCTCACCAATGTATACTAAGCCCTTAGAACTGTATTGATCACATGGCAGCCAATTAATAAATAAGGGCAAGCATGGACAAATGAAAATTTAAGTCCACTGGGGCACCTGGGTGGCTCAGTGGGCTAAGCCTCTGACTTCGGCTCAGGTCATGATCTTGGGATCCTGGGATCAAGCCCCCCATGGGGCTCTCTGCTCAGCGGGGAGCCTGCTTCCCCCTCTCTCTCTGCCTGCCTCTCTGCCTACTTGTGATCTCTCTGTCAAATAAATAAATAAAATCTTAAAAAAAAAAAGAAAATTTAAACCACAAAAAACCACCTTTGTATATAGTCCAAATAAGGCCTCAGAAAATTAGAAATTTCTACTCTGGGACTTTGATTCACTTAATATGGTAGACCAGACACCCTGAAAACTAAATGATAAGTTACAAGTATATTTTCAAATGCATTGTGGAAGTTGCAAGAAAGATAAATCCTCAAGGAGCATAGACATATACAAAACCCATACAGAAACAGAGAACAAATCAAGAACACAAAACATGAACAAGAGGGTAAGAAGCAAAGCATGAAGGGTAAGCCCTAAACCCACAGAAGTCAGCAGCTAATCGTAAAGCAATGAGAAAGGGACTATATCGCCCTACAAAAATAATATGCAAAAAGAAGTAAGTACATAAAAATTAAGAAGGTAGCATGCTCTCCAGCAAGGGGAACCAAGAAGGAAACCTATTGTCTCCACCACAAATCCTGATGGAAAAAATGACAGTAATAAGAATCTTCTCTAAGAACTTGTAACCGCAGATCGGCCTTCATGTTGGTTGGGATTCAAATTTATACTACCTGCTTTGACAGAGAATCCAAAGTTAGAAATTAAAGTGTCTGGGTTGGTGGTGCCATCAGTAAGGAAACAGTGTAAATACTTTCTGGGGGGAAAACTTTATCAACAGAATGCCACTCAGGATATCCACAAATGGGGTCAAACATAAATTTCCTTTCAGAAATAACCACATACACAAGGAAGCAAGCCCCAATCACTGAAATCAGCACAAAGAACAATAGACTGAGATCCTCAAAGACTTCAGATACCAGAATATCAGATATAAGCAATAAAATAACAATGTAGGATTAAAAAAAAAAAGACGGAGTCAAAAAGTGATCTCAGAATAAACAGATGGTTATAAAAATAAAAACTGAATATAGAATCTGCTACAGAATAGATTAAACATGACCTAAGAAAATATGACAAATCTATGAAGAAACTATAAACAAATACACAAAGACACTATACAGAACACAGCACAGAGAGAAAAGTTGATAGGAAATATAAAAGCGATGCGGAAGGTAGAATGAGAAGGCCTAATTACATTTAACCAGAACTCCAGAAGAAGACTCGAGAGAGAAAAAGAAAAAGCAATCATCAAAGAAATAATGATGGGAAGTCTTCAAAATCAATGAAAGATGCCCATTCTCAGATTCAGGCATCCCAATGTATCCTCTGAAGTATTTCAACAAAAATACATTCTCGCCTAGACACACTGCAAGGGAACTATAAATCATCAAAACCAGAGAGAAGATAATTAAAGCAGCCCAAGAGCCAAGGAAGGCTGCCCTCCGCGGATTAGGTTGGCCGTGGGGGGTCTTCATCAGCCAGAAGGGAACGTGAGGAGCTCAAAACTTCCTGCCCAGTGAAACTACCAAGAACAAGGGTGAATAAAGACAGTTTTAGATAAATAAAGACAGAGAACACCATTTGGGAAGAATGAAGAGGATGCCAGAAGAAGAGCTGAAGATCTCAGAGCGAATGAGGCACACAGTAACTGGTTACCGTGTAGATGACTCCGAACCAGCACGGATGCTATAGAACAAGACGGATGTGTCATCTGTGGAGTTTTTAAAAAAAAAAAAAAAAAAAAAAGTGCTGGTGGGCGCCTGGGTGGCTCAGTGGGTTAAGCCGCTGCCTTCGGCTCAGGTCATGATCTCAGGGTCCTGGGATCGAGGCCCGCATCGGGCTCTCTGCTCAGCAGGGAGCCTGCTTCCCTCTCTCTCTCTCTCTGCCTGCCTCTCCATCTACTTGTGATCTCTCTCTGTCAAATAAATAAATAAAATCTTTAAAAAAAAAAAAAAAGTGCTGGCAAAGATGTGGAGAAATCGGAACCCTTAAGCGTAGTTGTTGGGGATGTAAACGGTACAGCTTCGAGAAGACACAGTATGGAGGTTCCTCACAAAATTCAAAATAGAGCTACCATTTGATCCAGTAACTGCACTTCTGAGTAGATAGATACCCAAAAGAACTGAAAGCAGGATTTCGAAGAGATATTTGTGCATACGTGTTCTTAGCAGCATTCTTCACAGAAGCCAAAATGTGGAAGCAACCTAAGCATCCACTGATGGAAGAATGGATCAACAAAATGTGTACATACACAATGGAATGTTACTCAGCCTCAAAGAGGAAGGAAATGCACAGGCTACCACATGGATAAACCTTGAGGACTTTGTGCTAAATGAAGTAAACCAGTCACCAAAGGACAAATAGCATACAATTTTATTTATTTAGATTCTATTTATTTATTTTAGAGAGAGAGCGAGAGAGTGAGCGTGCACACACAAGTAGGGGGAGGAGTAGAGGGGGAAGGGCAAGCAGATTCCACAACGAGTGCTGAGCCAGATGCAGGGCTTGAGCTCACAACCTGAGATCCTGACCAGAGCTGAAATCAAGAGTTGGATGCTTAACCGACTGAGTCCCCGAGGCACCCCTGGACGATTTACATAAAGTGTCTAATTAACTCATGGTTCATTAACTGTACACTTAAAAATGGCTAAGCTGGTAAATTTTATGTGTACTTTACCACATTTTTTTTTGAAAAAAGACAAACGAATGGAATGGCTGGGCAACCTCGTCAGTTAAGCGTCTTGATCCTTGGATTTTGGCTCACGTCAGGATCTCAGGGTCATCAGACCGAGCCTCATTTCAGGCTCCATGCTCAGTGGGAAGTCTGCTTCAGAAATCTCCCCCTCTCTCCCTCTCCCCAAACACTCACTCTCTCTCCAAAATAAATAAATAAAATTAAAAAAAAATAGTAAAGAGACAAACTAAAATATAAGGCAACAATGGTATATAAGCCAAGTGGAAGGCCACTGCCAGAGCTAGCGTCCTCAGGTCCTCTATTGTTCAAAAAGAAGTAAAGGGGGGCACCTGGGTGGCTCAGTGGGTTAAAGCCTCTGCCTTCGGCTCAGGTCATGATCCCGGGGTTCAGGGATTGAGCCCTGCATTGGGTTCTCTGCTCAGCAGGGAGCCTGCTTCCCCACCTCTCTCTCTCTCTGCCTGCCTCTCCACCTACCTGTGATCTCTGTCAAATAAGTAAATAAAATCTTTAAAAAAAAAAAAAAAAGAAGAAGTAAAGGTACTGTTTCACTTTATGTTTTATAAAGTAATTGTATTTTAAAAGTAACCACTCAATGAGGAGTAGGGTATTTTTAAAAAGACAATACAAAATAAGGCAATTTTTAAAAACCCGTAGGTTTGAAAAAATGTACAGTCAGTACAGACATACAGAATAAGAGGCAGTGATAAGCCCAAATACTATAAATCACTAAACACAGTAACTGTTACCTAGATTAAACTCACAAAGCAGATTTTCAGAAGGTAGAATATAGCATATATAGGATACAATAAGAGTGGTATTTTGAAGGAAATGTATAACCATAACATTTATTTTTAGGAAAAAGAAGACTGAAATTAATTAAGTGTCCAGCTTAAGTTAAAAGAATAAACAAAAATAGAACAGAGATAAAGGAGAAAAACTAAATATAAAACAAATGATACAACAGGGGAGCAACAAATAAAGTCTTGTTCTTTGGAAAGCCCAATAAAATGAACCTCTGACAGATGTCACCTGGGGGAAAAGAGAGAAAGCACAAAACAATCTAGGAATGACAAGAGGGCATAGCCATAGGTACAAGAGAGCACAGGAAGAGAATCCTCTGAACACTTTTAGGCTAATAAATTTTAAAACTTAGCATAAATGAACAAATTCCTAGAAAGATACTAAATAGACTCAAAAAGAAACAGAAATCTGAAGAGCCCTCGAACCCATTTAAAAAACTGAATCAGGGGCGCCTGGGTGGCTCAGTGGGTTAAGCCGCTGCCTTCGGCTCAGGTCATGATCCCAGGTCCTGGGTTTGAGCCCCACATCGGGCTTTCTGCTCAGCGGGGAGCCTGCTTCCTCCTCTCTCTCTGCCTGCCTCTCTGCCTACTTGTGATTTCTCTCTGTCAAATAAATAAATAAAATCTTTAAAAAAAAAAATAAAAAACTGAATCAGTAATTCAACGTCGTCCCACAGGCCCCGATAGTTTTACTATCTAGCAAATTCTGCCAAACGTTGGAATTATTTTTTACTTGAAAATGATATAAAAGCTTCAAGAGACTGGAAAAAGATGATATTTTAACTTTGATCCCCAAAGCAGAGAAGGTCAGTAAAAGGAAGTATAGCGTAATCTCGCACATGAATAGACATTTAAAAAAAAAAAAACCTTAATCTCGCACATGAATAGACATTTAAAAAAAAAAACCTTCAATAAAATATTAAGAAACCAATTCTAACAACATATTAATATACGCCATAATCACACTAAGTTGACTCCAGGAATACAGGGTCAGTTTAATGGTGAAAACCTACAGATACAATTTATCACATTAACAAGTTAAGGGAGAAAAATCATTTGAGGCATCTAATTAATGGGAGAAAAAAGTACTTTAAAAAAAATCATCCTTGGGAGTTCAGCAGGGAAAAACAAACTCCTCACAAACAAAATACAGAACTTCCATGAGGGCTTTCATGCCCTCAGCAAGTATTATTTTTAATGGCAAAGTAGTAGTAATTACTAATTACAAAGTATTAATGGCAAAATCAAACCATCAATCAGAAACAAGACAAGGATGTCCATTCTTACTTCTATGCACTACTGTCTTGAGGTCCTAGCCCATACAGATAAATGAGAAATAAAAGGTATAAGAACCAGAAAAAGGAGAACAAAATTGTCATTTTTCACAAATGCTTACTGTCACATTAGGACAAAAAGAATCCCTACAGACCTTACAAGGAAGTAGAGCAAAGTTCCTAGACAGGAAGCACCGTCAAAAATCTTTTACCTAAGACTTACTGAGGGTCGTGGCTAGAAGGCTTGTATATCAAGGGCAGAGTTCTTGCTTGTGGGTGCCCATTGACCACAATGAACTCATTCTTAGAACACCTAACTGAAATGCAAGACATAGAGATATGTGGGACCCATAGGCCAAGTTTTTCTGTTACCCCCAAGTGGTGGGGCCAAGGAGGAATAATCACTGAACCCCCGAGGTCTACTGGTTTACCATTCTTAACCAACTCATGACCAGGGCATGTTCCACAATCAGGAAAGGTGAACCCAACAACTGAGACAAAGTTTGCCCTCCATTGGCAACTTGGTGCCTGTAGCCCATTCATATGTGGATATGGCCTTGGAACCTAGAGCCTTCACCCTCCATTCTCCACCACAAGCAGCCATCAACATCTTGGGATCCTGTTTGGGAGGATGTGGGGATGGAAGGATGGCAGGAAGGAAGAGCTAGCAACAGGCTTTAAATCTACTAGTAGTCTGTGTTCACTGGACAGTATTTCTCACTAGACCATGTTCTTTTTAGGTAAAATTAATATATAGGACAGTCTAGCATCCTCATTTTATATTTTATTAGATGATATCCATGGTGCTAAGCCTTGTCCATCTCACCAGCCTCAGCTCCTCACCCTGCTCCTCACACTCTGTAAATCCAAATTGTTTGGAATTCCCTGAACCAAGAGGCCTTGAATCCCCACCGTCTCTTCCCACCTTCTCTGACCACTCCTTCCCCTACCCTCTACAACTCACATAAAAACATCTCCCAGCACTCCTTTTTTATTATAAAACTTTATGACAAATAATTATAGTTCAATATATGTACTCTTGTCCATCTCCCTTACGGGACTGTGAGCTCACTAAGAAAAGGGACTGTATTTTATTCACTCTTGCATCCTCAGGGCACAGTTGCATGATAAGTGTTGGTTTGAATGAATGAATGAATGAACAAATGCGTGTGTGTGTGTGTTTGCGCACATGTGTGTGTGTTTCTCTCCACTGTGCAAAAGGTCTAGACTTCAACCCTTCTCTTTGCCACAACTCCTTGGATTCACCAAGTGAAGAAAAACATTGGAGGGAGAGAGGGAACAAGAGAAAACTTTCTGACTGATGGGCCCCCCACATTAAGGAGCTAATTTAGCCACAAGCCTATGCCTGAACTGTAGTGGCCTCCGACAGAACCCCTTTGGCTGTGGGTCGTTGCTGTCAGGGCTGTGCTCAGCTCCCCAGGCCCACTGAGACCAAATGTTTTCAAAGTGACATTGAGGGCTGGCTGCTCCTGCTGAAAATGACTCTCTCTGGACATGTCTGAAATGCCATGTTTGAAGTTCATCAGGGAGAACTCCAAGAGGAAAGAGAGTTTACTACAGGGCCGTTTCCATCAGCTTCTGGGAAAATGAGAAAAAATGGACACATAAAACAGGGCTGGCCTGCTAAGTAGAGAGATGGTGTCTCTTGGAAAAATCTCAACTGGTATGTGATTAGATGGACAGGTTCTTTACTGATGCTGGGAACCATATAGCCGTCCCAGAGACCAGGAAAGAGGTACTTCCTACTCTAGGCGGGGGCTCATTTTATATATATACTCTTTTTGTCTTTTTTTTTTTTTTTTAAGATTTTATTTGTCAGAGAGAAAGAAAGAGTTAACAAGCAGGGGGAGCAGCAGGCAGAGGGAGAGCAGGGCAGGGAACCTGATTCAGGACTTGATCCTAGGACCCTGGGATCATGACCTGAGTCAAAGGCAGATGCCTAATTCAAAGAGCCACCCAAATGTCCCAAGTCTTTGCTAATTTTAAAAGGGATGTAGCTTTAAAAATGGATAACTCTAATACTTTTAGATGTGCACCCACGAAAATGTATTTTGATTTCATCACCTTGCAAAATAAATGAGAGTCACTCTCCCACATCTCACAATGTATTTATTGACCTTACCTATTAAAGTTGGCTTCACTAGGAGGAGACAGGATTAAGGGTGGTGCATATTTTATATTCTCCTCCAGGGTTAACATACTGACATGATAAGTTCATCTTCACTAATACACCACACCTCGGGGATATTCCTTCATGAATAAACCAAAAGATCTGCTTTAGGGAGGTGCATCCTCCGCAGAAGCTCACAGCTCTGCAGTGGGGGGAGAATGCACCTTCCGTTTCTGGTTGTCAAGAGCTACAAACAGTTCACCAGATCTGGTGGCCAAGACTGACCACTTCCCTTCATCTGAATATTAAACTTCAGCTGATGCTCCTAAAATCCCGTTCACTTCTTTGAAAACCAGAGCACACTCATTCTGAGCTGCCCTTACCCAAATCCTGCAATCATTTTCACATGCAGTACACCACGAACTCCGTACTCCGACTTTGCTTTTGGACTCTAGGGCCAGTCTTTGCCTCTCACTACAGTCTTATCCAAATAGATTAGGTCTTTTTCCAAACGCCAAGATTTTTTTGGATCTCATTTCTGTCATTTTGACATATCTTTCTTCTATGATTCATGTCATCCACCAGTGTGATCTGTAGGTCAATACTACTATCTAAACGATTTTTTAAAAATTGGCCAGAGTGGGCCAAGACATGGGTCAGTCAGGACACATCCTACGTCAGGCTTCATCTACGCCCCCTGGGCTGCCTCTCACCTGAGTTCTATCACCAGAGACTGACATCTGCTTACACACCTTTTCAACCTTCCTTTCCTCTCCCAACAAATTACCCCAGGAAGGAAATTAATCTGGTATGACTTGCTTTAGGCAACGCCCTGCTAATATACAGAAAGTTGCTGTTTCCTCCACCACATATGCAAAAGTCATTACCCTAATAATCCTTTTAAGATACTTCCTGAGATCAGGTCAATTGCATCATTTTACAGGTTAATTTCATCTCTCTGGTTCCTTTCTGGAAAACTGAAATATTCCTCTGTCTTCCCTGTAGGGCCTTGTACCTGCATTCCTCCGAGTTGATGGTCTCGGCCTAAGGCTCAGGCTCCTTCGGTCTTTTGGGGCATCCGGGCCTCACCTCATTTGGCGGCATTAGAGCCTCTTGCTTCAGCCTCTTCTGCTCCAGGCTGACAGTTTTCTTTCTTTCCATAGATCTTACCCTTTCCAATCAGACAAGTCAGTTCTTTGACAAAAGAAAAAAAAAAAAAAAAAAAAAAGCAAGCCAGACAGAGGCTCAGCAGTTTGGTTTCTCCCCATGCCCCTCTCCCTGGTTTTATTGTTCCAAACCTAACTTCTGAAAGCCCTTTTTGTTACCCTTAGCCTTTTGCACAATCCTCCGCTCACTCTGCACTCAGTTTCTTTGCTAGCCGAGAGCCACCCTCTGATATGGTCCTTAGTTGCATGGGTTGCATGGCCCAAGCTTTCCTGGACCTGGGTCCAAGGCCAGGACAGCCCAGAGCAAGTGGTGGTGGCACAGAGCAGGCAGGCCTTGAGGGAAGGGTTATCTAGAAAGCACCATCTTCAACTACCCAGTCAAGGATGTGTATACCTGGAAACGTGGTACCTGGAAATATGTTAAGGTCAGAAGTCAAGAAAAGCAGAATTGTTTAGAGACTAGGGAGTGACGCGAAGGGCTGGCCCATGGGTGGGAAGTTAGGTCAGCGGCGAAGATGATGGAAAGAACAGATGCTGGTAAGGTTGGAGGCCTCAAAAGGGCACTCCTTTTCCTTAGGGCCATGAACGCTTCACAAAGACACAGCCCCTGGCCGGCCTTTAAAGCTCTCCCACCCAGCATGAAGCTAGGCACACAGGCCATGGTCAACGTACCCGTGGATGAATTCCTCAGAATGGCCCCAGGCTCACCAGGCCACATGAGGGGGACCCAGCTGAAGACAGTCCTGCAGACACAGCCTGAAACCAAGAATGACCTGAATGGTCACTTACTTCTTCCTCCTTCAAACTGTGCTGGGCGTGCTACTCACGGGTGTCCTCAACTGTGCTTCCCTTTCAGAGCCTCGAGCCGTGCAATAGCCGTAATATTTCCTTCAACTCTGGCAACCTTTCTTCTTGAGCCCCACGGTAAGCTGCAGATGAGGACACCCTTTCCTCCCTGGCTATCCATGAGTCTAAGGCCTGGGGATTTCAGATACTCCTGCTTCTTCCACTTCGGCAGCCACCTCCTGCTTCTCTGTCTCTTTCGATCTCATTTGAGAAGACAGCAATGCCTGATTAATATGTTCATGGCATGTATTAAAACAATGGCAACTAAACCACCTCCTCAGGCGGATTCCCTAATCCTGTGAAAAAAGGCATCATTTAAATATCCTACACGGGACACACACTCCGGTGAGTCTATACAGGAATCCAAAGTTAATCAGCTGATTAAAAACTTGACACGGTCAGCGGTCAACGGCTAACCTGTGCTCAGCACAATTCCGGTGACAGCATTAAGCTAAAAGCTGCGGCTCAAATCTTAACTTGGCAGCAGTCAGTCAAATTGAATAGAGGAAGAATGAGAAAAACCGTATCAAGGCCAGTATGTCTCTTGGCAGGCCTAGAGGGTCTGGCATCGTGATTCATTAGGCTTCAGGCTGTCTGAGCCCAAACACAGCACTTTTGATAAAAGCTTTGTTTGGCTCGGGTACACTATTTGCCCTTTCCTCACTCCCCCGGGCCCATCCCCCCCAACCTCCAGCCCCTCCTTGTTCCCTCTAGAACTGTGTGTCTGTCAAGGTTTCTTCTCAACTAACTCAAAGGCAGAATAAGAGTGCTGTGGTTTTGAGATAATGTGCTTCGAGACCTCTAAGAGGAAAGATTCCACTGAGCCAGACAGATGGAACACAAGCCCTCAACCTGCCTTCCAAGGGCAGGCAGCCGTCCTCAAGGAGGCTGCCCAACCAAACCTTGGAAAAGCAGCCATCACCCCTCAGGCAAAAGATGTCTCCCACAGTCATCCATTTACCTCCTCTGCCCAGAGAATCATCATGGGACCCCGCAGGAAAGCATCATCCCCTTGCTGCTGACACAGGCCCACAGGGAGGGCAGCCCTGGGGACAAATCTGCTTTAATTAAATAAAAAAGTTTTAGAAAAAGAATCGAGTAATGAAAAACGGTTTTGTTTTATCATTTGCTTAAAAGATTAGATCTTTTCCTATTGAACTCTGTCTCTCCTCTTAAGAAGAAAAACCTTCCTTTGAACAGTACCCCTAATGCACCTCCCGCCTAACTTCTCTGCTCCCCTCCAACCCCAAGGCTCGGCCTCCAAGGCTGACTCCTTGGAACAGATGTGGTGGGGTTCCTCAGGGCTAGGTCCTAAGGTCCCTTCTTTATGCTTTACACAGCTCTCTCCCTTGGTGAGGACATCTGTTTCCATGGCTTGAATTTCACATCTATACAGACTCCTAACTTTGCAACTTTCAGCACAGCTTTCTCTCCAGAGCTCCAGGCTCATAATACTGGCTGGTTAACACCCCCACTTGACACCCCCCCCCAAACATAAGTCTCAACTCTCTGCCATCCACTAAATAAAATGCAGCCAAAGAAACAAAGCCCTGTTCCCCTCCCAGTCTTTCCCATCTCATACACCCAGCTGCCTGAGCCATGCCTTGCTGTCCCCCTCGCTCACCCCACATCATCCCACCTTCAGGAAGTCCCACAGACGCTACCTACCAAATAGATCTTGAACCCACCCCCCTTTACCTCCTCTACCACCGTCCTAGCACAGACCTCCGCCTGCTTCCTGTGCTTCTGTGACCACTTCCTGCCCCCCACTCCAGTCCCTCTGCCCCACCAATTTCTTTTCCACGGAGGCCAAATGATATTCTAAAACCTGAATCAGATCACATTATTCCTTTACTTAAACCCTTTAAAGGCTTCCCTTCGCCCTCAGGAGAAAACCTAAACTCCTAACACCAAGATGAAGACTAGTACCACCAAATAGAAATACAATGTGAAAACCACAGGTTTGGTTTTTTTGTTTGTTTGTTTTGTTTGTTTTTACAAAACCTGTGCTGTGTAAAAGTGCCCCACCACCTATCTCCCCCATCCCCCCACCCACCTCCCCTCTGCTAACCATCAGTTTTTAGTTAAGAGCCTGTTTCTTGTTTTGCCTTTCTCTCTTTTCCCCGCTTCGCTCATTTGTTCTATTTCCTCAATTCCACGAGGGAAATCATATAATTGTCTTATTTCACTTAACATCATACCCTTTAGTTCCATCCATGTTTTTGCAAATGACAAGATTTCATTCTTTATGATGGCTGAGTGATATTCCATTGTGTGTGTGTGTGTGTGTGTGCGCGTGCACATCTTTATTCATATGAAAACATGTACTTTTAAAAGTTTTCTAGTAGCTGATTAAAAAGAAATAGGTAAAATTAATTTCAATCTTATTGAACATATTTCAAAAATAATACCGTTTTAATACATAACATAATAAATATTAGTGAAGTATTTTACACTCTCTTTTTATATTAAATCTTTAAATGTTCCCTCCCCCAGAGAGGTCTTTCTTTCACCCAATCCAAGGAACTCTTGCCTCTCCTCATTTTGTGATTCTGTACTGATTGATGCGTTTGTCCACACGCCCCCTACCCTGGGCACTGCCTAAGGGCCCAGCCTGTTATCTATGTCAATCTCTATGGGTACTTGGTACCCAGCATCATGCCTGGCACAAAATAAGCTCAATAAACATTTACCGAAGAATAAATAGCAAAGATACTAATGTTAAGTACAAGGGCAAGTGGGAAAGGCCCGGGGCCCAGCCACAGAAGAGAGACTCTATTCTCTGTCTCTGTATAATGGTGTGCTGATCTTTCAGTGCCATGCAAGGCTATTATTATACCTGTAAGCATGAATGGTGGCCAAGACACACCGCTCTAGGGCAGCTCAGGGCAGACCCAGAGAGCAGGACTTGGGCCAAACTCTGGCAATGTGTGGGAAACTTTCTCCCACAGAAGCTGCAGACACTGAATGTGATCTCAGGTTACGGCCAAGGATTAGAGCCTCCAGGAGGAAGGAAGGAGGAGCCCCTTCTCCATGCTAGGTTCTGTAACAGGCATCCTCACATGGGATTCTATCTGGCCTTATAGCGGCCCTTTGAAGAAGGGGTCAGAATCAGAAAGGTAAAGTAACTTACACAAGGTCACAAAGCTACTGGGTCTGGTTGCTTGAATCAGCGCCAAGATTACTAGCAGCATTCCCACAACTACGTCAGTATCCCAGCAAAGGCATCAGCGGCCTTCAAGGTCAGGTGTCACACAGCAGGGTCGGGGCAGGAGGAGAATAAAGGGCTGGCGATCAGGGGGCAGCTGCTGAGACGCCCCAGCAGGCGGTGCCAGGCTCCAGTGCGGAAGTCAGAGCTCTGCCATTTAGCGCAGCCTTCGTATTTGGTGACCACTGAACCTTCACAGCACTCCCCAGAGGGAGGCATTTTCACCCTCATTTTATGATTTAGAACTTGCCCCAGCTCACATGCGTAATAAGTGGCAAAACAGGGATCTGAACTGAGACCTTTGGGTTGGGAGCCTGCAGTGTTCTCCTCGTCACAGCAGGAGTTATTTCAGCTTTGGTTACCATGTCTGCGGGTGCATCTGGGATCACAGACAGTCCAGGAGGCACAAAGGCTGGGCCCATTATAGAAGGTTTCTCAGACTTCTAGAATCTTTTTTATTTTATTTATTTATTTGTCAGAGAAAAAGAGAAAGAGCGCAGGGGAAGGGTAAGGCAGAGGCAGGAGAAGCAGACACCCCACTGTGCAAGGAGCCCAATGCAGCACTTGATCCCATGACCCAGGGATCATGACCTGAGCCGAAGGCAGACACTTAACCGACTGAGCCACCCAAGCATCCTAGACTTCTATAATTTTTAAGTAACGTCAGAATCTATTAAACAAGAAGACCATACGCTTGTCTTCGGGACCTCTAAGAGGAGACTGCCTGAAATTCTACAACCAGCTCTGCAGCTCGTCTCCTGGGGACAGTTGGCATGGTGGCAGCATGGCAAAGGGGGCCACCGTGAGCGGCCTGCCAGCTTGTCAGTCCTGAGGCTCCAGTATGGGCCCCATGGAGGCATCCCCTTCCCATGAACAACAGCAGTGACAGCTTCTCCAGCCTGTATCTTCGGTCCAGGCCATGGAGGCTCCCGAATCCACATATACTGAGAGGTGTAGAAAACTCTGGTTTCTGACTCTCAGAAGACTAAAAACCTGACCTTTCCCCAAAGAGCATGCAGGAGACCTAAGAAACCCTCGTTTATATGTCCTGGGGAGGGCAGAGAAGATGTCGAGCAGTATCACTTGGCAAGGACTGCTTTGTGTAATTCTCTGACCATTTTCTACGTTGACATTTACACTCACTGAAAAACAAAAAAACTTTTCCGTTTTCCCCAGAACAGCTGAGAATGCACAGATCCCAGCCTTTAGGTTCAAATCATCCCTGTCAGTAGAGAACTGAAGACCACTGTCAGGCAGCTGGTAGACCAGTAGGCATTTCCCAGTCCCCAGGCTCTCTGCACCACCCCCACTGCACTGGTGGTTGGGGTGGGGTGGGGGAGGGGAAGATGCCCAGCAGGGGCTGAGCTCACCTCTGACCCAGCTGCTCCTGGCTCAGCACACCGGGGGCCACCAGGGCCTGAACGTGCCCCATGCCTCAGAATGCACGACCCCAACCACAACAGCTGCTTTCAAGCACCAAGGGGTAGAAACACAACTTGAAATTTCAAAAATAAAAATTCAACAAATGGACTACAACTTGCCTGGAGACATTCTTGGCTATTAAGCGACTGTCACTCGGCTAACTCAATAAATGTGCCTTCTATTAAACAGAATCTGTTAATCCAGTACATAGACTTTTGCAACTCTGAACCCATATCCTCCATGCACAAAAAGCTTCCAATCTGCAGAGAACAGATACACTTGTACACAACTAAAATGCAGGTATTTGCATGTGGACCTCTACATTATAGATCCCTCTGATCAACTGCAAGCTAAAGACATATTTGCATGTCTGGGGAAACATCCTGCTTTGTTAAAGAGAAAGTTGAAAGTTCTAGAACTTGGTGGTCAAGAGGAACCAATGAAATAATTTGGGGGGTGAGGGCACTGATACAGCCCAGAGTTAGATGTGTAAATCAGTGTTTTGAGGGACACCTGGGTGGCTCAGTCAGTTAAGCCTCTGCCTTCAGCTCACATCATGATCTCAGGGTCCCAGAATTGAGTCCCGCATCAGGCCTCTTTGCTCAGTGGGGAGCCTGCTTCTCCCTCTCCCTCTGCCTGCCGCTCCCCCTGCTTGTGTTCTCTCTCGCTCTCTCTGGCAAATAAATAAAATCTTTTAAAAATTCAGTCAATCAATCAATCAATCAATCAATCAGTGTTTTGAGAAGAATCTGCACAGATCCAAAGCCTTCCACTTTGCTTCCACTCAAAAGAGCAGACACTGCAACATGGTAGGTAACTTACCGCCTGGGAAAGTATTCCGGATTTTAATTTGGGATCATTCTTCAGACCTTCTGGGTCCTGTCAGTTAAAACACTTGTGACTAGTCAGTCAGCTCTGCTCATGCAAACTAATGAAACATCACATTGTCCCACCACATGCTCCCACAGCACGCAGGGCCGAAGGGATTAGGCACCAGGCAGCTGTTCCCGGGAATGCATGCCTCCACGTACCCGAAGACAGGAAGAGGACCTGCACCACTCTCCCAGAGCCGATCCTTTGGCTCTCCTGACAACACAGACATCTCGACAACAGGAACAAGTCCCGTCTCGGCCCAAGGAAGGTCCCAGATTCAAATAAAAATTCACCCTTGAAGATAAGTGACTCAAAGGGACAGCAATCAAACAAACGCTCCTGTCGAGAGGAAATCCTGTCTGCCCACCTCTTGGGGAAGCCTTACTCTGCCTGCACAACAAAGGCTCCTTCTGTGACATCAAGCAGCAGGTTTAAGAGCACCCTGGCTTCTCACTTTGGCCACCTTCCAAAACCACAAGTACATCCAAGGGCAGCCAAGACAACAACAAAGCCAAGAGATACAGTCTCCAAATGAGGAGAGACCAACTCTCCCTTCCAGGCTTGCCTTCTGCCTGGCTCCTGGTGGCCAAGACTCCATTTCCCCAAGGTGGGTGTTCAAGGTGCCCTGGGTTTCAGACTCTGGGGACTGCAAGCTTTCCATGCAAGAGGATAGCTCAGAAGATGCCCCCAGCTGAGGCCAACATTTTCAGAAGGCTGTGGGGCCCAGTGTCTGGGGAAGGACCCACAGCACTCTGGGTTCTAATCTTTGCTCAGTCACCCACTAGGGTCTGAGCTCAGGTGCCTCAACATTCCTGAACCACCTTCTCAACTGTGAATGAGAACTAAAACTGCTGCTACTCATGATGAAATCTGCCAGGTCTCTCACATGGGGTGAGGATGGGCACACAGGATAATTTATGAACATATCATTAAGGATATTTTAAAACTATAACATGTGAGAGAGAGTAATTTTTGTGGCTAGGACACATGTTTGTAAGACTGCTTAATAATACAAATTTTTAGATTAAAGGGGAAATTTCCTCTGTTTTGCCTGGGGTCTTCCACAGGGCAGATATTCAATTAATATGCAATTATAATAAGGGTAACTTTTTAAAGATTAAGGAGCTAAATATATTTGTCAGGAAAATAGCAAACTTGCAATTTATCAGAGTATTTTACAAGGCAAAAAGGTGTTGTCTGGTGGGTTTCCCTCTGAGTGTAGGTGGGGTGTACAAGGTGGGTCTGGGCTTTCCCAGATGACCCCATTATCATTGTGCCAACAGCAAATAGGACAAAATGGAAGATTTTCAGACTTGACGTCCAGGCAAGTCACCGTCGAGTGACTGTCAGGCAAGTCACTGTCACTGAAATTAACCTTTGAATTCATTATGAAAAGTAACAAGTAAGGCCAAAAAAAGTTAACCTCAAACAAGTCCCCCCATCAAAAAAAATAAATAAATAAAAATAAATAATCTTGTTAAAAGTAGACCTAACTAGTCTCACACCTTGGGGCCAGAGATCTAAAACTCTTAACTTTAAAAGCTCCCAGCATGGGGTGCCTGTGTGGCTCAGTGGGTTAAGCATCTGCCTTCAGCTCAGGTCATGGTCCCAGAGTCCTGGGATCAAGTTCCGTGTGGCGCTCCCTGCTCAGTGGGGTGGTCTGCCTCTCTCTCTGCCCTGGCCCCTCCCTGGGCTCATACTCTCTCCCTCTCAAATAAATAAAATCTTTTAAAAATAATAAAAAAAAAAAAGTTACCAGCTCCCAGCTTCCAGTAGTGAGTGAGTGAGTAGTGGGTGGTTGGTGTTTTCATAGCAGCTGAGCTGTAAGAGCTGAGTTAGGTCTAGAAATGCTATTTCTCCCTCAGGGCAGCTCTGCTGAGGCACCTCAGGCAGTCCTCCCCCTCTGGGGGCCCAGATTCTCATTCAAACCTTTCTGTCCCTTCCTTTTCACACAAGCACAAGCTTTATTTGTTAATCCTGTGGCTTGCTCCAAAAAAGGAACTGAAGCAGCTAATAATCATATCAGCAATATTTAAAAGGATAAAAATAACAATACAAGGTACTTTGAACTCCTCAAAACCGGGAACACCTCAAGATAGTTTATTTTTTTTTAATAAAGATTTTTATTTATTTATTTGACAGAGATCACAAGTAGGCAGAGAGGCAGGCAGAGAGTGAGAGGGCGAAGCAGGCTCCCTGCTGAGCAGAGACCCCCCCCCCCCCCCCCCCCCCCCCGCTGTGAGGCTGGATCCCAGGACCCTGGGATCATGACCTGAGCCGAAGGCAGAGGCTTTAACTCACTGAGCCACCCAGGTGCCCCTCAAGATAGTTTTTAAAGTGCATTGTGTGAACCAAATATAGGGGCGTCTGGCTCGGTTGGTCGAGCATGAAACTTTTTTTTTTTTTTTTTAGATTTTATTTATTTGTCAGAGAGAGAGGAGAGCAAGCGAGCACAGGCAGACAGAATGGCAGGCAGAGGCAGAGGGAGAAGCAGGCTCCCCGCCAAGCAAGGAGCCCGATGCGGGACTCGATCCCAGGACGCTGGGATCATGACCTGAGCCGAAGGCAGCTGCTTAACCAACTGAGCCACCCAGGCGTCCCTTTTTTTTTTTTTTTTTTTTTTTTTAAAGATCATTTGACAGACAGAGATCACAAGCAGGCAGAGAGACAGGCAGAGAGAGAGGAGGAAGCAGGCTCCCTGCCGAGCAAGGAGCCCGATGCGGGGCTCGATCCCAGGACCCCGGAATCATGACCCGAGCCGAAGGCAGAGGCTTTAACCCACTGAGCCACCCAGGTGCCCCAAGCATGAAACTCTTTAGGGTCCTATGTTTGAGCCCCATGTTGGGGGTAGAAATAAGTAAATAAGTAAAATAAGTAAAATTACTCAAAAAAATAAGTAAATAAATAACATTTAAAAATAACAAAATCTATTAATAAGACCAGGGAGCAAAATGGGATTTTATGATCCTTTGACGAGACCTGCTCACTCAGCAGTAACCCTAAAGGATATGTGTTTGTTACTTCCTGTATTTGCCTTTCACAATGAGGTATTTTAATTTAAGCGACGAAGTTGTGATTTGGATGAATGTAGTTCTGAATGATAAACACACATAAGCCAGCAGGGCTTGTCAAGTCTTCCACAGCCTGGACTTCAAACCCAGGACTTGGGCCCATCATCTGATAAGATCTTCTACAGAGATCTGACCTCTGTCCAAGTCATTTTCAAATCAAAAAGCTTTGAACTCCTGGCAGGGTTGATGGCTTGGACCTTGGGTGTTGATCAAGGACTTCCTCAAGATAGAAAGGATGACTCCATTGCCACCCCTTGGGGGCTCCCGGGCCCTTGTGAGAGCTGGCACCCAGACAGGGCCTTAGTATGTCAAGGAGTGAGTTCATGAATGGCCTCCCTAGGGCACACAGGGGACATGCAGCTCACAACAGAGCTAACTCCATAAATAAAAAGTGGCTACAGGAAGTCAGGGACTACTTGGCTCTGACTCTACCCTGTGCAGCCCGGTATGAGTGCTTGTTTTTGGCTGGCCAGAAGAAGCTCTTCTTCTTGGCTGCCTCTTAACCTTCCCAAGAGGGAGCAATGACAGCACCCATTCTGCATGTTCCATGCCAGTGATTCGATATGAACAATACCGAATTGGGCACCTCCACACTGACCTCGGCCCCCAGCGGGCTGGCTGTGAGCTCTATGAGCTGGGAGGTCACCCGGCTAGATTTTGCAGAGCAGGTGCAGGGCTTTATAATGCCCAGGACACCCTGGGGAATCTTATGAGCTGACATCAGAAACATTTCAGGACTCTCCAGCACTTTCTACAGAATATATTGGCCTCTATTTATTTTCTTCTTATACAACTGCAGTTAGGCCCCTAAAACGAATTCTGACCTCTTACCTGCCTAGCTCTCTCCCAGCATTTGTATTGTCCACCTCCCAGCTTGCTACACAGCAGCCACAGGCCACACCAGCTTTGTTTGGAGTTTTTTCAAACTTGCCAGACTTGTTCCCACCTCCAGCTCTTTGCACTGCTCTAGCTGTGCCTGAAACAGCCTTCCTCTGCTTCTTCCCATAGCTGCCTTCTCTCATTACGCAGGTCTTAGCTCAAATAGCATCTCCTCAGAGACCTGTCTGCATTATAAAAAAAGAAAAAGGCCCACTAAATCTTCAGTCTATTGCGATTTCCTTCACAGGAAAGTGCTTCATAGCACTTAATATAATCTGCAATTAATGTATTACCTGGGCCCTTCGCTAGAATAGTGGCTCCAGGAAGACACCATTTCAGATGCCCCATTGCTATCCTGTCAGTTCACATCCTTCCTCACCCCACCAAAGGGCAAGAGCAGACTGCTGGAAAAATTTGGTTGCCAGAACATCTTTAAGGTCGGACCAGCCCTTGGGTTCAGCTACTAAGAGGGACTGGGCAGAACTTTCCTGGTGAAGCACTAGTGCTTAAAAAAAATCAATGTACTCTGACACAGATGCTCAATATATAGATATTGAACAAAGATGCCAGCTAGGATCAAAGTGGCTTTCTTTGCTGCAGGGTCGGACAAAAAGACACCAGGAGATAAAACAGAAAGAACCAGCCCCTTCTCTGCCCGATAACATCACAGACTGCTGATCTTCCCCGGCAGGAAAAGGAAGGCAGTTTCTAAACCAGCTCTAACAAGCAGAAACTAATCACAACCAGGCCCAATACAAACCTCGGACAAGAAGCTTTTATAACCGTAAGGCTTATTTAGCCAGATCCCTAGTGGGTAGGAGAAATCAATCCTTGTTGTAAAGTATTCAAAAGCCAACCCGATGATGGAGCCAGACCAAATTTTACTTCAGCATGTTGGAGATGTGGGTCCTAATTTACAGCCATCTTGGCATCTCTATAGAATCAGATGGACACAGCTCAGAATATGATATCATGATAATAAAAAAATATACCTGTGCTTTCTTTTGAGGGACTTAGCAATATATAGGAAGTCAGCTGTAAAAATACTCTCAAATACGAGATACTAAGAAACAGTTAAAGTTTTTAGGTGTTATAGTTTTTTATGCTGTTTTTTAAAAAAATAAGAGTACTTATCTTTGAAAGACACATACCAAAATATTTACAGATAAAACAGGGGTTGAAATTGACTTCAAAATAATCGCAGAGGAAGGCAAGTGGGCGGGAGTACAGACAACGTGGGGCTGGCCCAAGCCCAGAGTAGCTGGAGGGTAGTGGGCCTTTGGGAGGTAAACTATTTGCTCTACTCTGTACAGCTGACCTATTCCCTAACAGAAAGGCTTTTTAAAAAAAGCCCTTTAAGCCAAGTCATTTTCACTTGTGGCATTAAAGAAGTTACCTGAAGGGGAGCCTGGGTAGCTCAGTCCATTAAGCGTCTGACTCTTGATCAGCTCAGGTCATGATGTCAGGGTTGTAAGATCAAGCCCCGCACTGGACCCCATGCTGGGTGTGAAGCCTGCTTGGGATTCTCTCTCTCCCTCTACACCCACCCCATCCGCTTCCCCCAGGTTCTCTCTCTGAAAAAAAAAAAAGGTAAATAAATGAAGAAGTTACCTAAAGGTGAAGGTTTCGCCTTTCCAGTCTTGCAGGGGGTGCTCCTGGATGATGGCCGGGGTCAGAGGAGAGTTCTGCCGTGGGGACTTGGAATGGGGCAAGGTCCCTAGGTGACTGAAGTTATCACAGGACCTGATGGGAGGAGGGCCTTTTTTCTTCCGTGGGAGGGTGCCATGTATAGACACGTCCTGATAGGCATCTGCGGGATGCTCAGCTGGAGGGGACTTGCTGCTCAGAAGGTCCATGGACGAGGCCAAAGGGAACTGGTGATTCACTGGCATGTTTCTGGGAAGGCTCACAAATTTTCCCGCAGCCATAATTCTCGGCTCCTCTAAGGGGAAGAGAAAAGAGCAAAGACATGAATCTCAGGCCATCACAAGAACGGACTTCCTACTCACAAATAGAAATGGAGACATACCGTAGAACAAAAGAACAGGTTCGTGGAGCATTAACAGGACAAACAGTGCATGGCATCACCAGTGAAATGTAATACAAATGGGAAGTTTAACCATGTCCCTTTTTTGATCCTACAGAGGAATTCTCCTGGGTTGGCAGCAGATCCACTGATGGAAAAGGGCAAACGTGTTTCAGAGACTCTGGGGGCACATGAGCCATTTTATTATTTCAGATGACCGAAGCTGATGGAAAAGCATGACTAACAAAAAGGACTCTTGAGGAAGTACTCAAGGTTTCGAGGTAAGTGCATTAGAGAACACATTATAAATGTTAGATAATTAGCCCCTGTCTTTCCACCACCCTGTACATGATAAGAACAGGTGGAGATTACTGGAATTCCTCAGCTGCTAGGACTTCAGTGCCGACGGGCCCCTCAGTTGTGCTACCCAGGGTAACCGGGCAGAATTTTTTCTAGCAGAGACTTGGTGCTTACAAATAAATCAATGTGCTCTAATTAACGAAGACGGACCAGGGTCAGGGGTGAGGAGGTAGGTCACTCCTCCCTACATGAGTGGGCTCAGCTGCAGAGGAAAGCTCCTGGGGTGAGGGTACATTGTCCCCCAGAGGGGTCGGAAACACGCCTGCCACTAGCAGGGTTAAGCAGCAAGCATGTTGTAGTCAGGGAAGAGCAGGAAGGAAGAGAAATAAGACAAAAGGGGGGAAAGGGGGAAGAGTACGGAAAGAAAAAGAAAACGTGTACTAGGCTGTATGCAAAAGCAGACCCAACAATTATGCCCAGCTACAATCACTAGCAGAAATGTTTGCCCTGAGCAAGAGGCAGCATACGCCTACCTCCCCCCTCCAAAAACAAACTATGGTTTTGGCCTCAGCCAAATTAGACAAGTCATTTTTAAGGCCAATATTATAGGAAAAGAAACCCATGCCTAAATAAAAATTAGAACTAGTCCCTGGTGACATTAAGGATCCAGAATCCATCCCACCCGCCAGGGAACCAGACTGGTCTGGACAACACAGCAGCCTAACTCAGTCTGCCTGATGCACTGGCCTCCCTGATACTGGGGAGCAAAACATTTCCTTTGCTCTGTAGTCTGTCCTAAAGCCCTGCAGCCCCCATTCCTCACAGGCCACCCCTCTCCACGGCAAAGGGACAGCTTGGAGTGAAAATCATTACTGAATAATACCCCTGCAGAGTCCATTCCACAGAGGAACTGGGGCCTTGAGATGTGGCCTGAAGACAAGCAAGCGCCCCGCTGCAGAAGCTCACGGTGTGGCACGCAGAACCGGGATGAAGGTAGCACAAGGGGAATGACCGACAACAAAACATCCACAATCACTTGCTTCACCTGCGACAGACAGAAACACACAAGTGCCAAGGGCTGGACAGAAGGAAAGCCTTCCTACGAGGTGTATGATCCTAACGCTGTCCTCCGTCTTCCCCAGACCTGGTCATTCTGGGGCCTGTCTGCTCCACGCCAAACTGTGACCACACAGAAGGCCTGGCTCACGGCGGGTGCGGAACAATAGGACTGTGAGTCCCCGTGTGGGCCGCTCCCGGTTCTGGCCAGCACCTGGCACAAGGTCAGAACTTACTCAATGTTAGTCATCATTATTTAAAAAGAAATCCAAGCTCCCTAGCCCTCCCCGCCTAACCACCAGTGACATAAGCCTACCAGGATTCCCTTACCCTACACACACATATACACACACACACACACACACCCCACCCCCTACAGTTGTGAATGCTTGCCTGTTCAAGCTGCCAGCACCCTTTTCAGAGGGAGACCTAGATCATTCCAAAGAGCCTGCTGGGGAGTCCCAGAGCAGCCCACAGAACCTCTTTCTATGCAGAGGGATAGTTGAACAACTCTCTCCGGTTCTTACGATGGGTAAAGGTTGCCCTGGCTCCAACGTTTCTGGCCACAGGTTTCTTCTCTGCTTATCCAAGATCTCGATTTCAAAACAGGGCTACAGTGCTCCAGAATGCCCTTCAGCAAGCTTCCCATACTTCAGTTTACTCTCTGCATTGAGGGTTAACACGTGCCCTTCCTACTTTCAATTCAAAAAACACTGAAATACTTCTTGCATATAAGATACTTAGAGAATCAATGATGTATCAGCCCCAATCCCTGACCAGGAACTTAGAATCACCAGGGACCCTTCATATGCTGGAGGGAAGAACAATTAATCTCAACAAATTGACTTGAGGAGGATCTCAAACAGGGCGATGCTAGAGATGAGACATTGTGGAGGGATTCTGAAAGGTCAAAAATTGTATGGAAAAGTCTTCCGAGAGGATGCTAGAGGCAAGGAGGTGCCTCCAAGGTTAGGTGCTAGAGAAGATCTGGAAGGGAGGGAAAGAAGCCGGTTTGTGCCCAAGTGGGTAACTCCGTGACTTCTGGAAAGGAAAGAAGGGAGACAGGCAGGCCCGTCAAGCTGCTGCCCATAAGCCATCGAGGAAGGATTTAGAACCCTGACCTCAGGCAGTGGCCAAGCAAAGGAGGGACAGAGGGAAGAATGAGGAGCTCGAAGCCACAGCCACGGAAGGACAGTACGATGCTGTAATGTGCAGAGTGGGTAAGAAGAGGCCTCCTGTGGGAGGGAGGCTAACAGGCTGGCTGCTGAGCTGGGGAGTGTGAGGAACCAATGGCGCAATTTAGTCTTAGGAGGTGAGATACTGGTATGTTCGCTTAGGAGCCAGAACAGGATGTGGATTTTTAAAAATCATCAACATAAAGGGAATATTTAAACCAGAGAGCAGATCCCTTAACTTGTTATTATCAACTGTGATAACAGATGTGAAAGTACCTCTTAAACTGTCAGGAACCATACAATATCCATGAATTATATCCCTGCTCTCTCACCATGGCTGCTTTGAGCCTATAGGGCCTAAAGCAAGGACTAAGTTTTGAAAACCTGAAGCTGGGGTGGGGAGCAGAGGGTGGGGGCGGTCCTCCAGCTGGCTGCACATAAGAATCTTTGGGAAGCTTTTAAAATCCTGACACCCAGGGTGCTGGGTGGCTCAGTCAGTTCAGCATCTGACTCTTGATTTCTGCTCAGGTCGCAGTCTCAGGGTTGTGGGATCGAGCCCCACGTCTGGCTCTGTGCTCAGTGTGGAGTCTGCTTGTCTCTCTCCCTCTGCTCCCCAACCCCTCTTAGTAAATAAAATCTTTAAAAAATATCAAAATAAAATCCTGGCACTCAAGCTGTGACCCAGACCGATGACATCAGAACCTCGGTGAGTGTGACCCTGGCATCAATCTTTTGAAAGCCACCAGTATTGTCCAAAGTGGAGTCGGGGTTGAGGCCCACTAGATAAGCAAATCTCTTTGGTAAAGAGCGACTCACACTCAGACTGGGCTACCCAAGGAACAGAACAGAATGGCAATGAGGAGGGGTCCCTCAAGAGAAGCATCAATTCATTCTTCTCATCACCACACACAGGGTGCAGGGCCTCCTCCATGGTGGGCACTGTGACTGGTGTTGGGGACAACGTCAACAACAGTACTCACGAGGTTACTACTCTGTGGTGGAAGCAGACAGCAAGTCCCGGCCACACAAGCTGGTGAGTCTCAGAGCTATGGGAGCACAGAGTGGGGACCAGGCTTTAGACTCAGCCAGTGGCCAGAGAAGGCTTTGCTGAGGATGGGATGCTGAGCTGAATAATGTAAAGCATAGTTTAATAATCAGAGGGAGATTATCCAAGCTGAAACCTCCAGAGAATTCTTAGCTGCAGACAAATTTGAAATATGTAAGCCAGGCTCCCCTCTACAACCCACTACCTCTAAATTGGGACTCTTCCCCCATTAAAACATAGGCTTGCCCTGTGTGTAGTCACTTGGAAACACTGGCTCAGCCCTGGGCCCTATGTCAAGCTTGAATCAGCCTAAGAGTGGGGGAGGTGGGCCCAGACCAGAGACACAACTTCCAAAAATATAACTAAAAGTGGGACGGAGGGCAGATGGGAGAACTATAGGTGGAAGGAACACATTTACAACCTTACTACAGGGTACTCCCTGTATTTCCTACTTGACCCTTATTCACTTTTATTTTTTCCAGACTCTAGAAATCTAGGGCAAATCCAAGGGAAGGAAGTACATGGTATGTAGTTGGGATCTAGGTTCAAGGTAAGTATCTTCCAATTTTTTAACATTTATTTATTTGAGAGAGAGAAGACAAGGAGGGGGAGGGAGAGGGAGAGAGAGAAGCAGACTCCCCGAGGAGCAGGGAGCCCAACTTGGGGCTCCAGGGCTCCATCCCAGGACCCCGGGATCATGACCTGAGCCTAAGGCAGACACCTAACCGACTGGCCACCCAGACACCCCAAGTACCTTTCATTTTGAGAGCAAAGCCACTTACTACATTTGACTCCACCAGGCAGAATCTCAGAGTGTTACATATAAGTAGGATCTCAGAGAATCAAGCCCAAATAAAGGAAGTAAATGTTCATTCACTGAGTATATATTGTCTGAGGGCTTACAATGTACTGGGGATGAAGACTTAAAAAAACTAGACAGGGTCCTGGCTCTCATGGAGTGTAAATTAGGATTGGGGAGGTGGGGTGTCTAGTCAAAACAGACAAGAAAACATACCAGGTAATATCCCAGCCTCATTGTCCTAAAGAACACAAACCAGGAAGAAATGATAGAACATACCAGTTGGGATGGAGAGCTAGTTAGATTAGGGTGGTGTGGGAGGACTTCTCTGAAAAGGTTCCTGAAAAAAGACATAGAACCAGTCAAGAGAAGATGGGAAGGGAGTTCCAGGAAGGGTACTGGGCAAATCAAAGGCTCTGAGGTGGGAATAGTGCTTGGAAAAGTATGGTGAAGACTAACCCCAATTCTCCACTTCCTGGCTCCCAGGTTTTCTCTACTTGGTGATGCTTCCGTCTCAATGTTTCTAGCCATTACATACTTCTTATGTACTTTGTGATTTCTTTCTTTCTTTTTTTTTTTTAATCAAACACAGTATGACTCAGAACCTAGGCTTTGAAGACAGACATTCACAGGGCCAAATCCCTACTCTGCCATTTACTTACTAGCTGTGTGGCCTGGAACAAGTTACTCAACCTCTCTGACAGCTTCCCATTTGTAAAAATGGGTTAAAAATAGCTCTTTTGTGGAACTGCTCTGAAAAGTAAATGCAACAGTGTACAGAAAGCCCTTGACATGTGGCAAGAACTCAATAAATAGCCGGTCTCCTCCCAGCAGGTCAGGGACCAGGTCTGTCTTGCTCAGCGTGGTATCCCTATTACAAAGAGAGTTCACAAAAGAAGTCACTGCTTCTGGGAAACACCGCAGCCAGGAAGGATGGGGAGTAAATGTTTTAACTCAGAGCCATAGACATAAACACCAAACCAAGTAGGACACAGACACACAGGCCCATGGAGAGAGCCTACAGGCAGTCTTATTAAAAGAAAACCCAGGTGAGACTTTGGCCACCTGACGTCACCTCTCTCCACTATGCAGGTAAACAGACACGGTGTCCTAATTCAGTCTAATGCCAAACCTTGAAATATATACAAAGGTCAAAGATTCTGCATCTTGATATGAACATATGAGACCTTTGTGAATGTCCAAAGAGCTGAAATCTCAACAGGGACAAGAGTGAGCCTGAGCAACTCCCACCCTCTGTGCTGCCTTCCTGATCCTGCTCACCGTCTGTCTCTGAAGTGCTCCTGACCAGCAGTCCAACTCGCTCGCTTTGCAGAGATGTCCCGAACAAACTGAAGAGCACATGCTAGTCAAGGCAGAGACAGGCAGCCTGCTTGTTTGGATTTTTCCAGTTTATTTCTAAAATGAGCTATTTTTTCAAGTTAAACTTATAGATGGTCACCTGGTGGGGGAGTTAACAACTTTGTCCAATTTGAAACTCTGGAAATGTAACTGGGTCAGCTGCCCAATTATGACCCCAACAGAGAATTTCTCATTTGGATATGGAGTTTTGTAATTTCTCTGCAGAGTCAAACAGGAAGAGAAGATTAAAAAATTGGCTTAGGCACTTAGAATGAAGTTTTTCTTCAGTTTAGAAATGAAGAGTATCCCTATTTTCGAAGTAAATTTATGAAGTCTAGCCAAATGACTGAGGTATGAATAATTCTTCCATGGATTGTATTTCAAGCAACACAACACAGAATTTACATGATAAAGTTCTTAAGCTTAGCCTTCATTTGACAAGCAGTCCTTTCTATATGAACAGGAGATTGAGATCTTGGTTAGTCATCTGGAAATGCCAGGCTTCTCAGCAGGTTTAGAGAAAGCTGGAGGTAAGAGAGCCCCCGCATGGAACGCCTTTCACATTATATTCCATACACTCCCCTGCACACCCCCACACAACAGCTTGACTTGTGGCTTCGCCACTATTAACTGGGCAGCCCCTGCACGGATGCTCTGTTCAACCCCCTCTCTCAGCACCAAGGCCTCCCCTTCCTCCCGCCTCCGTCCTTGGCAACGTGCAGGAAGATCATCAGCTCCCAAACTGACCTTCCCTCCGCCAATGTATTTTCCTTGGACAGATCTGTGCAGCCTTGGGAGATAAGTTTCAAGGTTTAAAAGAAATCTCTGAACGCCTGGCTCCACTTTCTATCCCAGCCAATGGCTCTGAGGGAAAGCACACGCGAGGCTAGGCAAACACTCTTGCCCCTTCGGTGCACTCTTCCTCAAGCGAGTTAATGCCAAAACCAGTTTTCCACCCCAGCCACGACCCACCGTGTTGCCCACGGAACACTTCGCCTTGCCAGCTGCTTCGGAGCCCACTCGACCGCTCCCAGAGAAGTGTCTACACCTGATCCAACTTTTTTTTTTTAAATGATTTTATTTATTTGACAGACAGAGATCACAAGTAGGCAGAGACACAGACAGAGAGAGAGGGAAGCAGGCTCCCCGCTGAGCAGAGAGCCCGATGCGGGGCTCGATCCCAGGACCCTGAGATCATGACCTGAGCTGAAGGCAGAGGCTTAACCCCCTGAGCCACCCAGGTGCCCCCACCTGATCCAACTTTTAAAGTAGTGGCAGCCGCTGCCGCTAGGGAAAGAGGGGCTGAGATCCGAACCTCTTCGAGTCGCGTCCACTCCCTACACCTCCCCTTCCCTCCCCTCTCCGACGCAGAGGGAGCAACACAACCAACTATTCATTCTTTCTCAACAAAGAGAGAGGGAGGGGGATGTTGTCAACAGTTACTGGGCAGGCTCCTTCGCTTTCTTTGCAAACTCTCGGATTAGGGGAGAAACTCGCCTCCTCCAAGCCCAGGGCTTACAGCGGAGCCCCTCGGCCCCCGCGCCCCCCGATCCCCTCGAAGAGGGGACCGGACGAGCCAAGCAAGGGCGGCCGGCCGAGCAGACCCGACCGGCGGGGGACAGAGTGGGGGTCGGGGGAGACCAGTGGCCGGGAAGATGCCGCTCGAGAGCAAAGAGCAGAGATGCTCACGGCACGGAGTCGAGCGGCTCCCGCCGCAGGCCACGTCTGGGGAATACCGGCCAATTTCGAGGGCCCCGAGGGCACAAGCCGGGTCCGCACTTCAGCCACTCCCAACCCCAAACGCCAACTCTGCTGGGGGCAGGGGGAGCGCCGGCTCAACTTTCCCCCTATCCTAACTTTCTCCAACAAACTTCCCAGCCCGTCCTCCCAGAGGAGGGGGAGACCAAGGCGCCCTGGGACGAGCAGCACCCCCGCGGAGCGCGCGGCCGACACTCACCTCCCCGCGCGGCGCTCGGTGCCGGGGCTCTCCGGCTAGGGGCTCAGAGGCGCCCCTCGGCGGCCCCCCAGCCGCGGCTGCTCCCAGGGCGCGGGCCGCTCATGGTCGGCGGGGCGTGCCCGCAGAAAAACCCGTGCGCCCGGCGGCTCCTGCGGCTCCGGCGGCTGCGGCGGCTCAGGCTCCTGCCCCGGCCCCGGCAGCTGCAGGCGCGGCTCTGAGCCCGCGGCGCGCGCTCCAGCTCTCAACTGGTGATTTGCGGCGCCGCGGCCCCACCCCGGCGAGCCGATTCGCGCGCCCTCGCGGAACCCCTAGACATTTACATGCAGTGACCTCGCCTTGCCCTGCTCTGCCCGGTTCGAGAGTTTGGTTCCCCTCGTATCCGCTCCCCCCCAAAAGCCTTTAAGTGAGGATTGGCCGCTTCCTCGCTGTACCCCTCTGGAGGGACGATACTCCCTATTCCAGTCCTCCTCCTTCCCCGCGTTAATTACCCGGCTGGTCGGCTTTGCTGTCTGCAGACACCTGGCTGGCTTACAGTTTAAAGGGCTTTGATGAGGCAACGATCCAGGTAACCAAAAAACACCAAATCCTGGAACAGGCGAATCAATCATACCCACCTGGACAAATTGAAAGCAAAGTGGGAAGTGGAGTTGGCGTTTCAGTACTAGGTAGGCTTAGTGGGATGAAAAAGTAGAGCCAACTGGAGGTCTTACACTATCAGATATCAATCAAGACCCTTTATAAAGCTACAGACATGGTAACTGGCATCAAGGGTAGACAAACTGACCAATAGAATAGAGAGTCCAGAAGCTGATCTACATTAAATGGTCACGGTTTATGTCAAGGATGCTACTGCGACGCACTGAGAAAAGATGGCATGTCTTTTCAGTAAATGATGCTGGATCAACTGAATACCTACATGCAGAAAAAGGAAGAATCTTGACCCCCTCCCCCGCCTCACACCATGTAAAAAAAAATCAATTCCAGATGGATTTTAAATCTAAATGTGAAAGATAATAAACCTATCCAAAGAAAAAAAGAAAAGAAAGACCTGCATGAACTTGAGGTAGGCAAAGATTCCTTAAACACACAGTACCAATTATAAAGGAAAAAACTGATCATTGGACAGCCTTAAAATTAAGAACTCCTGTTCCTCAGAAGACACCATTAGTGAAAAGTCAAGCCACAAAGGGAGAAAAGATCACTGCAACACATGTATCCAATAAAGGACTTGTATACAGAATCTATGAAGAATGCTTATAGACCAGCAAGAAAAGGGCAGAATATCTGACTGAAAATAGGTAGAATATTTGAACAGCATTTCTCAAAAGGGGATAAACAGGCATTTCTTGAAACAAAACAATAAACATATGGAAAGTTTCTCAGTTACTAATCATCCCAGAATGAAAACTGAAGATTCAATCTCTCACTTTACACCAGAATGGATAAAATTAGAGAACTTTGAACAACACTTTACAGACCTGTTTGGTGAAATTAGCATGTAACCTGTGACCCAGCAATTCCATCCCTAGGTTTGTTGTCTATTCAACAGAGATTTATGTACACATTCACCAAAAGACATGTTCAGAAATGTTTATAGCAAAGAAACCACCCGGGGGCGCCTGGGTGGCTCAGTGGGTTGAAGCCTCTGTCTTCCGCCCGGGTCCTGATCCCAGGGTCCTGGGATCGAGCCCTGCGTTGGGCTCTCTGCTCAGCGGGGAGTCTGCTTCCCCTCCTCTCTCTCTGCCTACCTGTGATCTCTGTCTGTCAAATAAATAAATAATATCTTTAAAAAAAAGAAAAGAAAAGAAACCACCGAAGTGTCCACCAGCGAGAGAGATATAAGCTCTGGGCAATAATATACAGTAATAACAACTACCTCTATACTCAACAAGATCATATCCTCACAAATAAGACGTTGAGTGAAAGAAGCTGAACACAAATGCATACATCCTATATACTCCCATTTACATGGATTCCAAAAACAGTCAAAACAGATCTATGATCTTAAAGGTAAAGATAGTGGTTATCTTGAGGATTGGGTTATCTTGAGGGATAGTGGTTATCTTGAGTGGATTATCTTGAGGGTTGGGTTGGGTAGTGATGGAAAGGGAGCCCAGGGGAGGTTCCAGATGCAGGTAATAATACTCTATTTCTTGAGTCAGGTGCTGGTTTATACATGTGTCCATTTTATAAAAATTAACTGTCCTTCATTTTATAAAAATTGGTTTGTGTACTGCTCTTCTTGCATGTTCTACTCCAGTAAAAATGTTTTGAAAATAGTGCCACACTGGGTATTTGGGGGAGTGTGAGGGGCAAAGGGAGGAGAGAAAATCTCAAGCAGTCTCCAGACACAGCACAAGCCTGGGGCCCAATCTCACCACCCTGAGATCATGACCTGAGCTAAAATCAAGAATCGGGGGGCGCCTGGGTGGCTCAGTGGGTTGGGCCGCTGCCTTCGGCTCAGGTCATGATCTCAGAGTCCTGGGATCGAGCCCCGAGTCCGGCTCTCTGCTCAGCGGGGAGCCTGCTTCCTCCTCTCTCTCTGCCTGCCTCTCTGCCTGCTTGTGATCTCTCTATCAAATAAATAAATAAGATCTTAAAAAAAAAAATCAAGAATCGGAAGCTTAACAGACTGAGCCACCCAGGCACCCCTATGTTGGATATATGTTATGTCATTTTCATACCTTTGAGAAAGAATTATTGGCAAATCTGTAAGATTCTAAGTACAGCATCCTTAAGAATGAGTTTCTACATTTTCCTCACAGGTGTTTTGTGGGTAAGTTCCAATTTTCATGAGATGATTTTATTATTTTTATTATTATATATAATATATATTATTATTTTATATATTTATTTTTAAAAGGTTTTTTTGGGTAAATTTTCCTGAAATGTTTAGTGCAGTGAATGTCAGACCAGCCGGTATATATCTAAACTGAATTATCAGAAATACACTTACTTTCTCCTGCTCCGAAGTGTCATTAAAAACAGTGATAAAACATGTTGGATTTTCTTGATTTTCAGAACTGTCTAAGCACCTACTCTATATAAAGTTTCTACTTTGTGACACATGATAGGGAGAGTGAGTGAGTGAATGCATGTGAGTGAGTGAATGCACGTGAGAAGTCAAGGAAATAATAAATGTGAAAGTGCCTGGCATATAGTAGTTATCATTAACTATACTCTACTTCATGACACATTCTATGTCTTCATAACATCCCTGGGGGACAGGAACCATCTTTAGCCCCATTTATATGGGAGGAAATAGACTCAGAAAGGTTAAGTAATGTCAACCATAAATTCATTCAACAGATATTTGTTGCAAGCCTACTATGTGCCAGGATCCATAGCTAGTGAGAGGCAGAGTCACAATTTAAATCAGGTGTTTTAAGTTCAGTGGTCTTTTTACCACACAACTACTTTCACACTTGTACCCCCAGTGCCTGGCTCATAGTAGGTGCTCAATACATTAATGGATGGATAGTAGCCTTTTTAAATATATAGTTGACCCCTGAGCAACATGGGTTTGAACTGCACAGGTCTACTTATAAGAGGATTTTTTTTGGATAAATACAGGAAGAGAGTACTGTAAGTGTATTTTCTCTTCTTTGGGATTTTCTCAATAACATTTTTTTTTCCTTTGGCTTGCTTTATTGTAACAGTGCACTATATAATACATGCAACATGCAAAATATGTGTTGACTGTCTATGTAAGGTAAGGCTTCTGGTCAACCACAGATTATTAGTAGCTAAATTTTTGGAAAGTCAAAAAATCATACACAAATTTTCAACAGCACTGAGGTCAGTGCCCCTAAACCCTGCATTGTTCAAGGATCAACCATAATTTTCTGATTAGGTAATATCGAGAAATATAGTGGTATACTGTGAAAAGTCCCCTTCTCAACACTTTCTCCTAACTGCCCAGTCCCCCTCCCACCACAGGCAAAACCGCTATTAATATCATGTATTCCTAGCAGAGCTTCTCTAAGTGTGTATATGTTATCCCCAACTCCTACCACAGGAAGTAACATACTATACCCACAGTTCTACACTTTGCTTTTTTTTTTTTCCCACTTAGCAGCATGCCTCAGAGATTTTCTCATAGTAGTGCATTGTACTGCTTTGAAGAGATGTGCTGTAATTCATTCAGTCAGTGCCCTACCCATGGACATTTAAGTTGTTTCCAATCCTTTCCTATTACAAACAATACTGCAATGAATAACCTTGTATATATGCTATTGGTATGTCCAAGCATATCCGTAAGGTAAATTTCCAGAGGTAAAATTCCCCAGTTGAAGGGTATATGCTTTTGCAATTTCTATTAAGTGATCCAAATTGCCTTCCATTGGGACTGTACCAATTTATACCTCCCAGCAATATAAGATTTTCCCCTTATGATGGGCAGAAGGTCTTATTAAACTTTTGAATTTTTGTCAAACTATAAGATGTGAATTTCACTGCAGTTTTAATTTCCATTTCTCTTATAATAAGCGAGGCTGCTCATCTTTTCAGTGGTCATTTAGTTTTCCCTTTTGGTATCGTTACTCCCACTTTCTATCCATTTGTAGGTCTTTTTATGATTCATGTTCTAGGACCTCACTGCATGTTAGGAAGCTTAGCTTTTTGTGGTATGAGCTGCAAATTTTTTTTCAATGATAATGTTAAAGAAAAGAGCTGATATATGCAAAGCACTGTTACTTTAGGAAGTTCATTCTGGAAACCATGCAGAGTGAACCAGAGAAGTCACCACGGGATACTGATTAGAAGGCTATGGCAATTGTCACATGACAAGGGCCTTGACCAGGCTGGTGGTAGGGGGAATGGAAGGACCAAAATGACCAAAGTTATTCCAAGAAATAACTGGCAAGAGTTAATAATTGCCAGTGATAATGATGACAATAACAGTAGCTACAACTGGGTTAGGAGTAACTACAAGCTAAGTACAATGCTAAGTGCTTTACACGCCCTAACCCACGAGCTGGTGCTATTAGTGCCTCATGTCACAAAGAAGAAAAGTGGATTTTAGGAGCTAAATAACTTACCCAAATTCACTGTAGAGGTAGGGAGCAGAACCAAGGCTAACCCCAGGTCTGTCTGACCTTAGTGGGCTGGCAGGTGAAGGAAAATGGTCAAAGGTCTGCAGTCCAAGGGGCTGAGTAATGCCTGGCTTGATGACAACTGTGGAAGAGGCCAGAGCCCCTGCCTTTGCTAGAGAGTAACGTGATCTAGTCTAGGTACACTGAGCATTTTTCAACACCTTTCATGTACGCGATCACTCCTCCCTCAATGTCTGTGAGTCACAGAGGGTAGCAGTAGCCCCATTTTACTGATGGGAAGACTGAGGCACCCTGAAATTAAATAACCAACCCCAATTAAAATGTCCTAAGTCCTCCATTAATATGTGCCTTTTAGACCCCTCTCCTTCTTGGCATTTGTCACAGTTCATAGTCACACATTTATTTTTGTTATTTCTGTTTAACATCCATTGCTCTATTTCTGTTTAACATCCATTGCTCTAAAGAATCTAAGATCCATGTCTGGTTTTAATTTTGTTTTGTCCTGAGTTTGGGGCCTGGAGCATTATTGGCAGTCAATATATATTTATTGAATGAATGAATGAATGAATGAACTCCAGGCTTCTAGACCCTTTGTCCTCTATCTTTGTACTAATGGTAAAGCTCCCTTATAAGCTAAATGAATGTAATGCCACGGGTGCAGGTTGTGCTATAAAAAATTTTAAAACTCAAGAAAAATTTTTTAAAGATTTTATTCATTTATTTGACAGAGAGAGAGGGAGAGAACACAAGCAAGGGGAACAGCAGACAGAGGGAGAGGGAGAAGCAGGTTCCCCGCCAAGCAGGGAGCCTGACACGGGGCTCGATCCCAGGACCTTGGGATCATGAACTGAGCTGAAGACAGACATTTAACTGACTGAGCCACTCAGTTGTCCCAGGATTCAAATTTCTCCAAGTGTACAGCCACCTTCCACAATAAAACCCTGGACCAAAGCCACATGAAGGGACAACATAACCAGTGACAGGGAGGTGACGTCTTCTAGATAGTGCAAGAGGCTTTGCCAGGAAGCACTCAACCTAGAGTTGACCCCTTCCTGCTACAGAGTAGGCTGTTGACCTCCAGCCACTCTGGGACATCACTAGGGAAGAGGCATTGGGCAAAAGGTAGTTTAAGGAAAAAAGAACTCCTAAAATTCCAGCTTGGCCCAGCCCTAAATGACAAGAAGTAAGGAACAATGGATGTTTCAGCTTTCACTGAAGAAGACCAAACAGGAAGCCTGAACTCGAACAACTGCAGAGAGAGAGAGACAGAATTCCCTGACGTTCTATATAATAAAACTGCTGACACGAAGAGCCGGCATCTCTGACGTGCATCAGAGCAGCAAGCATGGCAGTCTTTTCAGAAACCATATGGCTGAGGCTCCTGCTATGTGAAGAGCTAGCCATGGACTTGCCCTCATGGACATCCCCTGTGTACTCAGCAGGGACATCAGCTCAGCTTCCAAAAGGTCTGTGTGATGGCTGCCAACTCAGTGAGACAGGCTAAAGAAGTCTCTGGAGGAGGACCATGGCTGGAAAGACCCTCAGACACTTAGCGAATGAGTGAGTGAGCGGTAAAGAGATGCGGTTCCTTACAACGGAGGCTTATTTTCTATATAAGGTACGCCTCAACCTGATGGTCTACATCTGAACTACCTGTTTCAGGACTTGCCTCATCACCAAGCTCTGGACACTTGTTCCCCAGTTACTTTCTTAATTTAATGACCAGCTTTGCATGAATAAGCTTCTCAATGTATTTAATAATTGAAAGAAAATACACTGAACTATGTCTAGATAATGATGGAATTCCAGATGATTTGAATTTCTGCATTTACAAAGCTCTCCTTTTCAGGTTTTTCTTTTCTAGTAAACATGTATCATTTTTATTATTTAAAATGTCACTTAGAGTGGCACCTGGGTGGCTCAAACAGGTAAGTGTCTGCCTTCGGCTCAGGTCATGATCTTAGGGTCCTGGGATTGAGCCCCCACATCTGGCTTCCTGCTTAGTGGGAAGCCTGCTTCTCCCTCTCCCTCTGCCCCTCCCCTCTGCTCATGCTCTCTCCCTCTCTCAAATAAGTAAATAAAAATATTTTTTAAAATGTCACTTTGGGGTGCCTGTGTGGCTCAGTTGGTTAAGCATCTGCCCTTGGCTCAGGTTATGATCCTGGGGTCCTGGTATCAAGCCCCGAGTCAGGCTCCCTGCTCAGTGGAAAGTCTGCTTTTCCCTCTCCCCCTGCCCCTCTGGGCTCCACTCTCTTGCCCACTCGCTGTCTCTCTCTCCGAAATAAATAAAATATATTTTTTAAATGTCACTTAGAAAACCAACTCATAAGGCCCTACATTATGGAAAGCATCACTAGGCTGAGGAGACAGGAAGCTGAGTACGTCATCAGATACCATTGTGCAGACACAGAGCGAGAGAAGCGCTGGCTCGGCAGAGGTCCCCTGTTCTGTGCACAGAGAGAAGGGAGAGTGCAAAGTCCTGGAGACGGACTGTTGATGCTGGTAAAATAAAGAAGGGGGAGTTTTGGGAAAGAAATGCTTTGCTACAGAAATGAAGAAAGAGAAAACATGTATGTAAAACCTAGTACAGTGGCCACTTGGCTGCCATCTTGAATCATGGTGGGAAAGGGCTCAGACTAGATGCTGTAGGCTGCCCCAGCCTAGGGTGGAGGGGAGCCCTGCCAGCATGGTCTAATGCAGCAGAAGGAACCTGGAAAGTTGAAGGAAATGAAGAGAACACCAAGCCTGCCAGCT
Source organism: Lutra lutra (assembly GCF_902655055.1). NCBI lineage: Eukaryota > Metazoa > Chordata > Mammalia > Carnivora > Mustelidae > Lutra > Lutra lutra. Next base: position 117,479,919 of record NC_062281.1, on the reverse strand, counting down.
CCCCTAAACAGGAATAGTCAAACTGAAAGAAAAACCTGACTTGTTTGGATGTACTAATTCAATCTTTGATAACAAAGCTGGCTTCCCACGTGAGTAGGTTTCTGCTGAATAGAATGGTTTGTGGGAAGTCAGTAGGACTCACTCGGTGTCCTAAAAAAAAAAAAAAATTGTCCTAACAATGTTATCACTTAAAACTCCAAGATTAGCTGCTGATTCCTTTCTAGGAGGCAGCAACCTCTCTGGGTAGTCCTCTGTTCTGTAAAACAATGTTAATCCTTAATGGGTGACCTAACAGAACTTTGGCTCCGCAAGTGTCCTTTGCCCGGAAGCTTTACTTCTAGGAATTTGTCCTGCAGAAACACTCACCTGTACACACTAAGATATTCATGGCAGCACTGATCGTGGTTTAAATAAAAAAATGTTTATCTGCAGAAGGATGACTAAATTACAGCACAGCTAGTCTATGCACCCACTGTGCAACTGATAAGAATGAGATCATTCTATAGGAACTGATACCGAAAGGCATCTGAAATACCACTAAGTGAAAAAAGCAAATTGCTCCATTAATGTAAAAATAACGAGCTTACATATTTGTGGGGGTTTATGTGTCTACATGTACAAAATGTGTGGAAGAATTTTCTTCTTCTTCTTTTTTTATAATGTTTATTTATTTATTTGGAGGGAGGCAGAGGAAAAGGGAGACAAAGTCTGAAGCAGACTCTGCCCTGAGCATGAAACCAGACAAACACAGGGCTCAGTCTCAGGGTCCTGAGATCACAACCTGAGCTGAAACTAAGAGCCAGACGCTTAACTGACTGTGCCATCCAGAATTTTCTCTCATCAAACTGAAAGGTGAGATTGACAGGTGAGCAGGAGAGGACTTTGCTTTTTCCTCAATATTATTTGAAACTGTATGAATTTTTTCCTTGAGCACTGACTGCTTTCATAATTAATGATAATTTACATAGTGCTTACTATGTGCCCTATACCATTCTAAGAGCTTTACATATATTATTAACTCATTTAATTCCAACAATAATCTTATGAGGTGGCACTATTCTTTTTTTTTTTTTTAAGATTTTATTTATTTATTTGACAGAGATCACAAGCCAGCAGAGAGAGAGGGGGAAGCAGGCTCCCTGCTGAGCAGAGAGCCCCATGTGGGGCTCCATCCCAGGACCTGAGATCATGACCTGAGCCAAAGGCAGAGGCTTTAACCCACTGAGCCACCCAGGCGCCCCAAAGTGGCACTATTTTTAACCCTTTTTATGGATGAGGACATGGTCCCTGTCCAGGTCACACAGTAATATGAAAAGGCACTGAGCTTTGCACCCACGGCATCTGGCTCAGGCTTGTACTCTAAATCACTAGATTATAGTACCTGAGGAAAAAATGATACAAATAAACAAATAGCATTAGTTTTAGAATCAGACACGTCTGCATTTGAGAATCCCGGTTTTTGCTGATTAGCTACATGATTCTTAGCAAATGTCTTACTTCCGTGTCAGTTTCCCCATCTGTAAAATGGGGATGACAGTGACATACTTCATGAGACTGCTGTGAGAACCTCACAAAATACATTCAGTGCCCAGCACTTAGTAAGCCCTTGTTAAATATACATTATTTCCTCTACTGAGATTAAATTACCAGCCCTTCAGTGAATATTAATTTAATTGGCTGTTTTCTCGATTAGCTGTCTAGAGGCATCTGGTGCTTCCAGGGTAAGCGGAGAAGGGAAACTTGGGAATAAGGGGGAATTGGCTCAGATGCAGAACATGGAAAGTGCTAAATTAACCCTTCAGCTTTCGTGCAATGTTGTCTGAAGTCGGTGCAGTTAATTAATAATACTTATATGGGTTTTTAAATCATTCTGGGGTAAAATACCGTTATCCCCATTTTTTGAAAGAGGGTAGTGCTGCTCAGGGGTTTGACCACGGGCAAATTAAATAACAGAACAACAGGATTAAACAACAGAGCCAGGACCAAAATGTAGATTTTTCTTGTTCTACATTCCTTCCTCTTTCCCTGACCCCCACTGCCTGACTAGGTGTGGGGGCATCATGACTGAGAAGTGGGGACTGCAGCCTCTCAGAAGGAAAGCCCTACAGCAACAATGACAGTATGGGAGAGATCAGTGATCATGCTTCTGGGGGAGACAATCCATCCATTCACAGGCTGCCGAAGCCGAGTGGGGACAATGGCCTCCTCCACACCTCTGAGCTAAAGTTGGTTCACTGACAAGCCTGAGAGACCCCCTCCCTATGGGGTCCATACAGCCCAGGGGCAGATTACACTAACCCTTTCTTTCCGCTTTTTATGGTGCTTATCCTTACAGTAGTCGTCATTCTGCAAAACAGGACAAGCATGCCATCCTGGAGGTCACAGGTGACCTCAGCAGGCAGGCGGCCGCCGGGAGGGAGGCAGTGGAGGGTTCTGAGAGGAGCCTTGCTTATCGCTCCCAGCCTAGCAACTCCTGGGCTCTGTCTGATCCTTCCTCATTTTCCTTCCCCTCGAGAGTACAGAGGTCAGGCAGAGCCAAGGAAGGACGTTCTGTTTGTGACGCCCAACCACGCCACCCACTTTTCAGGCTCAGTCAGTCCCTGCCAGGTGGGGGTTATTACCATTCTCCAGAGGGAAGAGAGGCAGAGTTCTAAGTCTTTTCCCCCCCGACAAAACACGAATGTTGTATAGCTCACTCCCAGTGGAATGCCAAGGGTGTTCAATCCCAGGGCAGGATCCCCCAACTTTCTCTTTCACTCAGGACACCTTCTGCTGGCCAAAATTTGGATAATTAGTAAAGCTGGGGTTCACCACACTATTTTCTTTACTTTTGTGTATGCTTGAAAAATGCCATGATGAACAGTTAAAATTTAAATTTAAAAACCTCTTTGGAATGCAAGTGCATGAAGGTGATGTATCGATAGAGACAATTTTGTGTCTGCCAGTGATTTTTTAAAAATACATTATTTCCTGTATGCAGGGTCTGCCGTCCTGCATTGTCAGTAAGGAAGTGCTTGCCATACACCACACAGCTCAAAACCCAAGTGCAAGGGCTGGGATAACAAGCTGGACTGCTGGATGAGGTCATCAACTTGGTCCTTTCCTCTCTGGTTCTTCACATGAACTCCTCCCTCCCCGATACACACACACACACACACACACACACACAGAGTCGGTATGGGGCTCTCCTCTTGGGGGTGACCATCTGGAACTCCTTTGAATGGCCTTCTTGATGGTACCAAGATTACTAAACCACAAGGAGGTAGTCAAGAGCCCCTATAGGTGGATGCAGTGAGGGGAAGAGCCGAAGGTTCTGTGGGAGGAAACACAGCCTGAATTCTAATTCATAGCTATGCTCACCAGCACTCGAGGAAGAGCTTTACACCCATCGTCTGGATCAGTCCCTTCAGCAACCCGGACAGGTGAAGGTTAAGCCCATCTTAGAGATGAGTACACAGAGGCCGAGTAACCAGCCCAGTTCACATAGCTAAAATGTGGAGGCCCCTCGGTTGGACTTCCTGACACCACAGCCTGCACCCCCTCCCCGTGTGAACCCCTGTCTCTCAGAGTGAGTTTGGGTTGAGCTGCTTGAAAATGGCGTGAAAGGAAGTAAGCCAGCTAGCTGGGTTAAGCTCAGTGGCTGGCACTTGGTAGGCATTCGGGAGGTATTTGTGAACTGGACTTTTGAACAGACTTTCAGGCACAGGACGGGGGTGGTGGGAGTTTCCAGTGGGTTGGGGATCACAGTCTGGGCCTCCCCATACACTTGAATTTCCCCCATGGCAGGAAACCACATAGAAAGGTCACAGGTGCGAACTGTGAAGTCCCAGGCCTCCACCCCCAGCCCCTGCTCCGTCCTCAGGGCTCTTCCTACCTGGCCAGGGGTCTGGGAAAAGTGGTCTCACCATTGCTGTGGCAGGAGGAGGGTAGGGTGGGGGCTTGTCAGAAATGCTGCAACTCTTCTCAATGTCACATTTCTACTCTACCCCAGACCAGCCAATTAAAAATCCACATTTTACTAGTCTCCCAGGTGACTGTGCATGGGGCCCAGCCCCTGCTCAGCAACCTTCCCACAGCAGAATGTGCCAGTCATCATCCTCGTCATCCCTAGGCAGTCTGAGGAAAATCCCTTTTTCCTATTGTAGGTTTGGGGGCGCTAAGCTGCTGCCCTAATCTCCTCCCGCCTGAAGACCTCCCGTCTGAAATGAGACTGAGAGGCAGACTTCTTAGTTGTCAGTGTTTCCAGGAAGTTCAAACCCCGGTGTGCTCCCCATGTGACCTCGTCTGTCTCCATCTTGGGGCTCATGAACTTGGAAGGCATAAGAGAGCTCTTCCTTACAGTGTGACCAGGTGGTGACAAATGTGCCACATGGAAGGAAATCAGTGAATAATCCTTGCATATTCTGAAGTGAGTCACATTAGCCTTTCTTAGACACGGCACTCCAGATGATCAGACTCGTGGTTTCTGTTTCTTGATTTAGAGTATAATGAACCTCTATAGAATGCTCCCCAAAGTACAAGGCACTGGGGACAGCAGGTGAGGTAGTCCCTGACCTTGAGGCACTTTACACAGAAATAATACTATACGCTTGCCACCTCTGGTTACAAAGCTAAATAAAGGACAGGTAAGATGCCTCTGTGAATAGGGACTACAGTGATTCTGGTAACTGTTGGGGACAAACTGTCAACCACAGCTCCAAGAACCCTTCCCACCTCCTGCACTCCGCCTCCCCAGCCCCTTGCTCTGGGCTTACTGTCAAGTGCCCCCAATATACTCAGTCACGTGGTGACTGGCCCTGCCTGTTGCTGGAGCACCCACCACCAGCGTTCTGGGCTTTGCCTGTCTAAGCCTCATAGTAGCACCTGGAGGTAGATATTATGCCAGTTTTACAGAAGAGGAAACTGAGGATCAGAGAAGTCAAGTTGCCCAAGGTCACATGTCTGGAAAGTATCAGAGGACTAGAATATAGATATGACAGAGATTCTAAACCCAGGTGTCTCCCTCCACACCTGGCTGCTTCAAACTTGCCCACCTCCTCGTGGGATTTCAGGTGAGGGATGCAGACCAAGTCGGGCAGGGGTGGTTGTCCAACTGGCGGCTGTTGACCCCACTTATGTATCTATCCGGTGCAGATCCAGGACCCAGAAGTGCTCTGCTTGAATAACCAAGGGGTGAAAAGAGAAAACCTTCCAGTCCTGGGAGGGTCATCTAAGCCCATACAATTTTGGAGATGGTGTAAGCTCCTTCTGAGAATGGCTTTTAGCTTTTTACTGGATCTATTTGGAAACAGGGATGAGGTTCCTTAATAGAGCCCCTCTGTGTTTTGAAACCCAGTAACAAGTGTGGCCATTTGCTCTTGGGACCCACCAGGATGAGAGCCAGACAACAAGGAAGAGGAAGAGAGGCACAGGAGTTGAGGCAATGTTTAACCATGCCACTGCAGACAGATTAGACAATTCTGAGGAGAGACAATCCAAACCCACAGCCACAAAATGATTCAGCTCCTTGTGTTCCCCAGGCACACTCTTCCATCTTCCCCACCAGGACCAGAAGCTGAATCTGGTCCAGTTCTGTCACGTAGGAAAGAAAGGGGAATCCTTGTTCACCATCCAAAATAAGCCCTCTGGGCATGGATTTTCTCCACCCCTCTTCATGGCCCTCTTCCTTCCTCTACCCATTCTTCTCTAAATACCCCTTCTCTACCCTGCTTATCAATGTTCCCCCACTTGCCTGAGCCTAAGAATCTCCTAGGGAACCTGAACATGCAGATTCCCAGGCTGGTCTCCTAGAGGTCTGGATTGGAGACATCTAGACAGAGACCTGGAGAATCCTTGTTCAGCAAGACCCCATGTGTCCTTAGGATACCAGACAACTGGGAAACCCTACGCTGCACTCCCTCTGTTGTCAGACGCTCCTCTGAACCCAGCCTGGAGCTGCCTGGCCCTCAAAGCCACCGACTCCTGTCCTGTGACAGCATCTCCTATGCTCCAGTGTCAAAGCCACACTGAGGTCTGGATGTGGTTCTCCATGGTTTTCCGTGGTTCTATTGCAACCTACTGCTTGAGCTTCAGTTTCATATCCAAATGGTCTGCTACATGTTGCTTGTGGTGCAGACAGTTCAACATGAGCACATCCCAAACCTGACTCCCCCCCCCCCCCACCCCCTAGCTAGTCCTCCTTCTCCTAGACTCCTGTATGTCAGGCTGGTTGCCTGAGCTGGGACCCTGGGAGCCATCTTGGCTCCCCGTCTCTCTTCATCACTGCCTCACACAGCCAACAACTCACCAAGTCCCGGGGTCTCTGTGCCTCAACAGTCCTCAAATCCACGTCCTCCTTTCCTTCCCCTCCTGCCACTCCAGTAGGGCTCCTCTTCCTCTTTCTCCTGGGCTCTCCTGAGGGTCCCAGCTGGTCTCCCGCCTTTCAATCCTGCCCCTCTCCAATAGGTGTTACACCCAGCCACTCAAGCGATATTTCTAGAATGCGAGCCTGATCCCATTTCTCCACCACTTAAAGCCCCTCAAGAACTTCTTGCCACCCACAAGTTAAAGTCCAAATTGCTTAGGATGGCTCCCTTAACTCCTCACTTCTCCCACACCTCCACATCATGGCTCCGTTTCCCCCCTCCTTCACCCAACCACCCTTACCTCCAGCCCAGGCATTACGTTCTCACAACTTCTTTGCTGGCTCTATACAGCTGGGTTAGTGCCCCTCAAATGTGTCCATACAACAGCCTACATTTACCAGGTTACGTGGACAAGTTCAGCTATTAACTAGAGAGAAAGTCTGAGGGTTGTTTCCCAGCTCTCTCCACCCCTTGCTGTTACCACAGTGACAAAGAGCTGACTCTTCCTGGTACCTATGACTGCGTCTGAAGCCAGCTCTCCCCTTCTTCTGCCCTTCAGAATGCTGCGCGAGGACCACCCAGGGATCGGCCCACCTCTCTCTGCTCCTCAAAGGGAGTGGCTTCTCCTGGCTCTTGGCAAAGCTGCCAGAAACTTGGCTTTGAACCATTCGTGTCTAACAGGTGGTCCGGATATTCTGGCAGAGACTGTGGGTTTAAAGAGAGGGAGAGATGGAATCATAATATGCCACGTTTTCAGACCACCCTGAACCCTAAGGGCCTGTCACTGGTGAGGAAGTACTACACTTGTGGAGTCCAGAGCGGGAGAGAGGATGGCTGGTCCTCATACCTGCCTCCTCAGAAAGCCAGGGATGTCAGAGAAGGCTATCAAGAGGGCTATTTCCAAGCCAGCCTGCCACACCTCGGGGAGGAAGGGTGAAGAGCTAAAACTGACACTAGAAGCCCCCGGACTCCAGGGAGTCTACAACCGTAATGGAGGGGAACACTGCCCAGCCTCTGCAGGAGCTCCCTGGAGAAACAAGGTATTCACACTACTATGCTACTGTAGCAAATGGAGCAGGTCTCCACCTGGGCCCAGACTGCTGGGTAGTATCAGAAAGAACATTGTTGTGGGCACTGGGTGGCTCAGTTGGTTCAATAGCTGACTTTTGATTTTGGCTCAGGTCATGATTTCAGGGTCATGAGAGGGAGCCCCATGTTGGGTTCCATGCTGGGTGTGGAGCCCACTTAAGATGCTCTCTCCTTCTCCCACTGCCCCTCACCCCACTAATCTTTTTCTCTCTCAAAAAGGAAGGAAGGAAGGAAGGAAGGAAGGAAGGAAGGAAGGAAGGAAGGAAGGAAAGGAAGGAAGGAATGGAGGAGGAGGGAGGGAGGAAAGAAGAAGAGAGGAAGGGAGGGAGTAAGGGAGAGAGAGAGAGAAAAGGAAGAAAGTAAAGAAGGAAGGAAGGAAAGAAGGAAGGGAGGAAGGGAGGGGAGAGAGAGTGGGAGGGAGGGAAGAAGGGGAAAAGGAAGGAAAGAAGGGAGGAAGGAAGGAAGAAAGAAAATAAATACTGTTGAACTAAATTCTATGGAGCCCTCTGACCAAGCCCTAGTACTAGTGGGTCACAGACCCCTTCAAAGAATTGCTGGAAAAGCTGATAGTGCCAGGCTATCTCTTGTGACCTATCAAAAAAAGCTGGCCTTGCTATGAGAAAGGGAGTGGAGGCAGGAGCAGTAGTTTAGAGGAGGCAGCAGAAGCAGCATGGCCAATCCAGACCATTTAAGCAGAGAATGGAATATAGGGCTGCCATGTGCAGTTATGCAGGTTGTTCACTGCAAAGGTCATTCAGCTGAAGGAGGAAATGGAGGCTGAAATCCAGCCTATGCACCCATTTCCCAAGCTGTGTGTCCTAGTGCATTTTCTGGGAAGAAGAGGGCCTGTTCTAAATTGTAAAAAGGCACCATTTGGGAATGTTGTGACCTTGAGGGAGAAGACATTGGCAGCAGCACTGAGAAAAGTTTAGATGAATGCAAGAGAAACCCAGGATCTAGCAGACGATGACGAGGGCTTTGAGAGCCCCAGGGACACTACTGGGTGGGAGCTCAGAGTCTCAGTGTATTGATACACTGCCCAGGCCCATGACTACACCCTACTCCTCCCCATCACCCTCTTTACCACAATCCAGCTCCCTCCTAGCTCACCCCCAGCCATCCAAGGCCTCCATGGCCAGAGGTACCTTGACTGTGGCTCCTGTCACCTAAACCCTAATGACTCATTCCTGAATGGGGTGGAGGATACCCGGTAAAGAGAGGCAGTCTCCCCAAGCCCACCCTGTAACTACCACCGGTTTTGGCTATTACTGGAGACCTCACTTGGAGGGCTAGGCCACCAGCTCGTGGCTGAACGCCAAGTGACAAGAGGCTGTTGAGTCCCCCCCTTCGTTCCTTTCCTATTTATACCTCACCTTAACAGCATCCACTCCTGGTGACAGCTCACAGGTTGTAACCTGCCAGGGGCACTTCTAGAAAGATTATAGCCTTGTTCAGAAAGCTAACAGCACGCAACATAAAGGAACCTGGGGCTTGCTTCCTGCCTTTTCCTCTTGGGACAGAAGATGGCCAGGCAGGTGGAGGACCCTTAGGCACAGATGCAGAAGGGAGGTCAAGGGAGAGGGAACTAGCTTTTCTGAGCCCATACATTGTGCTGTAAATACCGGATTGTATTTAATTCTCCAATAACCCTGGAAAATAAGTACCATTCTCTCCATTTTATAGAAGAGAAAACTGAATCTCAGAGAGAAGGAACACTCTTGGCCAGCTGGTAAGCTGTAGGGCTCTGATTTGAATTTCCTGGTCTTTCTGGCTCAGACACATGGGGTTTTTTAAACCAAAGTATGTCACCTGCAAATTATCTCCCTTGTGGGTAGAGAAACTCAAAATAGTGAAAAGGAACAGAAAAAGCTTGCCCAGTTTTGCCTCAGCAACTGAAGCCAATATCCCTATCCTCTCCCCTCCTGTTCCTGCTTCTAGGGCATCCTTAGGGGGAAAATTACCCTCCTTCCTTACCCTCCACCCCACCTTTAAGGATTTTTACTTAGGTGAAATAATTGTAGTAAAGCTGCACCTTGTGAGGGGGAGGAAGGGTGGGTAGAGGAGCTCATGAGCTGATTAAATATGAGCCAGCAAGGGAGAACCTTCTTTCCCTCCAGCCAGCTTCACAACCCACTACTCAACCAAAGCATTGCCTCTCATGGAATAACCGCCAAGACCCTCATTTTGATAAAATGTGAGAGCAGGAAGGGGCTGTTAACAATAATAGCAGTGTTTACTGAGGGCTTTTTACCTAACAGCCAAGTACTGGTCCAGGGATATTACAGAGACCCATTTAATACACACGCACGCACACACACACACACACACACACACACGCTAAAGTATAAATGGGGAAACTGAGACCCAGAAAAGTGATAGAACTTGCCTAGAGTCTCCCAGCTTAGGAAGGGGACTTGGAATCAAACTCACACAGCCCGGCTCCCAGATGCTGCCCTGCCTCTCAAAGGTCGTCTCTCCTCACTGTCCCTCCTGCCCCCTCCAAGGGCAGAGCCAGCAAGGTGTTGGGTCTTTGGGCTGGGACCCAGGGCTCAAGGCACACCCTGGGGGCTTGGCACACTCAAGACTCCAGGAGCATGCTAATTGCTCTTCACTTGGCTCAGATTTCAGATCCCACCTAATGCTCCCAACTAGAACATTACAAAATGCCTATTTATTTGTCTGACATCTGTACCGTACTTGAGCCTCCCTGCTGGGCTCACAGAAGGCTCAACAGAACTTCCATTAGATTTCTTCCCGCTTCCCTTCAGCAGATAGAAACAGAAGCAAGCGGGAACAGAGGCACCTCCCATCTCACACACCCAGCAGGGCTTGGCAACGACTCCAAGCACTCCCTGCAAGGCCAGCAAATATTTTGATGATCTTTCCCCTACAGGATTCTCCTGTGGAGAACACATGGACAGAGTCGGGCGCCATCTTTCAGCAGATTCCACAGGAAGAAACACTACATCCGTGGAGGGGATTTTGACTCTCAGGGATTTAAAGGGAAAGGAAGCACGTTTGGAGGCAGGGGCTGCCCAGACATTTGAGGTCCTTCTGCCCCCAGCGTGGAGCAGGGATGGGGGGCTGCCATAGGCGTTGTCGAGTGGGAGGCGGATGGGGTGGGGGGTCAAAGTGCAACCTCTACAGTCCAACCTGGGCTTGAGGACTGGCCCTGCTTCTTGAGCCTGTGTGGTCACTAGCAAACTGCCTCACCCTCTCTGGTCCTCAGGTTCCACACTATAAAATGGGGATAACAGTACTCACCTCTTGGAGTGGCCCTTGAAAATTAGACACAATAACATTAGTGAAGCATTGGGCTCGCACTGAGTCACCACCATAAACACAACTGTTGTGATGGGATCCTTTCCTTGAAACAAGCTCAGGGAGCGTGTTCTCTGCTGTCACTGGTCCCCTTTATTGAGCCTCTGAGCTCATAAAATAAAGGTCCCCTTTATTGAGCACCTGAGTCCCCCCCACCATCTGACCCAAAATGTGCCTATGGGAGGAGAGGGAGAGCCCTGAAGGATGGGCTGCCCCACAACCACACGGTGCCCCCATGTCACCCTCAGCTGCGTAAATGAGAAAAGTCCCACAGGTTCTTAGCATGGAACATTTCCTCACAAAGGCACAGATCTTTGAAAAAGATAAAACAAGATTAACAAACATGCATAAAAGCAAAATAACATAAAGCCACCGGGACAAAAGGACTTGGTGCCGATGACCTAGCATGGGGTGGAGCGCAGACTGGGCAGGACCCAGGGGCCTGGTTGACGTGTGCCTCCCCCGCAACCCACTTGCTAGCCCCACCCCCAGCGCCTCTTTCAGGAGAGAATTTGTTCTATTTTCGGTGTACCCTAAAGGATACAGAGGATTGCCCTAGGGCCCCACATTCTCCTAGTGACTCACTGGTTAGGCAGCAGATACCTGAGGCAGAAGAACCACTTCCTGGGTCCCTGAGCCACAGGTCATACCTGCCCAACAGCCACCTTCTCCTCTAAGGGCACCTGAGTCACCGACTTGGCAGAAGGGCCTGGGTGAGTTTGGCTCAAGAGCCCAGGCTGTGCCCAGACCTGTGGTTTGGGATGGGGTAGCATGGACACACTGCTTATCCACAGAAGAAACCGAACCCTCCTGGAAAGGTGTGGACCCATCCCACCTGAAACTTGAGGAGAGACATTCTCATATGGGAAAGTCTTGGGGCCAACAGACAAGCTCTTATACACATCACACTCCCTTGTGACAGACCCTCCTGAAGCCGCAGGCTCACTAACACTTCCTTTAACCCATCCAAGAATCCTGCTTGGTGCTATGGGGAGAAAATGTGTGTCTAGGCGTGGAGATATGGGGGATGGGGGTTGGGTGTTGAGGTGGGAGAGAGGACGCTGACAAGAAATCCAAGCACACAGACTAGAAAGAAGTCTTAGAAACAACCCCAGCCTGACTGCCTCCTCTCTCTTACCCCAACTGATCAGCTCCAGCCCAGGGTCAGGGGAAGTCCGAGGCCAGCTTTGCTCACTCAGTGCGCTGACCTAGTTCCCGCACCTGGCACTTGGCTTTGAGCAGTGGAAGTGACTCCCATGGCTACCAGGTCCTGCAGTAAGTCCGGGAAGTCCTGGGCTCAAGCCCAGGGCCGGTGGAGCGGAGCCAGCCACATACCCTGTCCCTGATCAGACTGTGCCCACCAGATGTGAAGCCAGAACAGTCCATTAAGTCTGAAGCTCGGATGACAGCCTGGGCCTTCTGGAAACTGTGTGTGGGGCAGCAGCACAGAACCAACCTGTCCCGGGCCTCCCCGGAGCCCCGGGCATCAGATTTCAGCACGCTTCTGCTGCAGCTACTCCCACAGGAAGGAGAAGGCCTGCTCCCACCTCGTTTTTCATTTCAAGCATACACCATCACCCACCCTCGTGTTTTCATTAGAGTCAGAGCGGTGGCTACCCACGCATTTCTGATACTTCAAACCTGATCTGAGTCACGCCCCGAGCCATGGCTCTGGAAGCATACACCCAGGCCCTGGAGGCCAGCCAAGGGATTCCACTTGCTATGGTGACGGATGAGAACACAGATGCAGAGAAGTAATCACACTTAGCCAAAGTCACACAGCTCGTGGGGAGACGCAGCCGGGAGTTCAGCCCCGACACTGGGTTCTGCAAAGGGACAGGGGCTGTGGCCTGGCTGTGACAGGAAGTCCCTGTGAGTTTTTAGGCTGGAGAGCAATCTGACCTATTGCTCTTTTCAGTGACCGATCTGCTCATAGTGGGGAGAAGAGATTGTGGAAGATGAAGTCAAGGATTCTGTCTTTAACGCAGGCAATAACACGAGTGTGACTCTGACTAGCACAGAAGCAGCTCTTTGTTTTTAATTTACAAAGCCTAGCAGAAATTGAATTTAAATTCAATTTTTTAAAAAATGGGGTGCCTGGGTGCCTCAGTGGGTTAATCCTCTGCCTTCGGCTCTGGTCATGATCTCAGGGTCCTGGGATCGAGCCCCGCATCGGGCTCTCTGCTCAGTGGAAAGCCTGCATCACCCTCTCTCTCTGCCTGCCTCTCTGCCTACTTGTGCTCTCTCTCTCCCCTCTGTGTCAAATAAATAAATAAATAAAATCTTTTTTTTAAAAAAACAAAATTTTAAAAAAAGAAAAAAGAAATAAAGCCTATCAGACATTATGTTTTTATTTTTCCTGGTTTATCTTCACAGACTTTTGGCAGCTAAAACAAATAAACTTTCCTTTTCTAAAAAACTCCCAAACTCAAGAGATACACCTCCAAAATCACTGAGGAGAGGAAAGCCTGTTTTTGCCAGTCTTACCTAATTCCATTATAAAAGCATCTTTTCTATGTAGTCTTCAGTTCTTTATTAAATTGAGCCAATGATCTTCCTGAGCTGGGTAGTTCTGGCCCACTCATAGTTGTTTCCACAGCTAGGAGTAGAGGGCAGAGTCTTGACTCCAGTGGGAACTTGGGGTGTGGGATTCAAGTGTGGAGGAGAAGTTCATGGACTGTACAGAATTTAAGCATCTGATCTTTTAATGATCTTCTAAGCATTTAGAGGGGCAGGTATTAGGACTGCAGTGATAATGATGGCTCCCCAGACCTACTGCCCTGTGACACTGACTTTGGGCTTGGTGTTCCAGGTTCTCCTGAAAAGAAGAAATAAAGGCAAACTGACAGACCTTCCAGGGAGAGATGCACGAATGTTATTTCACATAAACCTCCAAGCTCCTGTAAACAATTGCCTAAGATACTTATATAAAATGCAACTTCTTTCTTTTTTTTTTTTTTAAAGGTTTTATTTATTTGGGAGAGAGAGAGAGAGATTGGAGAGGGGGCAAAGGGGGGAGGGGGAGGGAGAGGGAGAAGCAGACTCCCTGCTAAGCACAGAGCTTAACTCTTATGCTCAGTGACCTGAGCCAAAACAAGAGTCAGAGGCTCAACCCACTGAGCCACCCAGGGCCCATAAAATGCAACTCTTTTTTTTTTTTTTTTTTTTAAGATGTTATTTATTTATTTGACAGAGAGATCACAAGTAGGCAGAGAGGCAGGCAGAGAGAGGAGGAAGCAGGCTCCCCGCTGAACAGAGAGCCCGATGCAGGGCTCAATCCCAGGACACTGGGATTGTGACCTGAGCCGAAGGCAGAGGTTTTAACCCACTGAGCCACCCGGGCATCCCCATAAAATGCAACTCTTAACTGCCTCTAGCAAATTCCCATTGTTTCCTCAGATCTCCTCAAAGATGTGATGGGACTAAGGGAGAAAGTGGGCTCACCTAGACTTTTCCTTCCAGCCACAGCTACCTTCTGAGGCCCAGAGTATGGTGGCCTGCTTGAGGGTGCAGGTTCAAGCCAAGTTTCCTGGCCCTGACCCCCTTTCCCTTATGTCAGATCGTCTAACTTCTGTGTGGCTCCTTGTCTTCATCACTAAAACAAGGATCTTTACGGTTAACTATCGTTCTACCCCCAGTGCTGTTGTGAGAATTAAATCAGTAAAACAGAACAATGGTCATCACTAGCTATGACATCATCTAGAACAGAAAGGGTAGGAAAGGAGGTGGCCAGACCCAAGCAGACTCAAGGCTGTGATGAATAAGGACTCAGAATTACCCAGGAAACAACCCTTCTGGGGCCTCTGTGGATTAGCTGGAGGATTCTCATGAGCTCCAGGCGCCGCCCCAGAAGCCACTTGGGAGGCTGGATCAACACCATTCCACAGCCGGGGCCAGTTTCCGCTGGCTCAGCACTGTCCTGAGCCCCAGGGCAGAAGGAAGCCGGCTGGCCACTTCCTACCTTGCTGGTCCCTCGCCTCCAGAAGGCTGCGGCAGCTCCTGTGGCTGAATGCAAAGCCAAGGCCTTCTGGCTTTTGTGCGAGCAAGTTACCAGAGCTCGGGCAAGGCTGGGGCTGCCTTCTAAGGCTCGTTCTGCCGCAGGGTGAGTAACCTGGGTCTCTGGCTGGTTGGACCCAGGGCCGCGGCCTCTCCTGGGCTTGCCTTCCGGGCTGCAGAGCTAACACTGCCCACCCCGCCTAGATGCTTCTTTGCCTGTTGTCTGAACAGCTGACCATTTAATTCTAAGCAACAGTGACTCACGGGATAGTGGTTCCCTTTTTTGCCAGAGCAGTCTTCTGTAAATCAAGCCTTTCTCCTAGGTGGAGAAAGGTCTCTGCTTTTCAGCAGAGCGGGAGGCAAGCCAAGTGCTGTGATTAGAAGCACACAGACATAAAGCCTAATTATGTTTCAATCTGGGTCCACCACTTACAAAGTGGTGTGACCACAGACAAGTTATTTAACCTCCTGTGCCTCAGGTTCCTCATCTGCGAAATGGGGATATTAGTACCACTTACTTCATAGGGTCATCATGAGGGCTAAATGAGTTTAGACCTATGCCTGGTTTGTAGTACGTCCTTCTATCTGTCTGATAAATAAATGTCCAATAATGGAGAACTGGTTATATAAAATCCATACAGTGAAATACTGCACAGCCACTCACATCTCTATTATAGAAGAACAGTAACATGGAAATACATTCATCATCTATTATCCAGGGAAATAATAGGTTCTAAAAAAAACTACAGTATAACCATTATTGTTGAAAAAAAGAAGATAAATCTATAAACGTTGAAATATATACTAAATGTACACTGAAAGAATGTTTTCCTATCTTCCAAAATTTGTGTTCTGTGTGTTACTTTAGTAATAAAAAACCATGAGAAAACAATACAAATTATTCAGTAATAAAATACAGTAGCAATTATTTAAATCGTAGTAGATGTGCATAACCCAGATTAAATTATCATTCTTTAAAATGATATGATGATGATGATGATGATGATGATACTGGTTTTGATAGTCCCAAGCCTAGATCATTCAGAGCTGAGGCTGCAGGGCACCTGGGTGGCTCAGTAGGTTAAGCATCTGCCTTGGGCTCAGGTCATGATCCCAGAGTCCTGGGATTGAGTCCCGAGCCAGGCTCCCTGCTTATCAGAGACCCTGATCCTCCCTCTGCCTATGCCCCTCCCCCCTACTCACGCACACACACTCTCTCTTACAAATGAAAAAAAAAGATTAAAAAAAAAAAAAGAGCTGAGGCTAAGAGATAACTTACCATTAACACATACATTAATGGTTACCCAAATGTTATCATCAAAAAGAAAAAATAATATTCCATGCTTATATAGCTATGACATACTGCTTTGTTTCTGGAAATAATCAAAAGCTAATCATACAAACACAGCCAGATTTAAATCTTATCTAGGCAACAGGTGACCCACTTATGTAAAAAACAAAAAAGCAAATAACCACGTATTAAAGCAATGAATTGAGAGTGCTTTGCAAGCTGGTGAGTAAAGGGGGCATCAGGCCAGTTGCAAGCATGGACAGGATGGGGTGGGGTGGGGGGCGTTCCTCCAGCCATTGAGTCAGAGGTTTCAAGAAGGAAATGGAACTTCAGGCTGCTAAAATAAAGGAAGGAGATAAGCATCTCCTTTTACTGCTCATTTGTGTAGAACTGGAATGGAGAAAAGAATAAGTCGAGAACAACCTCCTGAACCATGACCTTCAGTAATGAGCAGACTTCTCTCTGTCACCGAGCCACTTCTCACTCTGCTCCATGGGCCTTACCAAACAATAAAACTGCAAACACGCCGCACATGAGCCCTGATGGATGCGGCTGATGCGAAAGTGAACCCTCAGTGTGTCAAAGAACAAGCACTAGGATGAATCCCCAAACCATTTTAGCCCGCCTTGCAAGGTGCCCCATCTGGTTTTGCCTGGTTTTCCTGTTAACACCAATAGTTCCGTACACCCTTTCCCCAAATCCAACCATGGGTCCTTTGCAAGCTGTCGTGATCTTGTTCATCTCCCTATTTTTAGCCCGTAAATTCTCTCCCAGCATCCTGTTACCCTCAAAAGATGTGAAGAGCTTTGAAAAGAGAAGAAAACACAAGCTGCAGATTCTAAAACCTGCTGGCTGAATAAAACTTTTGACTGACAGACACTGGTTTCAGTTCCCATTTCAGGCTTTCCGAAGGTCACCACTAATAAAGCCCCGCATATTACTTGCCTACTCACAAACCACACTGATATCCACATGGGATAATCCCAGTAATCCCCCAAACACCTGAACTGGCTGGAATTGCTCCTTTTCTTCCAAAGAACCACCATGGGGTCCTGGGGCTGCTCTGGCCCCTCCCACGGCTGTGCCCGGGCACGGGTATGACGAGCCAGCAGGCTATTTTTTTCAGCAAGAGCCAAGAGTGATTCCAATACCCAGGTGCTTTCTGTTGATGCTTTGGACGATCTGCTTCTAAGCTTCAGGCTTATAAAAACATGGGTCACAAAATTTGTATCAGGCGAACTGATTGCACATTTGAAGAAGGTAAGGAAAAGAACCGCTAGAAATGCCACAATAACCTGAAAAAAAAGTCCTCATTGTATTCAGAGAAGGGAGGGCCAGGGAGCCCAGATGAAGTCAGAGTTTTTTCCCTTCCAAGAGCTTTTTGGATCAAAGCCACAGAGAAGAAAGGAACAAGGGGGTATCCACAGGCAAATGCTGGGGCACGTGTGATAACAGCAGGCCTTCCTGGGGGTGGGGGTGTCTCCCTCATCTGTTCACTAGCTTTCTGAGCCCAAGACTTGGAGAGGCTACCACACTGATTTACAGCCTCATTTCTTTCCCCTTCCTTCCGATCCTCCCAGTCTGCGGTCTGTTCAAAGCACACTTGTGGGAGAGAGAAGTCAATGAATCTGCCTAGCTGGGAAGTGGTTTTGAGCAAGCACTGGCACTCTGACACACACCTTGCTTTCAGATGGGGCCCCTGCGCTTCAGTGGAGTGGGGCTGGGCGTGGCAGAGGTTCACAGGAGCCCCCGGAACACAGAGCCTCTCTTCGCATTGGCAACCCTGATAAGGTTGTCTTTGATGACTGGCGTAGGGTTGGGATCGACAGTGCTGGGGGCCCAGAGGCAGCTCTCCTCTCAGTTCTCCCTTTGAACAGCAGGAAGGGGGTGCCTGGGTGGCTCAGTTGGATGAGTGGCCAATGACTTTGATTTTGGCTCAGGTCACGATCTCTGGGTCCTAGGATCAGGCCCCCAAGTCTGGCTACTACCCGCTCAGGAGGGAGTCTGCTTGAGATCTCTCTCTCTCTCTCTCCCTCTGCCCCTCCCCCCTGCTCATTCACTCTCTCTTTCTCTGAAATAAATAAATTAAAAAAAAAAATGGCAAGAAGGAAGGACGGGAATAATCTCCTGGACTAGATGCAGAAAGAGAAAAAAAAGAAGTCAGTTTAGATACAAAAGGTGTTATGTGGAGGGCACCTGGGTGGCTCAGTGGGTTAAAGCCTCTGCCTTTGGCTCAGGTCATGATCCCAGGGTCCTGGGATCGAGCCCCGCATCAGGCTCTCTGCTCGGTGGAGAGCCTGTTTCCTCCTCTCTCTCTCTGTCTGCCTCTCTGTCTACTTGTGATCTCTGTCAAATAAATAAATAAAATCTTTTTTTATAAAAAGGTGTTATGTGTGTGTTTTTAATTCTATTTCTCATTTGTGGATTTGAGATTGGAGGAAAAAATTCTTTACGTGATCAGTGCAACCCTCCTCTCTAAGGACCAGAGTTTTGCTCCTATAACACAATTTCTATGGAATCTCTTTCCCTAATGGAACATCATGTAATTCTTTCACATCTCTATTTCAGATATGTATTTTTTAAAACAAGAAAAAATATGTTAACTTTCTATAGTTAAGTCACAAAATGAATAGGTCTGTTCAATGTTCTGTTGTCTTTGCTTTCCCTTTGCAAAGGTGTTTTGGGGAACACTTATACCTTTAGATTGTTTTCTGCCACAGAAAAAAGGTTAGGCTAGCTTGATCAAATCCATAAGGGAATGAAATAAAAATTCAGGTGTCCCACTACTTTTAAAATACTATAAATCCATTCCTGGTGGGACAGGGGATAGGAGGGTGGATGATGAGACCCAAGAAAGGCAGGCCAGAGACAACCTCCCTTTCAGCCCCTGAGCCCTTGCTTCTGTCTTTGCACCTGCTGGAGGGGCCAGTCCAGGAAGCTGGGCAAGCATGGCTTTGCTGAGCCTGGCATAGTTGGGACCGGAGAAGCCTTCCCCCTGCTGGGACAGGTACCTGCCACCTCTTTCTTGGCCTCTCCAAAGGTATTTTTGAGTACAAAGAACTAAAAGCCAAAGTCACTGGTTTGGAGAGAACTTACCCTAGCAGGGTTAATCAGAGAACTCCTGCAGAGCCTGGAGGGCCTGCTAAGCTCTGCCTGGGGGCAAGCACATCTCCAGCACTTGAACTGCAAACTCACCACTCTTCCTTAAAAGATGGCTGTGAGAGTCACTTCTGCATGTCACGTGCAGCCCTGAGTGATGGCAGTAAGTTCGAATCCCTGAGCCAAGACTGTTTTCCATGGCAACGCTAGCTGTCTCCCAGTCTCCTTCCTGTCCTACTTTCCATCTCTCTTTTTCATCCAGGTGTCTATTGCTGTCCTTGAACACTATACAGCGATGCCTGAGTTTTTCAGGTTTTCTGGACACTGGTGTCTCTAAAAGCCTCCTATTCCCTGGTCATGTTTCCACCTAAGTGCCATCCACGGACTTGCTAGGCTCCTCTGTGTACCCACTCCCTCTTCCTCCTCCGCCTGGCCTGGACTCTGCACTACTCTCTCTTTAGCTGCTTCCTCTATCCGTTCGCTGGCTCCTCCTCCTCCCTGACACCCTTCTCTCTGTTCCACAACCTTTCCCCTACTCTTGCCCTCCTCTGCTGCCAGCCATCATCCCTGGCCATTGCTGGCCTCCAGGGTCCAGGGCTGGTGTCACAGCGAGATAAGGAGCTGCCCCCACTGAGGATGGTCTCCAAAGAGGTTTTCCTATTCTGATAGTTTCAGTTCATGATGAAGGCCACAGCAGGACAATATTCCTTAGGACTGGGTTGTTACCTTCTTCTTTCCACTAATCTAAGAACCTGGGCTTTTTTGGAGTCCCCAGAGCCGGTCCCCTAATTATCTGACTTCTTAGTAAGACCCACAGGGTCACGCTTGCTCTCTGAATCTTTGCCACACAGGTCTTCCTTCAGTTTCTCAGATGTGGTGTAGTCCCTACTACCGCAGGACCTTCAGTCACGCTAGTTCCTCTATCTGGGACATTCTACCCCTTCCCCTCCTTTATCTATTAACTCCTTTAGTCACTTATTTGTTGCTATGTAATAAATTAGCCCCAAACCTGCTAGCTTATAATAACACAAATTTGCTATCTCAGTTTCTCTGGGTCATGAATCTGGGAGCAGCTTAGCCGGATGGTTCCAGCTCAGGGTCTCTCAAGAGGTTACATTCAAGCTGTTAGCCTGGGTTTCTGTCATCAGGAGCCAGGGAATCCTCTTCCCAGGTCCCTTATTTGGGGGTTGGTAGACCTCAGTGTCTCGGGGACTGTTGGTGGAGACCTGAGTTCCTTGTCACATGACCTTCACATGGGCTGGCTCAGTATCCTGAAGACGTGTAAGCTGGCTTCTCCCTGAATTAATGATCAGAAAGAGAGGAAAGGAGCCCCAAACGGAAGCTGCAGTCTTTTGTAACCTAATCTCAGAAAAGACATATCATCCCTTCTGCCGTATGTTATTGGTCAAGCAGATGAACCGGGCACCGTGTGAGAAAAGAACACACATGGAGTGGGTACCAGGCTGTAAGGGTCCTGGGGGACCATCACGGGAGGCTGACTTCACTCACTTCCTTTCCCTTCGTGTATATTGGTAGGATTTTGTAACTGAAGTTTGTCTCCTCCATTTGACCATGAGCTTCTTGAGAACTGGTATCTGTTTTGCTCATGCATCAGTCAGCTTTTGCCATGAAACAAAATGACCCAGTACTTGGTGGCTTAAAAAAAAAAAGAGCGTCCGTGTGTTAGTTCTCAGGGGTCTGGCATCAGCTATTGGGTGAGCTGGGGGCTGATGGGCTTAAGATGGCCTCATTCACCTGCCTGGCAGGTCACCAGCCACTGGCTGGAACAATGACCATGAATGGTCCACGTGTCTCTCATTACTGAGCAGGCTAAGCAGGGTAGGTGTAGGGATTCAAGAGCAAAATGGAAAGGTGCAAGTCCTCCTGAGGGATTTGGTAAAGCTCCAACAGTACTTCCACCGCTTTCTATCGGCCAAGACAGATCACAAGGCCAGCCCACGTTCAAAGTGGGGAGAAAGGGACACAACCTCTTAATGGGAGGAACTGCAAAAAGGCACACTGCAAAGGGCCATAAATAATGGGAAGGGGAAAACACAGCCATTTTTGTAAGTAATTTACCACAGTGCCCCCTAATACGCCCAGAGCCTAGCACAGTGCCTGGAAGGGAGTCAATAAAAAGACTATTTCCTAAATGAGTGAGTTTGAACATTTTATCTTTAGTCATCTTTATTTTGCTTTTGGTTTATCTCCCTCACCGTTGGGTAAGTATCCTGAAGACAGGGAGCCCATCTTATTCGTGTTTGTGATCCCAGGACATTGACATGGCATTGGGCTTCAGCAGTGATGAATAAATGCCTACTCTTCTCAAACTCTCTGCACATCACAATCATTTGGCCTTCCTCAGAGCTTAAAGCCTTTCACGGCAGATTTGTGAGGGCTTGGCAATGCAACAGACCAGGGCTTGCATCCAGAACCTGTCATCTTCCAGCTGTGTGACCATGGCAAGTCCCTCACCCAGCTGAGCCCCAGTTTTTGCTTCCACAAAATGGGGGGGCCTTCCTCAGAACTGCTGCACGGTTTCAGTGCAATTGGATGTATGAGTGCTAAACGCAGTGGCGGGCACTGCATAAATGTCACCCCCTTCCCTTTACCCTGGTGCTCTGCCCACCCTTGACATTGTGCCCCTCCTGCTCTGGCCCTGGTTCTCCTAGCCATGCCTGTTGCACACTCCCTGCATCCCTTGAGCACAATCCCTGGCATAAACAGAATGGCTAAGCCCCCATCAGCAGTGCAATGGGGGCTGCTGCCACAGATGGGTGGGAAAACTGTCCATCACGGGTGATTTTTGCCACCACCTAGCCGAGCTTCTCTCATCCTGAAGCCAGAGGAGCCCCCTCTTGTGCCCCCAGGTGTCTGGAGGTCCAGCTGCCTTCTGTTGATCTGTCCTAATGACTATTTGCCCTCTACTCGCTATAAAAGTGCTCACCGCTCGGGCCCATTTAAAAATCCTCTGCACATTTCTTCTTCCCAGGTTGGCTGTCTTAGCTCATGCTCCCCCCTTTCTCTTTTTGTACCTTCTTCTCCCCTCTTACCTCA
Source organism: Lutra lutra (assembly GCF_902655055.1). NCBI lineage: Eukaryota > Metazoa > Chordata > Mammalia > Carnivora > Mustelidae > Lutra > Lutra lutra. The sequence goes on along the minus strand of NC_062281.1, from coordinate 117,457,722 downwards.
ACCCTTTAGCATTTTTTTTTACCTTTTTTCCATATGTCAGGTAGCACGGTAAGCACTTAACACTAATTGTCGTGTTGATTCTTACATCAGACCTAATGGCATAAGAACTATTATTACACCACCGTTTCCCTAATGAGGAGACCGAGGCTCAGGGAGTTCACCTAACTTGCTCACAGCCACGCACTTGGGAGGTGGTAGGACCAGGATTAAACCTGGGTTCTTGCCCCAAAGCTTATACCCAATCCCTCACTTTGTACCTCCTTCCCTATTGTTGCCCAGTTTTGCATCCTAAGGCAATTTCCTGCTAGAACCTTCCCTTTCCCTTCTGTATGGCTGGTCTAGAAGTTCTTCAAAATGACCTCCTTCCTCTTCAGCTCCTCACTTGCCTTTTTCCCTAGAGCAGTGTAGTTCAACAGAAATTTCTGTAATGATGGAAATGTTCTCTGCACTGTCCATCACGGTAGGCACTAGACACACGCGGTTTTTTGAGTACTTTTGATATGTGGTCAGTTTGAGAAACTGCAGTTTAAATTATATCTCATTTTAATTAAATTAAATTTAAATAGCCACATGCAGCTACTGGACAACACAACATTCTAGTCTCATCTTTGTGCAGTTTCTACTGGAGGGAGGATGGGAATGGAGGTGGGGAAGGGTACATGGGGGAGAAAAGCAACTTGAGGAAGCGACAGAGCTATATTCTCACGTGAATACTGACCTAAGACTAAGTTTCTCATAAGGAAAAATCATTTCATAATGCCCAGATTCCTGGTCCAAGATTCTTTCCTGGACCTCTGCCTCCCAATCATCAAATTCCTGGTGAGGTCAACAACTCCTGCCAGGCTTTGGAGTTATGCTGAGGCTTTCCAGAGGGGCAGCCTTCCCAAGCAACATGCAGATTGAAATGTACTCATTCCAGTGAGAAATCACGGAAGTAAGATTTCCTTTGTCAGTGTATTGCTGCTGAAATCAATGTGCTATCAATATGACCGTCAGCTTGCAATTTACAAGTCTATAGAGCTTTCCACTCTATACAATTTCTGGAAATGCAGATTTAAAAACTCAACAAGTAATGGTTTCAGAAACCCCAAATGCCATTTTTTGTATTGAATCAAGACAGCTTCTAGAACTTGTACACAAAGAGACCTCAGAAGTGGTTACTTGAGGGGCGCCTGGGTGGCTCAGTGGGTTAAAGCCTCTGCCTTTGGCTCAGGTTATGATCCCAGGGTCCTAGGATTGAGCCCTGCATTGGGCTCTCTGCTCGGCAGGGAGCCTGCCTACCCCTCTCTCTCTGCCTGCCTCTCTGCTACTTGTGATCTCTGTCAAATAAATAAACAAAATCTTAAAAAAAAAAAAAAAAAAAAGAAATGGTTACTTGATGAACTTGATAATCATGAGCCTTGGAGTGCCTGGGTGGTCCCGTCGTTTAAGCCTGTGCCTTTGGCTCAGGTCACAATCCCAGGATGCTGGGCTCGAGCCCTGTGTCATTGGGCTCCTTGCTAAGCAGGGAGCCTGCTTCTCTCTCAGCCTGCGGCTCTCTCTTGTGCTCTCTCTCCCTGTCAAATAGATAAAAATCTTTAAAAAAATTTTCTTCTAAAGTTAATCATGAGCCTTCAAAGATGAACAAATTTCTATTGGAAAAATCTGCCCAGCTTTTACAAGCAAAAAAATCATTCTTTCACTCATTTATTCATCTAACTATCCATGTATCCACTCACAAACATTTTCTGATTTTACAAGAAGTTCTAAAATGCAGGTTTGGGGGTGGTGCACCTGTGAGGCTCAGTTGGTTGGACTCCTGGATGTCTGACTGTTGGTTTTGGCTTGAGTGGTGGTCTCCAGGTCTTGGATTGAACCCCAGGTCAGGCTCTGTCCTCAAGATGGAGTCTGCTTGGGATTCTCCCTCTCCTCTCCTTCTACCTACCCCGCAACACTGCTCAAGTGTGTGCACATGTGTATGCGTGTGCACGCTCTCTCCCTCTCTCTCTCAAATAAATAAATAAATAAAAACAAAAATAAAATAAAATGCAGTTGAAGAAGGGGGATGAAAGAAAAGAAAGACAAAAAACTTATAGATTCAAATTCTTTTAATTTCAAAAGTAAATAAGTAGGTTTTATGCTAGTAACCCATAGGACATACGGCACTGAGTCCCTGCTCTTAGTAATTTCTACCAGGTGTCTTTAATCTATCTACCTATCTATCTATTATCTATTACTTATCTACCTATTTTTCAAATACTGTCAAGTCCCTTTAATGCACGGATTGTCTGTTACCACGGAATTTTGAGGTTATAAAGCATTTTAATTATATTTTTATTATAAAACTTACCTCAATAAACTGCAATTTATCTTGTCATACACCTGCTTCTCCCTCTAGAGTGGAGGCCCTCGAGGGCTAGGACATCATGTTGACTGCACTGTCATCACTCCCTAGAGCACTGCCTGGCACATACTGGGTGCTATTATATGTTCTCTGAAGGGACGTAAAACCACAGAAATGTCCTACTCGGATAGATCCATGATCCCCCCTACCAGCAATGTGTCTCCAACATGGAAGTCAAAATCCCAAAGGAATTGGAAGCAACTGGTGCTGAGGTCAGCATCCCATGAATTCATTGACTCCCTTCCTACCTGATTATATGTTCAGTTTCTAGTGTCTTAAGAGAAGAAATTCTCTAAATGTACTAATCACAAATAGGAACTCGTTTCTTTTTCCTTTTCTTTCTTTTTGGGCATGCATCCTAATACTTCATCAAGTTCAAAAGTTGTTCTCTGTCTACTTCTAACAACACAATATTTGGTGAGGGTTTCAAGATTATAATAGTCTGTCTTATCCATGACTTTCACAGTTTTATGAACTTTTTTTTTTAAAGATTTTAAAATTGGGGTATCTGGGTAGCTCGGTTGGTTAAGTGTCTGCCTTAGGCTCAGGTCGTTATCCCAGGGTCCTGGGATTGGGCCTAGCATCAGGCTCCCTCCTTTTTTTTTTTTTTTTTAAAAGATTTCATTTATTTATTCAAGAGACAGTGAGAGAGATCGCAGAGGGAGAAGCAAAGGGAGAAGCAGACTCCCTAATGAGCACAGAGACCCACCATGGGGCTAGATCCAAGGACCCTGAGATCATGATCCAAACCGAAGGCAAACACTTAATCAACTGAGCCACCCAGGTGCCCCCCTCCCCCTTTTTTAAGGACTCTGAGATTGTGACCTTAGCTGAAGCCAGACACTTAACCAACTGAGCCACTACCCAGGCGCCCCTCACAATTTTGTGAACTTCTGTCACATCCAGTTTTGACTTGTGCCTTTACAGACCAGAATGTGTTCTCAATAAAAGCCTTTTTTTGGATATGAAAGCCATCCATTCTGCCTCTATATATTCTATTCTGGGTGTCTTTTATAAGGTCCAGTGACAAAATCTGTATAGACTATTCATTTTTTTTTATGATTTTATTTACTTGAGAGAGAGAAAGCAAGCTAGAAAAAGAGCACGAGCAGTGGGGAGGGGTAGAAGGAGAGAGAGAATCAGATTCCCCCTGAGAAGGGAGCCCAGTGTGGGACTCCGGTCCAGACCCTGGCATCGTGACCTGAGCCCAAGGCAGACACTTAACCAACTGAGCACCCAGGCACCTCTATTCTTCTATTTATTTATTTGACCACTCATTCAACAAATATTTATTGTATGCCTACTATGTACCAACCCCTGCAATTCTGTATTGGGTTAAGACTGAATAAAAGTACAAACCAGAAATGCCTTCTTGTTCTTCCCTTCCTGATGTTCTCTCCTGTTCAACTTCTAGAGCAAGCATTATGTTTGGTGTTATGGGCTGAACTGTGTTTCCCCCAAATTCAGATATTGAAGTCCTAACCGTCAGTACCTGAGAATGGGACTATATTTGGAGATAAGGCCTTTAAAGATGTAATTAAGGTAAAATGAAGTCAAACGGATGGGCCTTCACCTAGTATGACCCGTATCCTTATAAGTGGGAAAGATCAAGATATAGACCGAGTGAAGACACAGGGAGAAGACAGCCAGGTACAAACCCAGGAGAGAGGGCTCAGAGGAAACTAACACTGCCGATGCCTTGACCTTGGATTTCCAGTCTCCAGAACTGTAAGAAAAACTAATTTCTGTTGTTCAAGCCACCCAGTCTGAGGTACTTTGTCATGGCTGCCCTCGCTGACTAATGCTTTTGTCAATTCATCACCCCTGTGTGTATCTCCTTTTACTTCTTTTCCTTCATATTCTTTTCCTTTCTCTTCTTTGTTTTCTTTTGTTGATCTCTGAGAGTTTCTTTATCTTTTTCACATGTGTGTCTTCTTTCTTTGGCTAGGTTGTAAGCTCCTCAGAGGAAAAGCAAAGGAAACAAGACACTATCTTTGGGATATTCACCTGCCCCAGTGCCACAGGCGGGGTAGGTGAAGAAATTTTAAAGGTGAAGAAATGGAGGCTCAGGAGAGAAGCCAAGTTGCCCAAGATCTCCCCCGTTGCCCAAGGGGTGAGGAATGCTGGGTTCTCCATACACCAGCTTTGGTTTCAAATCCCTCAGCCCTGACACCTCACCAGTCCTCCCTGAACACCTGAGCTGGTGGCTCACTATTATCTAAATACCTCAGAGATGGCCCACAGCAGACCCTCAAAAACTACTTATGGACTTCATTGATTTAAATAAATGCAGATGGTTTGGCTGAACCAGGGCAATTAACCTGAACATACTTCTCTCACATTGTGGACAGATGGAAGCTCTTTGGGAGAATTAAAGACCTGGGGTGTCAGGAATCACTATCTCTTCCTCTCCCCAGCTAATAGATAAGAGCGCAGGCTCGGCCTTGACAGTGCACTTTTAAAATTTCTGTCAGAACTAGCTGCAAACATTAACGCACTTGGTAGCGTTCAGTCAGCTGACAATTACTTGTGGTGAGGAAACAAAAGTGGCACACGCCAAGGATGCCGATGTCTGCCAACACTTCCTGGTCTCCTTTGGACCGAGAATGTCAGCATCTTCTGCAGCAGGGGGACAACTGCTTCACCTCGAGCGGAGGACTGCAGGCAGGGAAGATGTTGGAAGAGCCCAGGAAGGGCTGCAGGAGTGGGGGAAGAGCCAGGAGCAGCCTCCAGGAGGCCCACTCTACCATGGCTTAAAACACTCTGGAAACAGTGGATAGTTAATTGCTCCTTTGGTAGTGAAAATGGCTATAAAAATAGATCTGACCTTTTGTGTTTTTCTAATTTTGCATCATGTGTATATACTACCTATTGAAAAGTAAATGAAAAAAAAAAAGTTTTTTTAAAGATCTGCTGTCTTACACCCAGAGCTTGAAACAGTGTAGAACTGATTTAAGGGCATTGGTCTGGGGGTGGGCATGGTCTGTGAAAAGGTATTTGTTCCTACTCAGCTGCTCACTTGGTTTCTAAAACACATACTCCTCCTGCTTAAAACCCTCAGAAGATCCATCACACCCAGAATAAGTTCAAACTCCTTAGCTTGGCCCAGTGAGACGAGAGAGACCTAACTCCCGCCTCCCTGTCTTAGTAAAGGATTTCCCAGACGAAGACCCTTCTGCAAGAGTGTGGGTGAAGTAAAGATGTGGGATCACTTGCTGAAGGGCAGAGCTCCCCAGAGCACGCGAAGGCAGTGGGGGCAGGATAGACAAGGAAGGAAGGGCTGCCAGTAAGGGGTGCATTATGAGCCATTGATCGCTCTGGGAAACTTCGGGTTCAATCCTTCAGGGTCTGTGCAGACACACCTTAGAATTATCGGCTCAGGGCACAGAAGCTGGGGGATTCGTTCACCAGCTCCCTTCTCCTCAACGGTTGCAGGTTGACCTGAGTACACTGACTCCTTAGCCCTTCTCTTCTGCCTGTTGGGAGGGCTAAATACGTTCTCAGGACCAAAGAACCCTCTCAGGCAGGGAGGTGTGGATGCTTGAAGCAGAAACTACAAATGGGCAGGACAGATCTTAAAAACATCCGCAGTACCTTGCAGCTCTTTCCATCAAGAGGCAGAATCTACTTTTCTACCACTTGAATCTGGACTTGCCTTCCAGCAACTAGCATGCAGATCCTGCAAAGCTACAGGGGCTCTTGGCCTAGGTCCCTAAGGACCTTACAACGTCTGTGCTTACAGTCTTAGGACTATGCTGCCACTGTGCGAATAAGGCCGCGGTAGGTTGCTAGAGGGTGAGAGACCAGATGGGGCGAGGATGTCACCTAGCTCAGCACCTTTGGGGCAAGCAGCCCCAGTCATCTTGCCAGCTGACTAGGGACACGCACCCCAGTGAGGGTGGCCCAGCCCATCAGGACCACTCAGCCTAAATGGCTGAGCTCACAATCGTAAATGAAGTAAAATGGCTGTTGCTTTAAACTGCTAAATTGGGGGGAGGGTGGTTTATTACGCAGCAGAAGCTGACTGATAGAGCATTTAAGGTTGCTGACCAAAGCTGCAGACCAAAGCTGTATGCTCTAGAGCAGGCCTAGGGCCCCCAGTAGGTTCCGGTACTCTGCCGGTTTTAGTTCTCTCTTACTGGGCAACGAGTCATCCTAAAACATAGCAACTTAAAACAAACTCTTATGATAGATTGTTTCTGAAGGTCACACTGGGGAGGGGCTGAGCTGGGTGGTTCTTGCTCAGGGCCTCCCATAAGGTTATAGTCAAGATGTTGGCCAGGGCTGCAGACGTGGGAAGGTTTGACTGGGGCTGGACGGTCTGCTTCCAAGCTCATGCACGTGGCTGCTCACAAGTCTTTGGTTCCTTACTGGCTTTTGGCTGGAGGCCTTGCTCTTCACCCCACGGGCCACCTTGGGACGGCTTGTTGCAAGGCCGTAGTCTCCCGGTCCACACAGACCAGCTGTGGAACAACATAGGAGAGGGCTACCCAAGGGTGGGAGCACCAGGGGTGGGATCACCGGAGGCTTCCTACGGCACTATCTTTTCTCCCTCATCCACCCAAGCCCTCTGCCATTCACTCCACCCTTCAAATGACTCATTCATTCCCTGAATGCTTAATAATGATAACAGCTATGATTGTTTTTGTAAGCCCACTAAGTGCCAGGCACTGTGATCGTCTGCTCATATATGAAAGCCACATCTTTTTTTCATCTGTGAGCCCTTGTTCTCCTGGGAAGGATCTCCTGTGATACAGTGTTATAATAAGAAATGTATATTTGGTCTTCGTCCTTCATCCTGGTCCAGGCCTCTCAGAACCTTTGGAATTTCTGAGTGGTAGGGTCAAAGGAGTGTTTTCTGTTATTCATAATGAGCCCCCTTCAACCACACCTGCCTTCCCTGGAGGGCACCGCCTTCACACCTCTAGTCCCATCCCTCAGCCACAGTGTGCCTGATAGAGAACCCAAGTCACTACAGGAGTCTCTCTGGCCACTCACAGGCAAAGATCATAAAACTTCCATCTGCCTTTGGTCATTCTGGCTTTTGTTTCCCAACGAAAGGTATTCAGAATCACTTTTCTTAAGATAAATGAACAGTGACAAGAAAAGGTAGAAAGAAAGAACATTCTGAGGAGCAAAAAACCACACCCCTACCCAATGTCACATACACTGGTTCTGGGAGCCTTTCTTTGCTTAGGAAAAGAAAACAAATGAAGAAACACACTGGAACCCAGTCTCTGTTCCTGTCTCTTCCTTTCCAGGTTCCCACCTGCCCTGCCACAGGCCTGCGTCAGGGTGTCGAGCAGCTGCAATGAGCCCGAGCCAGCTCCATGGGCACCGCTGGCTGAGGCCATGCTCAGCCTGGTAGAGCTCGTAGATAGCAGCCACTGGCACTAGCTGCACTGGTAGCTCTGGAAGCCTCAGAAGTTCAAGGATGCCTCAGGCTGGAAAAATTTCATAGGCATTTAGGCGGGGCAGGAAGGAAGGGTAGAGGAGGCTCCTGTGAAGTCAGCACAGTGGGGGCCAGTGGTGAGGGGAAGAGGGATGGTTGCTCAGTTCCTGCCGTGTCCTTCAGACTGGAGCCCAGGGCCAACAGCTCAGAATCATGAATGTCCCCTCCCCCGGGGACATTGACTTGACTGCATATGGGAAGCATTCTTATACAAGAACGCACGTGACTTTGCATTGTGATTCTCCCTCTCACAGTGTTGAAATTTTGGTAGAAGTTTGCAGCCCAGTGGACTAGACACCTTAGGAACAGAGTGGGACCCTCAGTAAGTGTTTGTTGACAAGGGGACGATGGAGAATATCTAAGGAAAGGCTTTTATACAGGCTCCAAGAAGGAGAGACACCACTCACCAGGCCCATTCTGGTGGTCTACACTTAGGACTTTAATACAGCTCTCCCACAGACAGCAGCTGGGCTTTCTGAGTGCTGGAGTATGGTGACGGCTCAGCTCCTGGGAACGCAGTGTGGCAAAGCAGGGAGGGGGCCAAGGATTCCTTGGGTTCACATTCTGTCTCCACCACCTACTAACCCTGTGGCTCCGAGCACACAGCTTGAGAAGATAGCAGAAGTGCCCACCACGAGGACTTGTGAGGGCGGAAAGTGTCACTACACACGTGAGCACAGACCTGTGTGTGCCGTGTACCAAGCACTCCGTACCGTCAGCTCTTAGGATTTGCTGTCTTCCCCAGTTCACAGAAGCGGAACTCCAAACTCTTTCAGAAACTGCCCCAAATGTGTGTGGGGACAGGGAGTGTGCTGGGGAATAGCTGTTACTGATGTTCCCACAAGCTCAGACGGGGTCCCGGGAGGGAGAGGGCAGCCCTAGGCCAGGGTTGAAGGAAAGACCTCCAGAAGGGCAGCAGTGAGGGGTGACCTTGGCTCTGAAAGCCTGATCCCATGTAACCATGAGCCTCCCCAAACCTCTGCACGCGGGCTGGGGACTCCAAATGAGGGCCTGCTTGGAACTCGGGCCTGCCTTTCTGTTTCTGGCCTCCTGGCCTTTGCTGCTGTCCTTGGGGACAAGCTATTTTAGGTAGCAGTCAAAATAAAACCGAGATTAACCCAGGATTCTTGGCAGCCAAACAATACCATAATTATGTGCTTTTTAACTTCAGAAATCAGGCAGCTGAAGCTGACTTGCTGGGGTGTGTGGGGTGCTTTGAGGATAAGAAAACTCCATCCTTTGCTGAGTTACCTTCACACACCGTCTGCCACGGGTAGCCACCAGAGAGCCATCAGGCTCTGAGGGGTACACTTTTTCTTTTCCCGGGAGTCATATTGTTTGAACAACAATACAACTTGCTTTCACACTAGAGGCTGGCAGGTTGGAAGGGTGACTTATTACTTTCTATATCATAAATCCTTCTCCCAGCAGTCCCGATCCCAGTGCCTGGTGGCCATGAGGGAACAGAGGAGGCTTGTGTTCATGGGCTGGATTTTCAGGGCAGGAAATCACCCAGAGGAATGTGTTTGTGCTTTGATTGCCGACAAGGGGCGCAGACCCCCTCGTAGGGCAAATAGGCCCCATCGTCTTTGCTAGGAGCTGAGGGGGAGGGGAGGGAATTAGTCACACACAAGAGCGACAGGATTAGGCCCCTGAGAGTAAAATCCTTTACTCCAACCAGAAAGGGGAAAAAGAATGGGAGATTCAAGTAGATGGGGGGAGGGGTTTGAGATTATGTCAATAAAGGTCACTGCCTGAAGAACAAAGAGGCAGGCCTGACTGAAGGCTTCGGGCACATCTTTAAGCTCCCAGACAAGCCTTCAGAACGCAGGGGAAGAGAGAAAGAAACCAACAGACCCCAGGTCCCCGGGGCAGCCCCAGAAGTGTGACTGAAAAAACACAGTTTCCCACCAAACACTCACTTGGCCCTGGGAACAAGGGGCTTCTGGAAACATGATGCTCTTAGCAGAGTGTTAGATATTTGTCAGGAAAGTTGACCTTGCAGGGAGAATGGAAATAGAAAAACATACCCCAGTGCTCTCTGGCTGGCCTGCCCTATCGATATAGAGGCAGACATCTTGGTGGTGACAAACCTCCATTCCCTTCAGGGGAAGGCCATCTGGTCTCAGGCACTCTGCAGGGCAAGGAAGTGACGTGTGGGATGGTTCCTTGGCCCCAGCCCACCCTACCAGGAATGCATATGGTTCCACTGTTGAGAGGTTTCATGCCTTCATGGGCCCTTCATTTACCCCCTACACAGGGTCCCGAGACCCAGTCCTCCCGACAGCTCTCCTGGGAGGAGTGCTTATCTTTTTTTTTTAAAGATTTTTTTTTTTTTTTTTTTTTTTTTTTTATTTGACAGAGAGAGAGAGATCACAAGCAGGCAGAGAGGCAGGCAGAGAGAGGGGAGGAAGCAGGCTTCCCGCAGAGCAGAGAGCCCGATGCGGGGCTCGATCCCAGGACCCTGAGATCATGACCCGAGCCGAAGGCAGCGGCTTAACCACTGAGCCACCCAGGCGCCCCAGGAGTGCTTATCTTTATGCCCCTGCTGGAGTGCAGATCTTTAACGAAGTATGTGGACTTCCTGCTTGGTTTTAGTTTGTTTGATTTTTATTTTTGTCTCAAAAGCCTGAAACATCTTTCCCCACCAGACAAGCCAAAAGAAAATAAGCCTTGGGAGGTTGACCACGGGGACTGGACATGCCCAGAGAAACAAACCTGTCCCAGAGACAAAACCTTGATTTTGGACTGGGGGCAGGCAAAGGCAAATGAGGCTAAATGACAGCCAGTGAAGGAAGCCAGGGGTTCGAAACAGGTGGGACTGGAATGCAGGTCCCCCCACAGCTCTTCCTGATAAAGGGCAGTGGGTTTTTACGCTAAAAAGGCTGCCTTGCTCATATTTTTCATCCTGTGTGGTCTCTAATTAGAAAGGGAAGTCACATTCCAGTGTGAGAAAGAAGCCACTTGGCCCCCTCCCTCTGGGGACTTCATGGCAGGGCCTTTGTCCCTGCAGACCTGGAAGAAAGGGCTTGCCCTCTGTCTAGGGCAAAAGGGGTTTTGGACCAACGGGTTGGGTGGCAATAAAATGAATAACAAGGGCCAGAAATTGATCCCACTGGGCCTTGGCCAGTGCTTGGGGAGATAAGGCTGAGTGAAAAATAAGGACAGTCTTAGAAAGGGGAGTAGAGGCCCCTTGAGTTCAGGTGTCAGCTGCTGACGGCTGGGGCTCCACCAGAAAGGGCTGCCATCCCACCAGGCTCATCGTAAGTGGTCTTCTGAGGTCTGTGTCCGTCACAGGAGTAGTGCCTTCCAGGCCGCTCCCACTTGGCCAAGGCTAACCTCAGGCCAATGTACACATGGGAGCCCTTGTTTGTTGGACTGTTTAGAAACCCCCGAGAGATAGACCCAGCCCAACTTACACATGTAAGCAGAGCCTGCAGAATTCAGAAGCTGCCTTAAATCCTTCTTTTTGTCCACGGGGGTGCATCAAGCTATCGCGTTTCAGAAAATGCTTGCTTCCGGCCAGCATGGTGAGGCAGCGTCTACAAGGGCAACTGGTTATCCACAGGAGCAACCCTGGGGCCCCTCCTGCAACCAACCCTTGGTGGCAGAGGACCGTCTCCTCTGAAGTTTTTTTCTAGTGGGTTTTTTGAGAGGGGGCCCTTCCTGTGGGATGAGCTCTAGAAGAGGATGGCAGAAAGCGATGGAATGTCCCTTCTGCCTCACGTGTCCCACATGGTGCCTCTCCTACCCCTGACCTGCCATCCATACCCGAGTATTCGGGGTCTGGGGGTGGAGTTCTCAGGAATTTCTCCCCACATCCACCCACCTGCAATTATCTCTGAGAGGAACAAGCCCTCCAAGCTGTTATTAGCTGATTCTCCAAGCAGCGACTTACTGAAGGGCTCAAGGGAACCAATAAGCAAGGGACACCCTATGAGGCCTACTTCTTTTAAATACCACCCCTCAGAGCTTTCTGTCCTACCACACTACTCTTCCTCTCCATCCCATGACATTCATTACCTTCTAGCACATTATGACATGCTCGCTGTCTATATCCCACCCAACATAAGCATCCCGAGCACCAGACTTTTGCTACTTTTGTTCACCAATATGTCCCAAGTACACGGAACATTTCCTGGTACCTCACAGGCACTCAAAAATACACATGGAGTAAATGAGTCTAATATAGGATATGCTGTCCCTCCCCCCACTCACATGCTCTCACATGTGTGTGCGCTCTCTCTCAAATAGATAAATCTTTTAAAATTCAGGATCTAATAGTTTTATAATGGGAGAGTCCTTCAGCGAATCTATGGTCGCCATTCAGAGAGTTGTATCTTGCCCCCCATTCAGACAGCAGGTACATTTTTTTTTAATTTTATTTTTTATAAACATATATTTTTATCCCCATGGATACAGGTCTGTGAATCACCAGGTTTACACACTTCACAGCACTCACCATAGCACATACCCTCCCCAATGTCCATAACCCCACCCCCTCTCCCAAACCCCCTCCCCCCATCAACCCTCAGTTTGTTTTGTGAGATTAAGAGTCACTTATGGTTTGTCTCCCTCCCAATCCCATCTTGTTTCATTTACTCTTCTCCTACCCCCTTAACCCCCCATGTTGCATCTCCTCTCCCTCATATCAGGGAGATCATATGATAGTTGTCTTTCTCCGATTGACTTATTTCGCTAAGCATGATACCCTCTAGTTCCATCCACGTTGTCGCAAATGGCAAGATTTCATTTCTTTTGATGGCTGCATAGTATTCCATTGTGTATATATACCACATCTTCTTTATCCATTCATCTGTTGATGGACATCTAGGTTCTTTCCATAGTTTGGCTATTGTAGACATTGCTGCTATAAACATTCGGGTGCACGTGCCCCTTCGGATCACTATGTTTGTATCTTTAGGGTAAATACCCAGCAGTGCAATTGCTGGGTCATAGGGTAGTTCTATTTTCAACATTTTGAGGAACCTCCATGCTGTTTTCCAGAGTGGTTGCACCAGCTTGCATTCCCACCAACAGTGTAGGAGGGTTCCCCTTTCTCCACATCCTTGCCAGCATCTGTCATTTCCTGACTTGTTAATTTTAGCCATTCTGACTGGTGTGAGGTGGTATCTCATTGTGGTTTTGATTTGTATTTCCCTGATGCCGAGTGATATGGAGCACTTTTTCATGTGTCTGTTGGCCATCTGGATGTCTTCTTTGCAGAAATGTCTGTTCATGTCTTCTGCGCATTTCTTGATTGGATTATTTGTTCTTTGGGTGGAGTAGGTACATTTTAATCCAGACTATACAGTCTAGGTCCAACTACCAACTTAAAAAAAAAAAAAAAGACTCTTACAAAAGTAAGACACATTGCACAAAATTTGAAATAAGCAAAAAAGTACAAAGAGGAAAATTTAAATAATCTATAGACACACTCCCATCCCAGGGGATAACATTTTTAATATTTAAGTGTGTGTAGTAGTTTGAGTGTGGTCCCCCAAAAAAGGCCCACCCAGAAATTTTAGATATTATTATTATTATTATTTGGAAAAAGGGTCTTTGTAGATGTAATTAAGTTATGGATCTCAAGAGGAGATCATCCTGGGCTAGTGTGGGCAGTAAAAGCAACTGCAAGTTCTTGGAAGAGGAGAGAAGAGCAACATAGTCATGGGCAGAAAGGCAAGTGAAGACTGAGGCAGAGGAGTTAGAGAGCCCCCAGAAGCTGACACAGGCAAGAAAAGATTCACCTGGGAGCCTTTGTAGGGAATGTGGCCCTGTTGATGCCTAGGTTGTGACCTTCTGGTCTCTGGAACTGAGAGAGGATAAATTTCTATTGTTTTAAGCTGCTCGGTTTATGGTAATTTATCACAGTAGCCCTAGGAAACCAATACAGTATAGAGCTACTATAGGTCAGGTTTCCCCCAAAATCAGATGTGAAAACAGAAATTTGCATACGGGCGGTTTATTGGAGAGTGCCCTCAGAAATGACCCCTGCAAGGCTGTGAGAGAGGTGGGGTTGGGCAGGGGGAGAGATGAACTGAGATGTGCTTGTCCCAGAGGCCTCAGCCTTCCCTGTGAGCCATGAAGCTGGCATGCATGGCCTTCCAGAGTCGTCTCCAACAGAGGCCAGGGAGCCAGACCTCGGCACCAGCATCAACCAGTCATGGATGTGGGCAGCCCCATGGGAGTCAGCTCTCTTCAGAGGAGAGCAATGTCTGGGGAGTGGCTACCATTCCTAGAATGTGGGGAAATGAAAGCCTTGCTCCTAAAATGGGGAAATGCTCTGAAATAGCTTTCTAGTCTAATACACATTTTCAGTTTCAGCATTTAATTTCTGAAACTCTTGAACTTTAGTTTCTACCTAAATTTAGCAGAATATTAGAGCTATAAACTTATTAGTAAAATATCACTGAGCTGTATGTGTTCAAGTCTACAGAACAAGCTCATTTTAAGGAACTAGAACTCATCCACATGACTCAATTATCATGTGATTTTTCCAGGAAACAAAGTTTTCTTTCTATATATACCTCTCAGTTCCAGACATCCTGGTCTTCTTTCAGTTCTTCCAGATGTCTCTCTTGACACGAGTTTGTTTCTGACATGCATACTGTTCTCTCTGCCCGGTGAGCTTTTCTCCCCCTCAACCCCCAGCATCCCCACCTCCCATCCACTTGGCTCCCTCCCTCTCATCCCCCTCACATCTCAACTGAAACACATCCTCACAGAGAGGCCTTCACTGATGCCCTCTAAATGAACTCCCCCGAGAACACCTCAAACTCTCCTTCTTATTCCTCATCACACTTGTGATTGCTGCTGCATCAGTTCCTGGCACTGGCAGACAGCGGGAGTGCAAAAATATTGTTGAATCCTATGTGATCGTCCTCTGCGATGGCTGGGGTCTAGATTCAGCCTCCTTTCCTACAATAGGCCTTCAGCCCCCAGCAGGGCACCACGGATTTGGGGACACTTGCTAAAATGTGGTCTGTGGTACCAGCCCTGCATCAGGGACCACTGGCCTTCTAGTAAGTGCTGGAGGGTATTTCTGGCTTGCTTTAAAAAAATCTCTGGGATCTCTCCTACAGGAGACTCCAGATAATAGATGTGATCCTCCCTCCTCCAGAAGATGGAGCTCAGCTTTTTCCTCCCCGTCCCCTGAGTGTGGACTTGCTTTCCAGGAGAGCAGTCTGCCAAGAGGGGACAGGAATGGGACAGTTCACATCAGCGAGAACTTATGTTGAAGATGTGTACACTTGATAGACAGTGATGAGAATAGTACTTCACCTCTGTGGTCTTCCTTCCCAAAACTTAGAACCTTAGTCTAACAATGATGAAAGCATCAGCCAAATGCAAATTGGGGGACATTCTACAAAATACCTGACCAGTAGTCCTCCAAACTGCAGAGTTTTTTTTTTTTTTTTTTTTTTTTTTTTTTTTTTTTTTAAGATTTTATTTATTTATTTGTCAAAGAGAGAGAGCACATGTTGGGGGAACAGCAGGCAAAGGGAGAAGCAGTTGCCCAGCTGAGCAAGGAGCCCGATGCAGGATCAATCCCAGGATCCTAGGATCATGACCTGAGCCGAAGGCAGATGCTTAACTGCCTGAGCCACCCAGGCATCCCTGCCAAAGTCTTTTAATCGAGGAAAGTCAGGAACTATCACAGGCCAGGGAGACTAAGGACAAGCAAATGCAATGTGCTATCCTAGAGGGGATCCTGGAAAAGAAAGGGCTCTGTGGGAAAACCAGTGAAATCTGACTAAAAGGTACAGTTTACTTAATGGTAATGTACCAGTGTTGGTTTCTTGGCATGGCCGATGTCCCCTAGTGATGTGAGATGTTACAACAGAGCAAATCAGGTGAGGGGTATATGGGAATTCTAGTCTATCTTTGTTATTTTCCATAAATCTTAATCTATTCTCTTTTTAAAAAAAAATCTGGGAGAAGTACAATTCCATGCCAGGGAAAAGCCTCTGGGCCTGCTCAGTCCTCTGATGGGCCTGTTTTATTGTAGAGAGGTGTGGGGTCAGGGGTGGGGGTGGGTGGGGGGTTAGCTGGAAAGGAAGGACGCGTGAGGTCAGGGACTCAGCTATCAAAACATGTCCAAAACGAGAGGACAACATCAGTGGGAAGCCAGTGTCTTACATAAATAAAGAGCAGATATTAAAATATTGCCACCTGAATCCAAGCCACTTTCTCTCCCTTTGACACAGCGAATGACTGAAAGCTTCCAAAAGGAAGTTCTAAAACCCACACTCTCCTCCGCAGGTCAAGGGTAGACGGTATTAACACTCAGTATCTCTTCACAAACAGCCCTATCCGGGACTCCCCAGGGGAGCAGCCAGCAGAGGGCCCAGTGCTCTGAGGCTGTGAATTTTGGGTGGGTAGGTTTTCTGTTCGCCCACCCCACCTTGCCTGGGCCAACAAGGCATGGAGGACTCTGACGCCAGAGCCCCAGAAGTTGGCCTGCCAGGCAAACCTGTGAAACAGGTCCATGAAGCACCTGGCAAGTAACTTCTTCCCAGTGTCAGTAGGCCCAAGAGATACTCTGCTCTCCATGGAAAAGGACAAAGAGAAAAGGGGAAAAAACTAATTAGCATATTTAGGGAAAAGAAAGAAGTTCCTAGAACCAGCCTCACAGTAGGAAGCCAACATCAGCAAGAGAGGCAGCTCAGAACAGGACCCTGGGGGTAGAACCTATCCCAAGGCAAGGAGCTCAACGCCAGAGGAACTTTGGAATACCGGAAAAGCTATAGGGATAGAAGAGTCAGCACTGAGAGGGAGGGGTGGGCAGAGAAGGAAGGAGGGCTAGAAAGGAAAATGTTTAGACAAAGACCTGCACTTTACAAAGTGACTTCTGCCACGGCTGCAGAGTTAAAAGAGTGTCTCCTAAACCAGGACCCTGGTGATGGCCAGGCTGCCTGTGTCACCTACTGGTTCTCTACCTAGGGCGCCCCACCGCCTCCTCTCACCCCCCACCCCAAGGAGCCTCCACTGTCCTTCAGCCACATGGTCTGCTGTACAACTTGAAGCCCAGAAAATGTCCGCCAGGAGATAAAGAGGTCTCCCATCCCCTCCGGTTTGAATTCTCCTTGGGTAGCAACTCCAGAATCTCTGGATACAGACCGTGCCCCAGCCAGTGGGAGCCCCTCCCCTGCCTGACGTGCAGCAACAAGATCCCTTCTAGACAAACACCTGCTACACCCAGGCAGTACCTGCAGAAGGTGAGGGGTTGGCTCTGCACCCTAGACCTTCCACCAGTGGGCCTAGTATCTGAGGCCCCAGAAAAGCAGCACATAAATTGCAAAATTGAGACCTGGGCAGCATTTTACCAGGTCTTAATGGAAAAGGAATTTGGGAATCTGATCTTTACTAGACTCTAGGTTCGAGGCCACTTTTTAAGAAGTCTCCAAGGATGATCTAGGCACCAAATGAGATACTTCCTCTCCCTGCAATGGTCCACTGCAGCCCAGCAAGCCAGACTCACCCAGATTCCCATCTGGAGGAGGGCCTTAGAGGAGAGGAAAACCCTAAGTTCCCTCTTTGTAAATATTCAGAAGCAGCTTTCTACCAGGGAGACAAGGAGACTCAAGTTCATCGAAGGTTGATTCCGTCTAATAAAGCGTCTTGGAATTACTGAAGGCTATAGAACACCATCACGTGATTCTTGGAAAAGAGGATTCTTTGCAGAAAAACAATTCATGGTTCTAACAAGGGGGGTTATGGAGTGGGATGGGTTATGCTCATAAACACAAAACAGAGAGAAGACATTTGTGGAGAGCCAGGAGATGCTGGACGTTACCCCTCGCCCTCAGTCTTGGACATCTTGGGTCATTTATCATCAGCTGGATTATCAAAAAAAAAAAGTAAACTTCTTCAGTGGAATGCAGTTTCCTAAAATCTTGGATGTAGAAATTGCTTTTGAGAGCACTGAATGTATACATAAAAAGTCAAGAAAAGGAGGCGCCCTGGAACATAGGCACTGAATCTTTACAAAGTACATGTAAGATCCAAAATTAAACCAGTAATATGGAGTAAAGATACAAACTGATCTGCTAATATAAAACCTGCTTTGGTCCTGGGAAACCCATCTGGACCAAGGCTGAGGTCAATACAGTTCATATGAAAAGAAAGAGCGCATACGGAAGAGAACTCCCAAGCAGAACAACTGAAAACTTTCTGAACCACATGAAGAAGTCCGTTGGCATAAAAACAGTCGCCCCCTAAGAAAGTCCCTGAGAAACAAGCAGGATTTCAGAGCAGAGAACATGCTCTCTATAATACTGTAGTGAACCCACTGAATGTGTCACATCAAGTGTGAATCATAAGGTGAACTACGGACTTCGGGTGATTAGGATGTGTCAATGTAGGTTTATCCTTGGTAAAAAAAAAAAAAAAATGTGCCATTGTGGGTGCCTGGGTGGCTCAGGAGGTTAAGCGGCTGCCTCTGGCTCGGGTCACGATCCCAGGGTCTTGGATCAAGCCCCACATCGGGCTCCCTAC
This sequence comes from Lutra lutra, assembly GCF_902655055.1. Lineage (NCBI taxonomy): Eukaryota > Metazoa > Chordata > Mammalia > Carnivora > Mustelidae > Lutra > Lutra lutra. Next base: position 117,439,387 of record NC_062281.1, on the reverse strand, counting down.
TCAGTGGGGAGCCTGCTTCTCCCTCTCCAGCTCTGCCTGCCGCTCTGCCTATGTGTGCTCTATCTCTCTCTGTCAAATACATAAGTAAAAATCTTTTTAAAAAATCTGCCATTCTGGTGAGTAGTGTTGATCACAGCAGAGGCTCTGCATGTGTGGGAGCAGGAGGTAAGTGGGAGGCCTCTGTATCTTCCTCCCAATTTTGTTGTAAGGAGAAAATGACCCTAAACAATAAGCACACTGAAAATTCCAAATATTTATTTTCTTTTTTTTTTTTTAAAGATTTTATTTATTTATTTGACAGAGAGAGAGATCACAAGCAGGCAGAGAGGCAGGCAGAGAGAGAGAGAGGAGAAAGCAGGCTCCCTGCCGAGCAGAGAGCCCGATGCGGGGCTCGATCCCAGGACCCCGAGATCATGACCCGAGCCGAAGGCAGCGGCCCAACCCACTGAGCCACCCAGGCGCCCCCCAAATATTTATTTTCTAATGCCCCTTCCCCAAGCAATGGGGGCCCCCTTCCCAGACTGTTACAACTGTTACCCATTGGGCACAAGGATGAAGGATGCTGGTCTAGGGGCAGAGCAGAGCTTCAAAGGAGCCCTCCCCAAGGACTGCTCTGGGGGACTTACAGCCCACCTTTCCTGCGAGAACCTCTAAGCCCCTCAGATGAACATCACCACAGACCAGCACCCTTTCCTCTTCCAAGAGACTCCAGCACAGCTGGCTGGGATTTGTGTGTGTGCGTGTGTGTGCACACACATGTTCATTCCTTTCTAGGCCTCCTTCGCTCAGAGCTCTTGACCCACTGCGTGTTAGTGTAGTTTAACTATTACCCAAATAATGCTTTTTTTCTTTCAAGCATTAGGCTGCACAGGCAATAGACAAGTTAATCCAAAAAGCAGAACTTAAAACCGGAGTCCAGTCTTTGAGGAGTAGAAACCAGTGGGTTTTCTCCAAAAAAAATGTGGCCTTACATCATTTCAGCAGGAAGTGGAACTGGGTCTTCATTGGAGGAGAAAGCTCGAGATTACTGAGGTGAAGAGGGTGGCTGCCTCTATCAGCTGGCAGAGAGGATGAAGGTAAATAACAGTAATACATTTCTAATTACCTGGTATCTTCAGGGGGAGTTCAAAGCATTTTACAGGGAGGGGACAGCCCCCCACCATAATGGCAGGGGAGTTGATGGCTTCCCGCCCCAGGAAACCCCTGTCTGTAAGCTGGCAGGTCCCATCTGGCAGCTCACTCAGGCAACAATGACAGGTCCAGGGGCGCCTGGGTGGCTCAGTGGGTTGGGCCTCTGCCTTCGACTCAGGTCATGATCCCAGGGTCCTGGGATCGAGCCCCGCATCGGGCTCTCTGCTCGGCAGGGAGCCTGCTTCTTCCTCCCTCTCTGCCTGCCTCTCTGCCTACTTGTGATCTCTCTCCCTCTGTCAAATAAATAAATAAAATCTTAAAAAACAAACAAACAAAAAAAACCAATGACGGGTCCAGAGGCCTGGCTCTACCCTGTGCCACCACTCAGGTGACAAGCCATCTTCATCATCCAATGACCCCTCTGGTGTGCAGGTGTGTCCTCCAGCCTCTCTGTGCTCCACCCTCCCAGCCTGTGTGCGCCCCTCCTGCTGTTTCTGTAACATCGCCTGTCCCTTTCCATAAAAACAAAAAAAAAGAAAAGAAAAGAAAAAAGAAAACCAAACTGTTTTGTGGACCTCACATGACTGATAAAATGTTTAGGAGGTATGTAAGAAGCGGGCTGTGTAAACCCATCTCTGAGATGGGAAAGCCTGCGGCCCAGAAAGGCGAGGTGTTCCCTAGGCTCTGAGGTTTTATGTTCCAAAGTGGGATCTACAAATCCCTCAGGAGTTCAAGGAAGCATTCTAAGATTAACCATGACCATTCTCTGCAAGAATTATTTTTTATTTATTTTGATGCTAATTTTAAAAAATGAACATTTTGTGGGGCACCTGGGGGGCTCAGTCGGTTAGGCATCTGCCTTTGGCTCAGGTCATGATCCCAGAGTCCTGGAATTGAGCCCCATGTGGGGCTCCCTGCTCAGCAGGGTCTCTGCCTCTCCTGCTTCTTCTCCCCGCTCATGCTCTCTTTCGCACTCTCTCTCTCTCTCAAATAAACAAACAAAATCTTTAAAAAAATAAAATAAGGGGCGCCTGGGTGGCTCAGTGGGTTAAAGCCTCTGCCTTCGGCTCAGGTCATGATCTCAGGGTCCTGGGATCGAGCCCCGCATCGGGCTCTCTGCTCAGCAGAGAGCCTGCTTCTCTCTCTCTCTCTCTCTACCTACTTGTGATCTCTGTCTGTCAAATAAATAAATAAAATCTTTAAAAAAAAATAAATAAAATAAAATAAACTGTTTTTGTGACATGTGGTTGACTGCCTGACAGCTAAGTGTCGCCGTGGTTTCAGGTACACATTTATGTTTGTATTTACATCATATTATCTGAAGTGCCTGTATTTATCTTCCAATGTAGTGTTCCTCAAATTGGGATGCACAAATATATCTTTAGCTTTCATTGGATGCCCCAGTTTGGGAAACAACGCTCTAGGACCCACAGCGTTCCTGTGTGATCTGCTGCATGGTGCGGCTGAACCTGAGGAAAGAGCCAGAGAGAAATGCGGGGACTGCAAAAGGGTGGCTCCGGTAGTCAGAGAGGCCAGAGGGGAGGCATATGAGGTTGTGATCTGGCCTGGACTGACCTCAGAAGAGGTCAGATGGGGTAGGCGGGGGCATGGTGTTCCAGGGCAGGGGTGAGGCTTGGAAACAGGTGGTGGCAGACTTACAGCTCTGCACAGGCCACCCAGGGGCCAGCCATCACAAGCAGAGGCTGGGACAAAGGGCAGTGGGGAGGGGGAGGGAGGAGGAGAGGGAAGGGGAGAAGGGTCCCAGCCAAACAGGCAGAAGAGCTGTGGATCCAGCAGAACTCAGGAACCCAAGGCAGGCATTCGGAGTTATGACTGGGTGCCCCTGGAGGGGCTTCAGAAGAGTGGGCACACACAGGATGCCAACCCTGGCACCACCCTGCCTGTCCAGGCTGGAGGACACACCTGCACACCAGAGGGGTCATTGGATGATGAAAATGGCTTGTCACCTGAGTGGTGGCACAGGGTAGAGACCAGGTTTAGGGTTGCACAGGGGGTGTGCAGAAGGCTTTCCACCCAGTTCACTCCTCCTCAGGCTTCAGTGATCAGGACTTAAATGCCACTTCTTCTGGGAAGTCCTCCCTGACCCCCAGACTCACCTCTCTGACAAACACCCACAGCACCCTGCCCTTCCCTGTGACCTAGCGGCTCAGGGTTTGTTTTTATAACCAGACCATGAGCATTCTGAGGGCAGGGCTGTGCCTGTCCGAGTCACTGCTGTATCCCCAGGGCGAGAAATCCAGCAGGGTTCTGCAAGTATTTGTTGATGAAATAAAAACAATGGGGATTCCACGTTTGGTGGATCTGAGCTTCTAGAACACTGTCTGGCTTGGTCAGAAGTGATCTAGACCTGGACACCCTTGCCTGAGGCCACTGTCTAAAAACAGAAACAACCCTCGACAGAAACGTTCTGTTGTGCCAGAAGCCTGGACTGTAGGATAATTTTGCGGGCACTCCACATGATCTCCTGATCTGACCATCCAGATAAGGGCCCTCTCCTCTCACTCAAGTCCACACCATTTAAAGCAATGAGCTCTGTCATAGCGAGCAACACGAGGCCATTTGGAGACTCGTCTAAACCTCAGGCACTCTTACTTTTGGAGACCGTGTTCCATATCAAAACTTACTAAGATGTTCTCTCACCTCACATGAAATATAACATATTTAACCATATAAGAGCCGAGTTCAGGTGGAGATATGAGCTGGAGTCATGTTCCATTTCACAGATGTTCACTTAATTATTTATTAATTTTGATTTCATAGGTTCTTTTTATTTTGGAAAAGCTTTGTTTTTCAAATCATAAAAATTTTCATAGGTCTACAAAAAGCTTCTTTATTCATTTATTAGATAAAGTGGTCCTTGGACCACGGCAGCTATGTTTCTTGTCCAGAAACTACCAGACAAGCCCCTATCCTCTGCTGATAGGAGCCAAACTTTATGAGGCTTGGACACATCTACTCAAAGTACAGCATTTGGCAGCCTTCTTATGGATTCTGTAGGCAGAGCAGAGGAAGAACATTCCTGCCTACCAGAAATAAGGGCCATGTCTATGAGTGGGTGGTGAGCATTAGTTCCCAAATAAGGCATTTGGAATGCAAAACAATCCTCTCTGGCTAGTCATCACACACTGACCACAGTGATGAATCTTTGAAGAATCTAGGAGAAAGAAAACAGGGAGAGTGGTAGGAAGGGGTGGGAAGAAGAGCTAATTTAATAGTATAATTATTAAATTAAGTAAAAAGCTCCCAGGGGCACCTGGGGAACTCAGCCTATTAAGTGTCTGCCTTTCACTCAGGCCATGATCCCAGAGTTCCAGGATCGAGCCCCCCAATGGACTTCCTGCTCAGTGGGGAGTCTACTTCTCCTCTCTCTGCCCCTACAGCCCCCCAGCCTGCTGCTCATGCTCTCTCTCTGGCTCTTTCTCTTTCAAGTAGATAAAATTAAAAAAAAAAAAAAAAAAAAAAAAAGCTCCAGAAGTTCAATTCTAAACTAATAGATCGAATATCCAATTTTATGGAATGGGGAGAGGTAATGAGGAATTTAATATGCTAGGCATTTTATATATATATATATATATATATATATTTTTTTTTTTTTTAAGATCATTTGTTTGTTTATTCGACAGAGAGAAAGCACAAACAGGGGGAGCAGCAGGCAGAGAGGCAGGGAGAAGCAGACTCCCCACTGACCAGGGAGCCCAATGTGGGGCTCAATCCCAGGACCCTGAGACTATGGCCCGGGGCCAAAGCCAGATGTTTAACCGACTGAGCCACCCAGGGACCCCACTAGGCATTATATGTTAAAATAGTTTATTTATTTATTTTAGAGAGTGATTGAGAGTACAAGTGGGGAGAGAGAGACAAGCAGACTCTGCAGAGCCCAATGCAGGGCTTCATCCCAGGACCCTGAAATCATGGCCTGGGCCGAAACAAGAGTTGCACACAACTACTGAGCCACCCAGGTGCCCATGCCAGGCACTACATTAAGTCTTCCAGAAAGGTAGGTGCCCTCAGGCTGCTCACGTATGTAGATAGAATATGTGTGATTCCCTAATACAATATGATAGTGTGAATAAAGAACATAAAGCAATAATTATAGGGGAATGGATGAGCAATAATTAATGGGGCTTGAGGAAGCCCAGGAAGATCTCACAGAGACTACGGCTTCTTAACGGGATCTTAAAGGATGAAAGGAATTTTTCCAGGTGATAAAAGGAGGGAACAAAATCCCAGGAAGAGGAGGCAAAATGAGCAAAGATATATCAGTAAAAAGTAATAATGGCTAACTTTCACTGAGTGCTTTCTATGTCCCAGATTCTGCTCTAAGTACTTCACAGTTAGTAATTCTCCTCTTAACGCTCTAAAGGTAAGAATGTTCTTCTACTTAATGGCTGAGGAACTGGCGGCATGGGGAGGCTAAGCAATTTTGCAATCAGGCTCTACAGCCCTGATCCTCTACCCCCTCTTCTAGGACCCATGCAGGTATGGGGGGTAAAGGGGGGCAAAGAGAGGGTAGAAGGGGGAAGCAGGGAGTCCAGTTGAGGGGATACAGGCTCCTTGGCTGAGGCTGGGGAACTAGATGATGAGACTGAAAAACGGACCTTGGACCAGTCTGGGAGTATCCTCTGACACCATGTTAGGATTTGGCTTTTACCCTACAGGCCTTTCTTGGAGGGGGGGTGGGTCTCTGGATCCCCTGCATGAGAAGCACCTTGAGCTTGTGAAAATGTAGATTCTAGGCTTGGCCCCAGACCTGCTGAAGCTGAAGCTCTGGGATGGAGCCTGACAGTCTGAATTTTAAAAAGCTCCCGAGGTGGGGCACCTGGGTGGCTCAGTGGGTTAAAGCCTCTGCTTTCAGCTCAGGTCATGATCCCGGAGTCCTGGGATCGAGCCCCCGCTAGGCGGGGAACCTGCTTCCCTTCCTCTCTCTCTGCCTGCCTCTCTGCCTACTTGTGGTCTCTGTCTGTCAAATAAATAATAAATAAAATCTTAAAAAAAATAAAAATAAAAAGCTCCCTGGGTGGGTCAAGTCAGAGAACCCCAGCTGCAGGTCACGTGGACATATGGCTGTTTGTCAGCTGGGGGTTAAGTGATCTGATGCGCTTTGCACAAAGTGAAGTTTAAGTCATGGATGAGTTGGTAAGGGCAAAGCCTCGAAGCAGATCAACCAAGAGCCCCCTGTCCTCTCCAGCCACATGAGAGCCTGGGCCGAAAAGGGCGTCATATGTGTTTCAGTGACAGCATGACAAAGACCTGGGGATCAGACTGGAGAGTAAGGATGACCAATTCATTAATGGAGACGTTTCTGCCACGATGGAGAGAGCACAGACTTGGATTTAGAAGACTCGGGTTCAGACTTCAAGCCCTGGCACCTGCCAGCCGTTAGACAGTGGGACCTGAGTTTTCTCATCCCCCAATAGGGACACTATTAGCCACCTCGTGGTCCTGTTGTGAGGACTGAATGACATGCTCCAAGGAAAAAGACACATTCCTGACACTTGAGACTTTTCACACTCATCTACAGAAAGACTGAAAGTGAAATGAAATCGAGGGAAGACCTTGTCTAAAGAACACCCTCTAAGCCACTCTGTGGGAACCCACCCTGAGCACCCTCGGCGGGGGTGGGGTGGGTGGGATGGAGCTGTGCTTAGGCCTCTCTCCACTGCTGGTCTCCATGCCAAGGATGAGCTGAGCTGGGAAGGAATGTGCTGAGGCTGAGCAGACCTGGCCGCAGGTCAGAGATGAGTCTATACCTGGCACCGGCGTCGTCCATGGCCGCTAACAGCTTCTCTGACGGCATGCCCGTGAGGTCCCTCACCAGAGGGCTGGGCAGGCCAGGGCAGAGCCAGTGGCCAAGTCCAGGAATACCAGATGGAAGACGCTGGTGGGAAAAGCATCAGCTGGGGGGAGCATCTGTAGCCCTACAGAAGCTGTCTGGAGTCAGGCAATGAGATACAGGTTTAGGGCTAGAGCTGCCAGATAAAAGATCTCATGTAATCCTTATACTGAAACATTATTCATCATTTATCTGAAACTCAAATTTAACCACAGGTCCTGTATTTTGATTTGGTAAATCCAGCATCCTTAGTTAGGACCCTTCAGGTCTACACAGGTTGACACTGGAGCCAGTCCCAGAGAATAGGACTCATGAGACAATGGGTGGGGGGTGAAAAGGGATGGGGGAGGTGGGCTTTGGCTCATTGCTCTGAGGGTGACATGCCTCCTTGCCCGCCATCCAGGAGACTGGTGGGTCTAGATGTGGCACTGCCTCTAACCTGGAATTCTGACTTTGACCTGCCTGCCAAACACTGAACTACTTTCTTTCTCATCATACATGTTAAGCTACCAGATCTGGTTCCTGGGTTTCCATCTCTCTGACTGTGAGTTCAATTCTCCTTCCCCTGGGAACTGGCTCCTTCTGATAAGCATGGCTGTGTGACCACTGGCACATCCTTAGGTGACCCCCATTCTAGTTAGAAGAGGTGCTTTCAGAGCCACAGAGGAGCCTGTGAGACGGGAATGGCAGTGGTACCAAGGCTGGGGGAAAATGTGGTTTATGACACACAGCAATCAAAGACAGTCATGTGTTAGTGAGTGACATGACTACATGTTCAGCTCGCCCAAGTTTGGTGTCCTGGATAATTTTATACACCCAGTAATGACTAAAATCTTTATGCTTTGATCTTTTAATACTGTTACAGCCTTCTAAAAATTAAAAAAAAAAAGACTAAAAATGTATACTGTGCCATCTTTAACTCAGTTAACCTTGCCAATAGAAAATTAGCCTTTCAGCCTGAGGCAAGGCCAGCTTCGTGGATGTGACTGGTACAGGCTCCGAGCTCAGGAAGACCCCATGTTTAGCCTCATGTTCTGCCGTTACCATCTTGCAATTCTGAATACCCCATTTTTTTCACTTTGTGCTGGGCCTCACATACTAAGTCCTTCACCCTGCCCTTAGGCATGATGGGATAGCCAGAAATGGAGTTCAGCACAAGCAGGATAAAAAAAGCTTCTGAAACCCCAGCCTTGAAAACCCTACACTTGTGATGGGGTGGCACAAAATCATAAATAGGAAGGCGTTTTCATCACAGGAGGAAAGTCAAGTCAAATCATATCAGGCAGGTATCCTGTCCCCTGGAAGGTGGCTCATTGCTACAGGACACAGTGACAATAGCTCTCAGGCCTAGGAAAGTCAGCATACCCACAAAGATGCTCTTTCCCACAGACACAGACATAAAGAAAGTTAAGAGTGCACTGTGGGAAGGGGGCCTTCCCGCCAGGGCTGTGACCTGGGCCATCCATTTCAATCCTACAGAGCACAACCTCTAAATCCCCAACCAAGATCTCCCCAACTCCTGCCAACCCATCAGGGCTAGGGTGCCCCCCCCCCAGAGGACTCAGTCAGTGGGCCCTGAGTCCCTGCTCCTGGGACTTCCAGCAAGGTGCAGGGGACCATGAACCAGAAGAGGGTATTTGGGTTTGTCCCCCCACTTACTCAGCGCTCCTTTCCCTTCTTTTGGCTTTCTGCTCATTCCTCCCCCCTCCCAACACTCCTCCCCATCCCATGCCCGCTACCCTTCCAGGATGGAAAACCCTGATGCATCTGGGTTCCCACAGGATCAGTGGCTCAGTGGAGCGGAGGTCAGGGAGGGGATGGCCTTTCCCATCCTTTTTGTTCTAGTTCAGCAGCTATCTTTGCTATCTTAGGTGATAGGCATTAGGGGCTGGCTGCCAAGCCGTGAAGCCAAGTGGGAAATTCAGTAGAGCGGGCTTTTTGTTTATTTCCAATAGGAAGTTAGGAATTACCCGAGAGCAAGGGCTGTGTTTCCAGCTGACAGCCTTGTGTTCAGCCTGGGATAAAAGCGCTCCTGCTGACTTCCTCATCCTCTGCCACCAGCCTGATTGATAACAGCTGCAGATGACCCTGCGTAGAGCTTGGCTTTCTGCCCGCTCGTCTCCGTTCAAGAGTTCTTGCTTGGCCGCCATCAAGTGACCAGCGCCCAAATCTGCCAGATGGTGTCAGGCAACATGCTCACCAGAGTCAGAGGTAATTCAAGATCCTGTTACTGGAAGGAGGTTCTCAGACTGTCACTTCGTGTGGGGCTGGTGGCTGAGCCTCACATCCCGCCAACATCCCGGTGACAACAATGGCAGCATGGCCCAGACTAAGCAGCTTGCAACTTGGGGAGGACGAGCCAAATACTAATAGCTGATCTTACTAATAAACCCTGACACCTCCGTGGAGACACTACAGTGTGGCATTAAGAGCATCAGTTCAGGTTAGGCCACCCAGATTTGAAGCTTCCCTGTGGCATTTGTCAACCCTGTGACCTAACCTCTCTGTGCCTCAGCTTCCTCATCAGTAAAATGGGGCTAATGAAAATGCCTGCTTCATTTTCGTTGTGAGGATCAAATGTGTTCATATTCATAAAATTCTCAGAACAATGCCTGGCACATAAGGAGTGCTTAATAACTGTCAACTATCATCATCATCATCATCATCATCCTCCTCCTCCTCACAATAACACTAGAAGGAATGCATGTTGGCAGGTTAAAAACTAGCTTCAAAGAGGTTCGATGACTTGTCCAGATGACACAGATGGCAAAAGATAGAGCCCTGACTTCATTCAGATCCTGTGTGTCAACGTCCACACCACCGTGGCGCCTCCATGCAGGGAGGTGAATGGGGAGAGGTGCTCAGGTCTGGCATCTCTAACCAGCATTCCCAACCCCAAATATGTTCTTTTGAGGTTACCCAGGGCACTAGAGAAAGGAAGGTGGGTGGGTACAGGGTGTCAGAATGAAGACATCTCCTTGGAAGAATAACCTGCCAACCAGAAGACTGTAGGAGTGGAAGGAATTAAGGCAAGGACCCTGGACTTGTCCGATTAGCCCCTCCCGCTATAATTTAAGGAGCTCCTTAGAGTGAAATCTAGCAAACGTAGTTGTTCCAAGTAACCACCCAAACCTGGTCTTTTGTAGTCTCTGGGAGAAAGTGCATATCTATAGTTTAAAGCAAAAGGCACCCTTGATTGCTATGGCTGACAAGGTGCTAATGGGTTCTAATAATCTCCAAATCTCCGTTAAGTGTTCTTCACACTGGGCTATGATTAAAACCTCTATTCCTCGGGGGACCCTGTGAGCATCTCTCCATCTGCCAGGTTCCATTTTCTCTAATTGGCTTGGGCGGCTGGGCCTGCTTAAATAGAATTTAGACCTATTAGGAGCAGTATACCATACACACAGGTCCAATCCTTGCTAGCTATTTTTGGTGACAGAGACTCTTCCCCAAACTGAATTAGGCTGAGAATAGAATCCCGGAAACTAAAATTCTCTGGTGTTTAAAAACACTGACAAAGCCATCCCAGGTTTCTGCTGAAGTACACCATTTTACAAATTGAAACAGGGAGCTTTTTTGGTCAACCTACTATTTAGAAAACAAACAAACAACGAAACACGCATACAACTATTTCAGAAATGCTACCACACAGAAGAGAAATCCCCTTGCCAAAATGCCACCATATAAAGAAAGCAATTGAAGAAAAGAGTACTTGTTGAAATGCCACTGACATTCTATCAAGTGGAACTGCAAAGAAAATTAATATCCTGCTTAACTCGAGTCTTTTTCCAAATCACTTATTTTTTAAAAATGCAACCTACTTAATTAAATCATATTTACTGAACCACAGGCTATCAAGTTTCCTTATATAAAAATAATAAAAATTATTTCATCAGGTTTTGGTATCAGAAAACTTTGGAGTACTAAATTGAAAATGGTCAGGAGATGACGGGGTTGGGTAACAGAGGACCAGTACTTTTAACATAGGTGTTGGGTTCGGTATTTATTGCTAACCCCCACACTTAGTGGCTTAAACCGATACCAATCACTGACTGTCTCTCACAATTTCCACGAGTTGAGAATTTGGCTCTGGCTCAGAGCTTCTGAGGAGACTGTCATCATTGTCCTCCAGGTCTGCATTATCTGAAGGTCGTGGTGGCTGCAGGGACAGCTCCCTGGATGGCTCACTCATTTGGCTGGCAAGTTGGTGTTGGCTGTTGGCAGGTGTTTCAGCTCTTCTCCATGGGCCTCTCCATGGACCACTTCAGTGTCCTCAAGACATGGCAGCTGCCTTCCCCAGGGGTAAGTCAAGATACTGAGGTGAAAGCCACAGGGCCATTTATGACCTCCACTGTGGCCTCTACCAGACTCTGTGTGGGCAGAGGCTACATGAAGGTTTGAAGACAAGGAGGCGAGAATCACTGGGGACCCCCTGGGAGGCTGTCCACCACCACCAGTAGCTCTAACACTAACCAGTTTCAAAAAGCTTTCTGTGATCTTCCAGTTTCTTCCAAATATTCCTTTGTTCCATTTTCATAACACCCAACTGCATTTATCACCTGACTAAAGGATTCTGCCTTCAGTTATAGATGCATAGAAATTCAGAGCTGAATAGCACTGTAGCAACCACCTACCCCAAGTCTAAATGCCTCTTGAGATTACTTACTAAAATGATAGGTTTAGGTGTTCCTCTCCTCTCCAGACTGTAAGCTTCTCGAGGAGAGGGACATGTCTTATTTTGATGCATTCCCAGTGCCCAGCACAAAGCCTGTAATATAGGGGTACCTCTCAAACGTTGACCTCAGTGTTTTGACTCACCTCAGTTGAATCATTTCATTCTCTGGAGCTGCTCCCATTTGTATTGGACTGGTGATTTTTAAGCAAGCCATTTGCCACTTTATCGATGTGAAGAGCCTTTTTTCCCAGAGGAACGTGGTCATGTGGCTTGATAGCTTTTCATCCCTGCCTGGAAGCATCTCCTTTTGGTTTGGGATAGAGACAGTCCATGGGCTCATGTACCATAGAAGCAGACCAGCCTGTAGTAGACCTTGAAAGACAATGGTGGAATAAATTGTCATCTTTGAGCCAAGACCAGTTCAAGTATGCTTCCCAGCCATGCTGTGGGAAGGGAAAAGAGAGAGGACAATTGAACACAAGGAGACTCCCTGACTCTGTGAATTAATCTGATCATTACTCCCTTGCTCAAAAGCCCCTTTCGTCCCCCACTGCCAACAGAACAAAACCCAAATTCCTTAGTCTGCATCCAGGACACCTTCCCTTTCCTGGACTCCTTGTATCAGATAGGCATGCTGGCTCTACCCTGTCCAGAGCTGTTTTCTTTGCCCCTCACAATCCTTGGCCCCTTTGTGGCCTGTTTCAAGCAAACTCTAAGCCAGCACCCTCCAAAGACCTCTCACACTGAGTGTAAGTTGTTTCGGAAGTTGTATTCCAGAGAAACACTTGAAATTAAAACTATTTACCAAGATCCATTTTAACAAATTATGCTGGGTAATTTTTCTTAAAACATTTCCTCTAGTAGGGAATGGGAAATAGATGAAAAATGAATTACTTATGCCTTCTTGGGGTTTTATGTGATGTGCTAAATCACACTAGAGAGAAAACGGAGCCCAGGAGAAAGAGAGATCTATCTGGTGGTCCTGTCAATATCCCAACTACTCCGTAAGTCTCACGTATCACTGTTCCTACTTCTCTGGAGCATAGAGACTGCACTGGGAGCCTCATTAAAATTCAGTCCTGTCTATCCAATCAGCCCCTTTCATGGTTAAAAGATGGGCCATAAAGGAAAAGTGCTAATACTGCTTTTCCGGAGGCACCTGTCTGATGTGGATCCAAGCAGGCAGTGTTTTCCCAGGTTGACTCCTTTGTTTGGAAAATGTACGGAGACTTTGCTGAGAGCAGTCAATCACCCAGGAAGTACAGACAAGCCCATTCCTACCAAGTTACTCCTAAGTACACTGACCTCATTATTTGCCCATAAATGTGAATTGATATTTATTTAACGTGTCTATTTGTAGAGAGATTGCTGATTGGTCTGTGTGCCTGTCATCTCTCTGTCTACATTGTTATTGTCTGTTTCTTAAAAAAAGAGGGTGAAGGCTTAATGGTACAATATCACCTAACAGGCAGCTGGGGAAGGGCGCTGGGATACAGAGTGGGAGGTGACAGAAAGTGCAGGGAAAACCTGCAGATTTCACCTGGCCAGGCCTGATTAACGAGACCCTGAGAGGCAGCAGGCTAGATACCCCCATCCCCTGCATCGTCCATCACAGCCATCCAGAGCTGTCACTTCCACAATGTTGCCTCCCCTGTGCAATGGCCCTGTTAGGTAGGCATTTTTTCCCCTGCTTTACAGATTACAAGAGCCCTGGCTTGGAGTGGGAGGAGGGTCTTGGTCACATCAGAACTTTGTAGAAAAATCATTTATTCCTAGTAGAGCTCGACTGCAGGGCCTGCTCTAGGTAAAGCCTGAAGTTGGTGGAGGTGAGTTCTGATCTCCTGCTCAGGACATGCACAAAGAGGGGTAAATATCCCTGAAACCAGCTGACCTCCAGGGTAGGTACTGAAAAGAGCACTGTCCCTCTAGTAGCGGCACTCTATGTGAGCAACAAGTGAGTATGGGTGACAACGTTGGATGCTCCCTTGGCTCCCCCCATCACATCAGACAGGCCACCCACCTGCTGTGTTTGTGACAGAGGCTGACACTTCTGCACACTGGGGACCAGGATTTGAAAAGAGCCCCCCTCGAGAAATCAAGAAGCACACCGGGGCTTCCCTCTAGGCTCTCTCTTAGGTACCTGCTTTGTAACCTTCATTCTCTCCCACCGTATTGACCATAAAGGAGGCCAAGCCTGAGGCAGAAGCCAGCCCTCCCATTCCTACAAAACCCCTATCCCACAGGCCCTGGCCCGGCCCTCCCAGACCTCTCTCACTGACATGATTTATTGCTTTCATTAAAGAGGATGCTCAGCTCAGTTCAACGGATTTCATGTCTTCCCTATGAGGAAACCCCCTTAGGAAGCAAGCTGACATGGTATCTGAAAGAATAAAGAAGCTATGAATGAAAGCAAACTGCACGGTCTACCTTTCCCCTCCAGGGCCTTCTCTAACTTGACTGAGCTGGGCCAAGACCCAAAGGCATTTCTTTTTAACTTAATTATTTCCAGGGAACCACAGCTAGAAATCAGGCACACACATGTCTGCCCCCCATGGCAGGTACACTCTTGTTGGATGGCTGGGGTCCTGAGGGATCAGAAGTCTTATGGGTGATGGCAGCTCTCTTCCCCACACACAGATGCTTTTAGACAGCCAGTGATGAAAGGTCTCTTAGGTGGAGCCTAAGGAGCAGACTCTCCTGCTGGCACGGTCAGGAGACAGCATGTGGGGCAGAGGGGGATGCTGCCGGCTTGGCCATGCTTCCCCAGGGCTGGCAGTTAGATTCCGTCTCTGTCTGCCTCCAAGGATTTAGGCACTTTGATGACAGATAATTTCACCCTGCCCCAAATGATCAGAGACCTTGTCAACAGCATCAGCGTGGGGAGCCGGGTGGCCTTCGGCTCAGCTGTTTCCAGAACTGCTTCGTCATAGGTTTTTCTGGTTATTCACAAATTACTACACATGGTCTTCTTGGGCTAGAATCTTTCATGCGGATTAAAGGTGCGTGATAAAGATGCATTTGTCTCCCACCTCTCCAATACTTCTTCCCCCCGAGGCTCCTGCAGCCCTAGCACAATCAAACATCCCATAGTCTCTTACTACTTGATGGGCAGAGAAAAGGGCCCTGGGTCCCTGTGTTGTCTTTTCCAGGTGTTTATAACTATGTGTTGCCTCACTCATTTGTTAGTTTCCCATCTAAAAATAAGGCCATTCACATATTTTAAGGCTGGGGGCATATGTAATAATATAAGTGAAACTATCTAGAACTCCTCAGAAGGTTTTATTAAAAGCTCAAAAGCTTTTATTCACTCACCCATACTAACTGGGTGACCGTAGAGGCTGATAAAGGATTTGGAGTGACTGAAGGCCACTACTGTAACAATATTTCAGCAAAGTTCTGATGCTCGCCTCGGGTTCTGTGGCTCAGCTCTCAGATTTGTAAGTGTGTGGGGTAGGAGGATACAGACAGCATCCAGCTTGCTGAGTCTCCCAGGACAGGCCCAGAAGGCTCAGCCACCAGCCCAAGTGCCACAGGAGCCTAGGCAGGGGGTCATCCCTGTCCCAGAGCTGGAAAGGGAGGCTCCTGGCTGAGATGCTACCAGCTCATGCTCAGACCCAGTCTCTCCCTCCCTCACGCTCTGTCAGGATGCCTTTTGTGGAGAACATGTACAAACACTAGATGTAACATTTGAGACTCCATGTTCTTAATCCCTGAAGAAGAAGGACTGCATGGGTAGTTTAGAATCTTAAAAAGAACACTAATACCCTTTGCTCAGCACAGCAACTTTCTCAGAGCAACAGAAAGGGAGAGGCCATTACTAAATTGGTTCTCCCCACATCCCGCGGGCTCCCTCGGGGAGCACAGGGCTGGCCTAGCACGTACACCTATAAATACACTTGAGGTGCACCAGGCTCAAAAACCCAAATCCACACCCTCCCACTCTGCGCCACTCCTTAGTTTCGACTTTTTCTTTGTTCTTCCCATCCCAGCCAAACTTCTCGAGAAAGGGCCATCTACATGGTCTCTGCTAACACAACACACACTCCCACTTGCCCTTGAAAGTGCTCTCCCCCAGGCCACTGGCTGCCTCCCAATTGTCCAACGCAATGGCTGTTCAGTCCTGCTCACAGCCCTTTCTTCCTGAAGCTTCTGCAACACTGCACCCTCTTACTTTTCTCAATCTCCTTTTAGCTTTGGGTTCTTCCTTCTTGGTTTCCCTCACTGACTCTTTACCTCTTCTTCTTTAAATAATGATTTTCCCCAGGCATGTGATCTGAGCTCTGGCAAATAGATGCCCTCGGACCTTTGAGAGGGGAGCCAGGCTCAGAAAGGCATGGTCTGGTGGGCCCCATTCTGCTGAGGACAGATGTTGCTGTGTCTAAGTCCTAGAGGTCGTGCCTAGGGTCCACTAGTTCAAGCTGTGGTCCTCTGCCCAGTGTTGAACAGTAAGCATGGGGGGCTGCCCTCTGCTTTCCACAACAATCCTTCTCTTGAGTAACAGCATTATATCATCACACGTGCCAGCCTTGCTGCCATCTTCACCCTGTGTCTTGACTGAGCCTCCTAAATACCCCTCATTTTTGTCTCCTGCTGTGTTCCAGAACCACCGCATGAATAGGATCTCATTAGCTCTCACCTGCACCATGGAAACAGCCTCCAAATGAGTTTCCCTGCCTCTTACCTCAACCCTTCCAATTGAATTTGCACGGCTGCCAGGGTGGTCTTTCCCAGATAGAAGCTTAACTCTGTTGTGCCCATGTTTAAAACCTTCCAGTAGTGGGGCGCCTGGGTGGCTCAGTGGGTTAAGCTGCTGCCTTCGGCTCAGGTCATGATCTCAGGGTCCTGGGATCGAGTCCCGCATCGGGTTCTCTGCTCGGCGGAGATCCTGCTTCCCCCTCTCTCTCTCTGCCTGCCTCTCCATCTACTTGTGATCTCTCTCTGTCAAATAAATAAATAAAATCTTTAAAAAAAAAAAAAAACCTTCCAGTAGTTCCTTACTGCTTTCAGGATAAAATCCAAACCCTGTCACAAGACATCCAGGTTCCATCCCCCACTGCCACCCCACAGACCCATGCTCCAGTCATGCCCAGCTGCTGGGTCTCCTGCCCCTGCCATGATGAGCTAAACATTGAGGCACCTGCTCACTGCCATCCTGGAAGCTCCTGCCTGCTCCAGTCTCACCCACCTACCAGCAGTGATGACTGGTGGTCACTGGAAGGCATTCACACCTTAAGAGAATGCAAATGCCTGCTTCGCTGAGTCCTCTGTCCAGTGTCCTGGAACAAAAGGAACTTGGGAACTTCCTTTTCTTCCTCCCTTCCTAACTCATTCGTTTATTTCCCCAGCACATATGACCACTCAATGTTAGCTACCGTGCTAGGTGCCAGAGAGGAAGAGTCGACCATCCTCATGGAGCACAGGGCCAGCTGAACTCCCACTGCCTCAGGCTGGCCTACTTGCCTGGGTTTTCTGCACCATCTCCTGAATTCCCTTCCTGTCCCCCTCCTCACCCTTAATGGCCAGCTCCCACCTCCATCTTTCCTCTCTACTCACAGAGGGTGGCATCCTAACTTGCCCTCCTTTCCTCCACCTGGCTTACCTTCATCTCTAACTCTGTCTTCCACCCATCTCTGAAAACTGCCTCCTCCTAGAGCCCTTTGGTGCTGTGCCCAACTCCATTCCTTGGACCAGATGCCTTGACTATCAATGCCATTCTAGGCTGACCTGGAGTTGGCCACACTCAATGACCTCCTGACTTTAATTTTTGGCTCTTCTGTATGGGGAAGAGTAGCTCCTTGGATAACCACCACTCTCAACCCCTCATTTACACCCCACTGTTGTTCACTTCTCTCTTGATTGGGTCACTACAAGTCTTGCTAGATATAATTCCCCCTCCCCTCATGGCTTCCATATCTGGTAAATTGTACTCTTCAGACTGTGGAAAGGTTGTCTCCTTTGAAAAATCCCACCTTGCCCCTACATTTCCTGTACACTGTCTTTGAGGTATGCTCATATGTTTATTAGGGCTAACCCAACTCAACTATACTTCTGAATTCCCCACTCAACTGCAAACTCCAGGATGTTGGGTCTGTGTCTTAAAGCATTACGGTACCCTTGTGTCTGGCCCAGTATGTGATATAGAAGAGGATGTAAATATAAATGAGTAAATATAAGGAGAAAATTCCAACCACACACTGAATTCATGTCTCTAAATTAGATGACCTTCCCCATGTTCCCATGACTCAACGGCACGTAAGTATTTATGCAAGGAGCAGGGAGAACAAACAGCAATGCTAGCCTTCTCAGTCCTAGCTTCTAAACCTCACCCACCTTCCATTTCTCCTTTCCCCTTCCCTCAGTGGCAAATATCGAATAACTGGCTCTCTGGAAGAAAAACTCTGTTTTGTCATGTCGTCCATTTTTCCATGGTGTAAATACGCCCACCCTCCCTGACAGCAGCCTGCCCACATGATGGCGTTAATCGTAGAGCTGGGAAGAGACGTGCATAGTGACTCACAGGAAGCAGCACAAGGAGACAGCTCCAGCCACCACCACCTGCCCTCCTCACCCCAATCAGTTCCCAGTCCAGTGAACCCTCCCTGTGCCCCAACCTCAGACACTTCCTCATCTCTTCATGCCATCTTCCCACACCACACCTTTTCTCCAGGGGAATCTGTCTTCCCAGTGGTATAGTTTCCCATTGCACGGGTTTTCCTAAGCCACCATAGACCTCGTGGCTTAAAACAACACAAATGTATTCTCTCATATTCTGGAGGCCAGAAGTCTGAGATCGGTTTCACGGTCTGAAATCAAGGTGTTGGCAGGGCCATGTTCTTTCTGGGAGAATCTGTTCCTTCTCTCTTCCTGCTTCTGGTGATTGCCAGCATTCCTTGGCTTGTGGTTATACCACTCCAATCACTGTGTCCCTGTGGTCATACTGCCTTTTCCTCTTCTGTCTGTGTCAAATCTCCCCCTGCCTCTAATATAGACACTTGTGATTGCATTTAAGGCCCTTTCAGATAATACAGGATAATGTCCCCATCTCACGATCCTTAATCATATCCACAAAGACCCTTTCCCTATAAGGTAACCCAACAGGTTCCAGAGATCTTTGGGAGCCATTATTCAACATACCATATTCATTATTTTTTAAATGGCTGTGCCTTAAGAATATGCAATGGGAAAAGGACAGTCTCTTCAACAAAAGGTGTTTGGAAAACTGGATGGCAACATGCAAAAGAATGATACTGGACCACTTTCTTACACCATACATAAAAATAAGGTCAAAATGGATAAGACCCCTAAATGTGAGACCAGAAATCATAAAAATCCTTGAAGAGAACACAGGCAGAAATGTCTCTATCACTGATCATAGCAATATCCTTCTAGATAAGTCTCCTGAGGCAAGGGAAACAAAAGCAAAAATAAACTACTGGGACTACATCAAAATGAAAAGCTTCTGCACAGCAAAGGAAATGACCAACAAAACTAAAAGACAATCTACTGAATGGGAAAAGATATTACAAATGATGTATCCTATAAAGGGTTAGTATCCAAAATATATAAAGAACTTCTACAACTTAACACCAAAAAAACCCATAAATAACCCAATTTAAAAATGGGCAGAAGACATGAACAGACATTTCTCCAAAGAAGACATCTAGATGACAAACAGACACATGAGAAGATGCTCAGCATCACTTATTATCAGGGAAATGCAAACTGAAACCATAATGAGATATCACCTCACACCTGTCAGAATAGCTAACATCAGCAACACAAGAAACAACAGGTATTGGCAAGAATGTGGAGAAAAAGGAACCCTTGTACACTGTTGGTAAGAATGTTAACTAGTGCAGCCACTTTGGAAAACAGTATGGAGTTTCCTTAACAAATTAAAAATAGAAACACCATACTATTCAGTAATGCCACTGCTGGGTATTTTTCCAAAGAATAGGAAAACACTAATTGGAAAAGATATACACACACCTATGTTTATTGCAGCATTATTTACAATAGTCAAATTATGGAAGCAGCCTCATCGATAGCTGAATGCATACAGAAGATGTGGATTATAAACATACAATGGAGTATGACTCAGCCATAAAAGGAATGAAATCTTGCCATTTGCAATAACATGGTTGGATTTCAAGGATATAAGTCTAAGTGAAATAAATCAGTCAAAGACAAATACCATACGGTTTCACTCATATGTGGAATTTAAGAACCAAAACAAAAGACCAAAGGGAAAAAAGAGGGAGAGAGACAAACCAAAAAAGTAGACTTTTAACTATAGAGAACGGACAGGTGGTTACCAGAGGGGAGTTTGGGCAGGAGGTGGGGTGGGGGTGGGGGGGGAAATGGGTGAAATAGGTGAAGGAGATTAAGAGTACCCTTATCATGATGAACACTGAGTAATACGTGGAACTGTTAAATCACTATATTGTACACCTGCAACTAATGAAAACTGTATATTAACTACGTTGAAATTAAAAAAAAAAAAAAAGATGGGCAGCTGGGTGGGTCAGTCAGTTAAGCATATGTGTTCAGCTCAGGTCATGATCCCAGGGTCCTGGGATGGAGCCCCGTATCAAGCTCCCTGCTCAGTGGGGAACCTGTTTCTCTCTCTCTCCCTTTGCCCCTTCCCACCCCTGCTTATGCACTCCTTCCTTCCCTCCCTCTTTCTCAAATAAATAAAATATTTTAAAAAGAAAAAAAGGGGGGGGGCACCTGGGTGGCTCAGTGGGTTAAGCCTCTGCCTTCGGCTCAGGTCATGATCTCAGGGTCCTGGGATCGAGCCCACCATCGGGCTCTCCTAGGCAGGGAGCCTGCTTCCCCCTCTCTTTCTGCCTGCATCTCTGCCTACTTGTGATTTCTCTATCAAATAAATAAATAAAATCTGAAAAAAAAGGAAAAAAACATCAAACAAATGCCTAGGCCTTCCTCTACCAGTGCTGCGCATAGTACTGACTGAGCCAGAATGGAGAGCAAGCCTCAGCTTTCACTCTCACCAGTGTGCCTGTGCATTCTCCCATGCTTTCTCCCACTCACCTGGCCTTTTCCAGTCTGTTTGATGTTCACCTCTGATGGCTCCTCAGCCATTAATAATCTCAATTTCCTGATGACAGTCTTTTGACTCACAACAAATAACAGGTTAGCTTTCCAAAGAAAAACAAATGTGGAGTTATTTTAATGGTTAGATAACTCACTGAATATTAGCTTGTGAGTGCGCTGTGTCTACACTGGTGTGTGTGTGTGTGTGTGTGTGTCTGTGTGTGGATTATGTCCTTCATCAGAACAGTTCTACAGAATGTGGAGAAGATAAAGACATGGCTCAACCAATCCCAAGGCAATGCTGATCAATGGCAATAAATTATGTCAAGAACATATCTCTTTGGGGACTAGATATAATGATCTCATAAATTACTCACTCATAAATGTTCTAGAATGTGTCATCACTAAAGTAAAAGGAAACAAAGTAGGTTAATGGAATCTCCAAAGTGGACATTTCAACAATAGAAAACCAAAAATTTCTAAAATCAGATTCTTTAACAGTGACTAGGAAACCACGTGATATAGGTTGGCCACACTTTAAGAAAATCCAATTTCTAGAAACCCAAATTTATAAGAATGAAATTAGGAAGTACATTTTCATAGGAGTCTTTTACCAGGAAATGCTTCATTCTTATAAAACTCCTGAGTCCATTAAAATAGACCACGCAAAAATGTTTAACTTTCACTCACCAAATCAGGACCACGAGTATTGAGCAAAGTAAATTGCACCTGCACAAATGGACTAATTTTATACTCATGAAAATCTTCATTCTTGGTATTTACTTGTTCAGTGAGTCGTCTGTTTAAAGGTGATCTTAATTTTTTGCTTCTGCTTTGGTTAGAATGTTTCAGCTTAAAAGATATGTAATAAATGGGGTTTGCTTATCTTAAGATGAGGCACCAGAACTGGTCTCAATTGAAAGAATTTGTACTCCAACTGAGCAAAGATTTTTCTTTCAACTCTCCTTTGATGCTTGGCACTGAAACAAGAAATCTAAAATTAGCTGCTTTCAGAAGCCAGGTGTGGGTTAAGTGGAAGCAATTCAATTTGCCCCAGGAAGTCACAGAAATTGTTGCAATAGCACATAGAGGTCTGGTCAAACTCCTTCTTCATTAAAGCCAACTTTTCAGGATTCCTCCCTCTGCAAGGAACAGAAAACCATATTGTAGAGCTAAAAGGGACCAGAAAGAGCATCTCATAAAATAATAAATGACTGGCCTATCTGAGCCTATTCTCATATCTGCAAAATGGGGTCATAGTACTTGCCAGCCTTAGAAGTACTGAGAGGTTTAAGTGAGTGGGGTGTTTGTTTGTTTTTAAGATTTATTTATTTATTTTGAGAGAGTGAGCACATGAGTGCATTAGTGGGGGGAGGGGCAGAGGGAGAGAATCTTCAGGCAAACTGCCCTCTGAGTGTGGATCCTGACGAGGGGCTCAATCCCACAATCCATGAGATCATGAAATCAAAAGTCAGACACTTAACTGACTGAGCCACTGAGCACCCCCAAGTGAGTGGGTTTTTTTGAACTATAGACATGAGGCATGCTTTATTCTTTTCTACTGTCATTTTGGTGGTTTTAAATCATGTCTACATATTCTTCAATACTCTGCCCATCCATAAATCCTCTCCTTCTGAATATAGGCAGGCAACCTTAGAGCCTTGCTTGTAACCAACAGAATATAGCCTGCTTCTGAGGCCTGGTCAGAAAAGCAACTCAGCTTCCACCTGGTTCTCCTGGGACACTCACCCAAGGAGAAGCTGGGTACCATATTACAAGTCCAACTACCCTGAGACCATCATGCCGGAGGGGAGCCATATGTTGGCAGTCCCAATCTTCAAGTCCGTCCTAGGCCAAGCACCAGACATGTGAAGGAGTGAGCCTTCAGATGATTCTAGCCTTCAGCCCTTGAGACACCCTAGATTTCAAACCTTCCCAGTTGATGTTCCAGACATCATGCAATAGGATGAGCCCTCCTTGTTGTGCCCTTTCGGAATCCCTGACCCAGAGAATCTATGAGTGTAATAAAATGGTTGGTTCTGTTTTGCAACTAAATCTGTGCTATTTGTTACACAGCAATGGTAAAATGAACCACCATCCCAGGTAATGATGATCACAACAACCACAGGAACACCACCAAGCACTGTAAAGACTCTGGGCCAGGTACACTGGCAAGCACAGCCCACGTTTTCCTTACTTCATCCTGACCAGAACTGGGTGAGGAAGTCATGAGTTTCCCTTCTCACCACAAGGAAAAAGATGATCAGAGAGGCTAATGATTTAAGCTGAGCTCCACAGGAACTAGGTGGTGAGGCCGGTCCAGACACTCAGGTCTGGCCTGACTGCAAAGCCTACCGCTGAGCTCTGGCCAGGTATTCCCGCGTGGTGGGTGACAGCCACACTGTCAAGGCAAACCTTTGGACTTCCACCACAAGAGTCTTCCCCTTATGCCCCATCTCTTTGGTTCCTCTAGTTCCTCTCTATTCCCCTTTGTCACCTACAACCCCCTTCTTTCAAGAGATGGAATAAAACTTCTTCATCTTTTTAGCTTGGTCAACTTTCAGACTAGCCTGGCAGGGAGGTTTCTAGCATTTTGCTGGCAGCCATTATGCCTATCCTTAATGCTGAAACAGCCTTGTAGCCTTACCTCTGTGTGTGTGTGTGTGTGTGTGTGTGTGTGTGTGTGTGTGTGTGTGTTTTGCCTTATAGGCCAAACCCATCAGATCTAGTTTTTCTGAGCTGCTGAGAGAAAATAACAATTTACAGAGCAACCTGTTCACACATCCTAATCTCAAAAACATGCTGTGTGACCCATTTGCTCTTGGCCCCTGAGCCATTAGCACACTTGTGACAAATTATCTAGAGGGTTCTCCACACACTGTGCCAGCTCTTCTGGCCATCAGCCTCCAGACTGCTCCCACACAAGGGTGTGTGGCTTGGGCGGCTGCTCTGGCAGGTCTTCCCCAGCGAGAAGGGAAAACCCACACCAGCTTTGGCCTCGATACCCACAGATTCCTTGAATCTGCAGATCCGCCTAAAGGCCCTAGGGGAAAACACTTGTCTTTGAATGTCTTTAGGAACAGCACCCAGAATGCACCTCTTTGCCATGCATTTAAAGATCTACTCTGGCTTTTCACGGGTATTCATGGAACACTACCCCCTGCATACTCAGTTGGGTCAGCCCTCCCCAAGCACAAACCTCAGGCACCTCTCGCTGGCAAGAGGCAACCCCCTCTTCAAAGGCAGACATGAAAGAAGGTAGGCGCTCACTTTTCCACTTCAAATGGTCAGTCTCATGGAGTGTGAAGGGAGCTGGCTCATTTTCCTAGCAGAGAAATCCCCTGTAGAGGTCACATGACTGCTGTGCTCCTAAAAAAGGCCATGCCCAACCAGCTAGTGCCTTGGAATGCAGAATGGCCCCAGAGCTCGTGTGTGGAGAGCTGGGAGGTTTTCTCCTACTCAAGTCAGCCTCGAGCATCTACTGTGTGTCGAACGTTGGCAATACTAAGTGAGACACATACAACAAATTCCTGCCCTCACTCATGGATGAGGACACTGGTCCTCAGTTGACATCTAGGTATACCAATTAGCTGATGTCACAGGTATTTTGTTATTGATCATAGGAAGTACCAAAGATTTGAATGAAGAGCGAAGCTGTGGTTATGGGTGCAAGATTGTTACTTTCACTTGTCTCAAAAGGAAAAAAGACCTGGAAAGGGGCAACATGGTGAATGTCACACTTGCGAGTGTCATCTGTTTTATGTCTTGAGGAGAAAGGCTGAGAACTGCCCTGAGTCCAATGATGGCAGGTTGTGGGCCTGCTACACATGCAGCCACACTCTGCACAACCAACAAACTAACCTCCTCTATCCTTTCCCATAGAGGATGGACCACTAGCCATAGATTCAGAAGTTGTCAAAGCAAAAGAAATGGTTATCTTCTGACTCCGGCAAGATTTTGTTCAATTGTGGTTTGTTTAGGAAAAGACTAGTTAGTGTACTGGTTGTGGCTGTGGTGATTTGTTACTATGACCACCACTTCTCTAGTTGATCTCTCACAGGTGACCCTTGACCAGCCAGGTGGTAAACTGTGCTAAGTCAGTCTCTTCAGTAAGAATGATGCTGTTTATTTCCATAGTGCTTTAAACTTACAGAACATTTTCATGTCCATTGGCTCTGTTCAAGTTGAAGATACTCTGAAGTAGGTGTTATCCCCATCTACACATGAAGAAATAATCTTGGAGAGGTCTTGCTCCAAGTCCATGGAAGTTGAGTGACAGCTAAGATTCAAACCCAGATCTATTTCCTCGCTGTGTCTCATGTATTTACCCCAGTTGCATTACCCCCAGCCTCATGCGCGTGAGGAACGGAGGTACAGCTATGTCTTTGCTAAAACATCTACAATGAACAGCTGCTGGTTTCATAGTGTTGGATGGAGGTTTTACCAGCTCCTGGAGGCCTGTTTCTCCATAGTGGGGATACATCAACCTCTCTCTGCCTGGCCTATCTTCTTGGTTTCATCTGGTGAGGCAGTCCTCCCGTAGAATTTCCTCCGCTTTAGGGACACATGCACCTCCCCCCTATACCTGCACATTCACGACTATTCCAGACATGGCAGAGGGGAGGAGAGAGTACTTCCCCCTTAGAGCTTTAACAGGCCATTCAAATCACAGGTCCAAGAGCCCGAGAGCCTACAAGGCTTACTTCCCGCTCCTGGAAGGCCAGACCCCTGCCAGCTGACATGGTCACCTGCTACTAGGGGGGCGGCATTTGGGCTCTTCTGCATGCGGACTTAAGGGGACTTTACTATGACTTAAGTCCCAGAAGATTTTGCAGAGAAGGAATAAAAAATGCTCCCACAGTTTTGCCCCTTCCTACACACACACATACACACATGCCCCTACCCTAGATCCGGCATCCACTCTGTGACCAAGATGTTCCACCCAGGGAGTCACCTTCAGCAGGGAAGAATGTGGGGCCCATACCATGACATGGGAACTGCTCATCATGGGCCATTTAAAGCCAAGGACTTTTCACCCCTCAAAGTGTTTCTCAATCAAAGTGCTTATTGAACTTCAAACTGAATGGCCATTTAGAGGCTGACTGCAGCACTCCCACAGTCAAAGAAATGAAACTTTTGGCTTTGTTAATGCTGAGTCTTGGCTCAAGGTTTGAAGGCTGAATGGAATTTTGCCCTGTACTTGCAAACATTTGGAGAACTGCTCAGTCAGCCTTCCGGGAAAAACATGCCCTTGTCTTCCTGTAGGCCTTCAGCTTGGGTCTTGTCAACACAGGGATCATTGAGAACCCAGCTCTAAAGCTCAGCCTTCCTTTGTTCTCTGAACATGAAGGGCAAGATGCAGAGTAATCAGAAAACAAATGACGGACTCATGGTTATTGGTGGGGATGCCTTCCATGTTTATAGAACTTCACCTTTCTGGAGGCCTTGCAGGAGATCACTGGGCCCACAATACATCTCAGAGGTCAAGCTGAGCCAGACTTTTATCCCCATTATGTGGATGAAGAGTAAGAAATTTATAAATATATAAAGACATATGGAGCGAAAGTGTGTGTGTGTGAATGGGCACGCGAGGGCATGTATGCATGCTCGGAAAGGAGGAAATATTTCATCATGTACAATTATCCAAGATGATATCTGATGATAGGGGCTTTTGTATCATTTTAATTTTTGTTTCATATTCCATATCAGGGTTATCTGGAGTCACATTGACTCTAGGGCTCAGACCAAACAGAGCGGGAACCCCCACAAGCAGGAGCCAGCCTGCAGCTGAAGTTCACTGCCCTTGACAAATAAGCGAGGGGAGAATATGTCCCTTGTCATAGCGGCTCTCCTATCTAGAGCCTCTGATAACTTGTGTGGGTGGTGGAGAACTATCAACGGCACAGACAGAATGCAAAGGATTAACGATCAAAATTTTATAGCTATGTGTAAGATTAAAGGACCAAATGAAGGGGATTTTTAACTGCATCCAGTTTCCAGAATTGGGGATTTTTCCCACCCCGTGTGTTAGTGTCCTTACTAGCATGAGTTTCCACTCTTCCAGAAAACAATGTCTGGCCCAGGTCATCCAAGGGTTATTCTTGGAGTACCTACTCTCAACATTCTCCCCTCTATCTCTGCAATACCAGTCCTCCAACTAGTACAGAGCCTTCCTTCCCTATATGCTTGAACCAGTCCCCTGGCCAACCTGGAGAGCGGTCATTTACTTCATATTATACACATTACTGTAAACTTTGCATTTTCCTTTTCCTACTGTCTGGGAGCTCCTAGGTTTGGTAAAATAGCTGACGAAGCAGATTAGTATCTTATGTTTATTTTCCAACTTGAACTGAAAGTATTCTAAAGTATATATTTTAATGTACATTTTATTTTTAAACAAAAACATTTAACAGAAACTGAAGAGGCCTAGGTTGGTTCCTCAGAGGTAATAAATCATTTGCACAGAAGTGTGTCTGTGCCCACTGACCCTCCTCCATAAAGCACACCCCAAGGAATGCCCAGCTGCAGCTTCTGGAAAGGACTGGAATCATCTTTGGCACGAACAACACTCAGAGAGTCCCATGGCATCTATAACTCTTGCCCTGCATTCCCAGGGCTGTCATGCCAGGCTCCATGTAAAAGTTAGCCTCAAATGTAGGGCTGCCTGGCCTTAGAAAATTTGCACTCTAGGCTTCTAGGGTCTCCTGGAAAGGGAGAGGGAGAGATGCTGAGCTGTACAGGGAGGAGCAGGAGGAAATGAGGCATATACAGTGGTGGGCTATGGTTTCAGCTCAGCTCCCAGGTCAGAAAATCAGTATGGTAGGGGGAGTGAGGGAAGAAGGCTCAAATAGGTTCAGTCCAGTTGTAACAGAGGCCTCAGCTAACCCCATAGGCAGCTCTGAAGCTGGGTGGGCCCTTCAGAAAGGTCCCAAGTGGAGGCAAAAGACCCAGAGCCTGGAGCCCCTGCATCATCCAGTCATTGGATACAGTTATCCCTGGCCTGCGGGTTATAACCTCCGGCGAGGCAGGGCCCTTTGGCTAAGGGCAATGTTTAGGCAGGGACTCAGCTGCCTCCTCTCAATGGATGACACTCCTGGTGTTCAGGAGGATGAGTGCCTCTGTTCTGAAGAGAAATCTGGGCAGCACTTTTCTGCCAGGGACCAGAGAAAGAGGAGGATGAAGCAGTGGCCTCTAGTTCCCACTGTTTCAGGTCAACCCCTTGACCTGACCTGTCAGCAGATGAGTCTAGGGGAGGAGATCAAAGTTTCCCGGGAGTCCCACCAGTGGCTGGAAAAAGAACAAGCATCAGCTGGTTGCTGCTGGGCAGGCCTGGCCTGCAGAAGATGAACTGGCTGCCATCTTGGGGAGGATGACCTGCCTTACTCAAGTGGAGAGTCCAACACAGCCAAATAATTCGTCTCCCTAATTGGGAGCTAGTTCTAGGATGGTCTAAATCTATACCACTGTGGGCATCTCAGTTAAGCACCAACTCTTGATTTGGCTCAGGTCCTAATCTCAGGGCTGTGGGATCGAGGTCCAAGTGGGGCTCCATGCTCAGGGTGGAGTGTGCTTGGGATTCTCTCTCCGTTTCCCTCTGCCTTGCTCTCTTTCTCTCTAAAATAAATAAATAAATCATCACTCAACCAATCATCAATCGATGGATCTACACCACTTCACTAGATTCCCAAAAGTTATTGTACCCAATTCTGCTTTAAGCTTCCCGATGTATATCACTTTTAAAGCATGACAGACTCACGGGGACCCTGGGAGGAGAACATCTAAGAAATGTTTTGAGAAATACCAACCAAAGCCAGGAGCAATGTCGGCTTATCTTTTTTTTTTTTTTCCAAGATATATTTATTTATTATTTATTTGTTTGTTTTATAAAGAGAGAGTGAGCACATGAGTGGGGGGAGGGGCAGAGGGAGAGAGAATCTCAAGCAGACTCCCTGCTGAGCACAGAGCCTGTGGAACAGAGGGTTCCATTCCATCACCCTGAGATCATGACCTGAGTCAAAACCAAGAGTCAGACGCCCAAATGACTGAGCCATCCAGGTACCCCTCTGCCCATCTTTTTGTCTTTCTTAAATGTATTTCTCTTCTTCCTCCAAATAAGCTGAATTCACCAAGTCACTTAATCTGGCCCAATTTGGCTCCCCTCTCTCTGTTTACCCACTTGGCACCTTTGCCACATCTTTATTTTTCCATTTCATTTGGCAGAGAGACAGAGGATGGTGGCTGAGGAGAGGCTGTGTGAGAACCGAATGGGAGAGAAATCCTGCCCTTCGCCACTGCCAACCTGTCTGCCGGCCAGTAGGAGAGTGGTTGGTTGGGGCAGGTGAACTGCAGAAGCTTCTGGGCCTGCATGCCCCAGTTGAGAGCACACCCCATTCTCTATCCCCTACGCAACTCTACAGAATTGGGTCTAATACCAGCTTGTCATTGTCCCCCAGTCTCACAAGAGGACAGGCTGATGCAACATGAACCCTGTGACACAGTTAAACTAGCCCCTGGCAACAGCATTCAAAGTGTGGCAAGGGTGAAATATTGCCCTACTGCTTGAAAGAGACTTTGTCACCAACAAAGAACCACCGTGACAACAGGAAGGCCCCAAAAGCTGGGTGCAGTGTAGACAGAAGAGAGCTCTCTCCCCCTTGTGAAAAACCGTGAGGTTTAACCCTCCAGTGCTTGGCTCATGCCTAAGCCCCACCACCACGTGGGCACCCATGAGGGGCAAGCGGCTCTAGGCTGGAAGGCTGTGTGCTGGGCAGGTCAGGGATGGTGCCTGGGCCTTTCACCGAGTGACTTCTGGTGCAGTCACTAAAGGTGCAAGTGACTGATACAAGTGACTAGAGGTGCAGAGTGCCACAGGAACCTTACAGGTAATTTGTTCTTTCCAAGCCTACTGCATTTTCTTCAGTTTTCATTCCAGCTGCATCAATTAAAATTTTAAAAATCAAATGACAAATGTTTATCGAAAACCCATGAATGCCAACTGTCTCTGAAAAACCCTGGGTCTGTTCTCACACTGCTTCCACCCATCAGGTCTTCCTCCCTCTTCTCTGCTGAGATACCTGCTCAGGACCCAGCCTGATATCTACCCCTTTTTCCAAGGCTTTCCTGATCATCCCTGTGGGCTTCAACTTCCCTTCCTCTCTCTTCTCCTTCTGCATCGCGTTTCCAGCCCTCTCCATCTCACCTGTGTGGCCCCAAAGGTCTTATCTTCCCTCCACCTTTTCAGGCTCCCACCACCCCTGGTCTAATGGCTGCTCCTTTCCTGCTCTTCCTGCCTTTTGTCTTGCCCCTTCCAATCTGTTCTCCACACTGAAGTGTTTGTTCCAAAACACAGATACAAAAGACAGATACGATCATCTGGAGATGGTCCGTACTGGTCCATATGTTTCTATAATAGCTGACACTTAACTGAATGCTCCCTGTGTGCCAAGCTCTGTTCTAAGTGCTCTACCTGGAGAACTTGTGTAAAGCTCACAGTAACCCTATGAAGCAGATATTATTTCTCCCATTTCACAGAAGAGGAAACCATGCCCAGAGAGGGTAAGTAACCTGCCCAAGATCCAGTATGTGGCACACAACCAGTAAGCGGTAGAGCCAGCCTGCCAACCCAGGCATACAGGGTTACGACCACCACCCCCTCAAGCAATGCACTGTAATTACACCGCTTCCTGATGGCTCTCCACAGCTCTCTGGATAAAGTCCAAACTCCTCAGCACTCCTGGCCCCTCATTTTAAACTCACCCCTTTCCACTTGTCGGTGGGCACCCTCTACTTCCCTAGCCCCCCAGTTGTGTGCTGATAAAAGTTCAGCACTGATGTCTAACATCTGCCCTTCAGTCTCTGGAGTGTCAGTCCTCCCACCATGGCCCATTTTGGGATGTGACAATGGCATCCCTGAATGCAGAGCTGGGGAGAGATGGGCACAACTGGCTCACAGTAGCAGCCCTGGACTGAGGCACGCCACATACTCCACCCATCTCTAATGCCCACTGTGATTCTGCCCACCAAGGATGGTCCTCTGGACCACACACCACCCATCCTCCAATCACTGACCTATGGTTCATAGGTAGATCTGGAAAGTTCCACCGGAAGTCCACATTCATTTCCTCCTGCTCACCACCCACCGGTGGCAGTCTGAGGGCAGGGCTGAGAACACTGACAAGGCCATGAAGGTTGCTGACCACGATTCTGCAGGCATTTGTCCCCTGCATCACTCCCACAGTCCCTGCCCTCCACCCAGAACACCCAACCTGCAGCAGTTACATCTTCACTCCTCAGACATAGGCGCAAGCCCCAGAGCATCACTACTACTCTAGATACACCCTACCCATAGAAGTCCTGGCCTCTTATTTATGAACAGCTACCTGGGGGCTCATCCCTAGCCTTTCTTCTCAATCCACCCACACCTTCTCAATACACCCACACCACCACGCACCTGTGTCTTCTTGTTTCCTGACGGGATGATTCTCAAATATAGATGCTGTTGGCCCTCCTCTCAGACATCCCCCAGGCACCTCCCACTCAGCACCTTTCAGGCCTCATCCATCCTCTTTATCCACAGACCCAGTCTTTCTTCTATAGTCCCAACCTCTGGGACCCCCCCCCCCACAGTGTCCTTCCGGCGGTGGCCCACTTGTGTGGTTGTATCTCCTGTCTCCGAGGGACTCACCCATAAACTGGGCAGCTCCAGGGTGGTCCTACTCAGAGGCTGGACAATCTCCCTAACGTCAGGCATGAGCTAGAATGGACACCCCAAGAGCAAGTCCTTAGGGAAGGGATCCCTGCTGCCTCATCCCAGCTCCTAATTAGAGACCAGGTAATTTAACCCAAGTCAAGTACTTGCGTTCCCTTCATGTGTCCCAGATGCAAAGGGAAATAATCCACTTCCACTGGGCATGGCTAGGGAGTGACATTTCCTTGTTAAATATTTAATATGATATTATGATGTAAACCCTATACACCATTTAAGAATGCCAGTTTTTACAGGTTCATGAATGAAAGTTAATGCTTCCATGAGGCCCCAGCAATCTTCCCTGTTCTTGGTCATTCTGAATCTTGTGGTACCTGGGATCACGTCTGTGATCACCAGGCAGCATCCTTGAAAGAAGCACTGGGTCAGAGATCTGTGGGACAGTGGGTCAGACACAGAGAATATTACCCAGAGAGGGCCCTGGCTTCACAACCGAGCCATCAAACTTGCATGCATGACTCCCCCCGACCAATGCAGAACCATGTGGAACCACACCAAGCAGTGACTTATAAGCACTTCAGAGAAGTGACAAGCTGGGACAAATGTTATTAGGTGGCACTAAGAGGGTGTGTGCGTGGGAGGGAGGGACTGCCCTGGGCTGTGTCAGAGATGGTCCCGATAATGACAGGGCCGCCCTTCCAACCACACCCAGACATGAGTGTGCCAGGAAGTGGGCGGCCCTAACTCTCTGAAGGTTTATCAGCACTCTCTTTCTGACTATAGGAATGTTGGCCACTTCTGCTGCCTGGTCCGCTGACCTCTGCCTATGGAAGCCCAGCCCAGGCTTCGGAGCACAGGCGGCTGGGCGGCCAAGCACGTCCACCCCCCCCACCACACTTCCCTTGGGGCTCCCCTCCTTCTCAGAGTCCTCTTCAGGTTATTTAGGTAACCGCAGGGTCTTCCTCCTTTGGATGGTGTCAGCTGGAATCCTGTCATGATAAACCAATTGTGCTGGATCTTTCATGTCTCTCTGTTGGAGATTTCCAGGGAATTTCTCTAGTGCTTATCTGATTAACTGGGGGCCAATTCACTAAGCTCCTAAATCATGGAATCTGCTTTAAGCTTTGAGGCGCTGAAACAAAGACGCTTAGACAAAGATGGCAGAGATAAGAATTCATAGTCCTACAAAGGCTAGGTTGTAGAGACAGAGAAAGACCAAGACCTTAGGACAGAATTCATACAGCTATGCGGCTAGGGAGGGGCGGGTAGCTCAATCCTAAATGGCAAATGGGTGACAGAGTGAAAGAGGCCTCCTTTTCTATTTAACTAGCCAGCACGTCATTGTTTCTGAAGCAGTTGAATGATTCCCAATCTGGTTCAAGAGTATCCAGATCCAACAAGAACTAAGATCTACAAGAAATCAAGCACTCAGGGTGGAAACTGGGCAGAAGCACGAGGCCGGAAGAAAGAATTTTTGTGTATAAGGGTTGCTACTTTGGGGGATTTGAACCATGTGAATGTGTTACTCCTTAAAGAAATTAAATGCAAAAGATCTACAGAAAGTTTGATTTACTCCGCTAGTTTGAAAAATACATAACATCCAATTCAACATTTCAATTAGGCAGATCTCTCGAAATTAGAGGTTACAAAAATACCTGTTTCAAGGTATGGAAAACACCACCTGTCAAGGAGTCCCGAGCCCTTTTGCGCTCTTAGTCTGGGGACAGGGACCTTGAGGGGCTCAGGCCTTTTAGGCTTGGCTGAGACATGCTCAATGACCATCTCCATGCCTGGTAGGACTAGGTGGTGAGCAAGTCACTTCCTACAAGGCCATAATATCAGAGTCAGTGGCTAGGGCAGTGATTAATGATCTTATTTGCAGAGAGAAACCCTCAGGGAGAAGCCAAGTGCCAAGAAGAGAGGCTGGCGAGGCCCTGCCCAACAGACTGAGGGAGGCAGGAGGGATGTGGAAGGCTGCCAAAAAAGCAGGTATGCAGATAGGAGGCAACCCGTAGTGGAATCCATGCCAAAGGATGAGATAAGTGAAGAAAGAAAATTGCACCCTGATGGGTTTTAGCTGAGAAGTGTGGTGTACAAAACTAACACAGTCCACAGGGGCAAATCAGACAGGCGCTGGCCACTTCGAGCCGGGTCGGACAAGTATCTCTGGGAGAATGCCAGGAAAAACACCATTGCCTCCCCACCGCCCCCTGCCCCACGTTATTTACAGAGAGAGATGTGCCAAACTTTGATAAAGTGGAGAAGTTAAAACTAGAGCCAAAATTGTGATCTGGTCACCCCAAGGAAGAACGCATGCACAAAATAAGAAGGGACTGTGTTTAAAAAGTCAGCAGCTATGACAGATTTGCTTTCAGCCATGCCCCATCCCAGAGCCCCCGTGGGGATGTTCAGATAGGGCAGCCTCAGAGGGAGGAAGGCCAGAAGGGCTCTTCGGGGCCTCTCCTTTCATGGGGTTAAGGTGTCTGGCAGCCTCCAGAATGGGGCCCTTTAGGGAAGAGATGCAGGTTCCCCTTAAGCCATAAAATCTCTCCTCTGGTTCCCAGGGCAGTTATAGTAGGTCACCCAAGGGGACTGAACAGCCACAGATGAAAACCAGCTCTTTTAGCTCAAAGGCCATCCTCTCCTGACCTGCTCATGGCCAGCAGGCTGCAAGATGTGAGATCTGAGAGTTACCACAGGTCCCCAAGGGCCTTGAGCACTGGCTCAGAAAGGCCCTGGAGCATCCCAAGCTCTGTGGGATAAGGGCAACACACACACTTCCAAGACAAGCAAAGAGAGCTGGCTCTATAATTTCCTAACACCAGGGGAGGAGACAGAGGAGTGCAGACCATGTAACTTCCCGAAAAGCGCAGCTGGCCAGCTCACCCACACTGTGAGGTTACAACTCCCTAAACTAATTAAAAGGCAGAGCATGAGAATGTCTGGATCGCTGCATAAGCATCTCTTGGGGAAAATATGTCTATGGTGTTGCGTACCCAGGGCTCCCTCTGCACTTCCAGGAGCCAAGATGGACACAGGTGATTATGGCTTCAAACGAAATAGGTGTGTAGGGGTGAGTGAGTATGAATGTGTGTGTGTGGTGGGGGGGAGAGATGAGGGAGAGAGAGAGAGGATGATGGGTGGATAAGAACCCAGGCAGAGAGAATTACACAGTGATGGGCAACACTGAAAGCAGGCTACCATCTTCCCTCCAATTCTCCTCAAGGATGCCACAGGCAATGGGCTCACAGGGCATCACAAATCAGTGTGGCCATTAGGGAAAAAACCAACCAACCAACAGACACACAACAAAAACAGAAACCAGAAAAAATTTAAAACCAAAAAACCCTACAACCTGTAAGGGGGTGTTTTAGCATTTCAGCCTCTGGGGGGTGGTGTTTTTGCTTGCTTGCTTGCTTGCTTGCTTGCTTGCTTTCTAAGCAAAAACTATCGTTTGAGTTTAACCCTGCCAGGAGCCAGAATGAGCTAAATCAACATTGAGAGTTTCTTCTGCTTTGTGAATTATGAAAAGGAAAATTCTAATTCTTTCCTCGTAATCACACTCTCTCAGGTTTGGAGAAATCCCATGGTGCAGGAGGACCGAAGCAATTGCGTATCTGTGGATTAAGGGTCCCTGTCAGCAGGGTGCCCCCTCAGGAGCCCTGCCCACCTTGAGGGCGACCAAGAGTTATTTCATGATATGAGCTGAGCTGCAGGATGTCAGATAAAACTCGCACACCAAGAAAGAAGCAGAGGCAGCGTGCCTCCCATCTCTTCCCTGGGGAGGGCCCTGGGGAAGGCTGGACTTTATCTGAGACAGTTATGAATTACACTATCTGGGCTTATGAGAAAGAAAGGACAAAGGCTTTTGGGCAAGATACTGGGGTGTGTGTGTGTGTGTGTGTGTGTGTGTGTGTGTGTGTGTGTGTGTTAACTGTCCCTTGGCTCTGGCTCCACTGGGAATCCATCCCAAATCCTTGACAAAGAAGATTCCTAGCTGAAACAGCAAGAACCCCTTGAGGCATCTAACAGAAGAGCCCTGACCTTGGTCACAGGTGTGGACTACCAGAAAGGAAGTGTGGCTCCAGCAATGGCAGAGGCAGTTGGGGCTGACACAGGCCACCCAGAGGCAGAGAGTCGAGTAGGGCTCTGACTCCAGCCTCAGGAAAACTTGGATGGTGGCTAAACACTGCGGGAAGCTCCTGGAGTCTTTTGTCAGGCAAAAGCTGGGCTGTGCCTTCAGTGGTCTTGGACTTCCGGGGACTTTCTGAGGAGGAAGATCAGAGCCAAATGTACTTTTGCTGCCACCCTGATGCCCCTCCCTCAGCCAGGCATCAGGTGGACCAAGCTCTACACATAGGACAACATTGTGTGTCCTCGAAAATCTCTGTAAGCACATCAGAGGGTCGGAACTTGGAGTACAAGAAACTGCAGAAAAAGAAACCTGTCTTATGAGGAAAAGAAACTACTGACTCAAAAGCTTACCATGCATCCAACACCCACTTGGTGGGGAGACTACCCATAAGCAGGGAATTACTGAGGAGGGAGGGAGGACAGGAGGCTGTGGGAACATCCCCCCCACCCCCCCACCCTGCCCTCAGAGTTCGAGAGAATTAACAAGCTGTTTCAGGACCCCCAACGGCAGGATGTCCATGCCATCTGGTACACACACACCCCCTCTGGCTCTTCTGTGCCAACGGTTGTCCTCTCCTGCCTCTTCCACCCAGGCCTGGCTTTCAGGGGAGGCTCTGAGAAACTTGTGAGCTGTTCAGAGATCAGCTGGAGACTCTGTAGGCAGACTCTGTGTCCCCAGGTCCTGCCCTCACCCAGTATGAACAACACTAGGCAGTGTCTGAGTACTTCATATACCCATGTACTATATTTCCAGCCTATCTTTACAAGGCTAATTCTGCTTTTATGTCCACTTTAGAGATGAGGAAACCAAGTTAGTCACGGAAAGAGGAAGTGACTTACTTGTCTGAGGTCACACAGACAATCTAGTCCCATGGCCATCCCCACAGCCATGCATGTCTTCAAATCCATGCTCTGAAGGACCTTTCATATTATCAGGATGAACATCTCACCCAACCCAAGAATCCTTCTAACCATACTCCTGGGACGGTGCTGGGGCTCCTTTTGGCCAGGGAACTCTCTAGGCCCCCAGGGAGCTAGCCCTTCTCTGTAAAGGCATCCACACTTAGCATGCCACAGTGTTCTCCAAAGCTGCTTGGAAGACTGCACTATGTCTGTGTCCCTCCCGCCAGAGGCTAATTCTCCCCTCCGGACAGGGTAGAGTAAACCATGTCCCACATGCCCATGGAAGCCCTTGACAGAAAGGTGGGTTATCAGGCCACCCCTGATGCTCTCTTCTCCTGGCAGTCAACCTTACCTCCACAGCCCTCACCGTCCTTGTCCCTCTTCTCTGAATGGACTTGTTCCCCTAGCCTTCCATGAGTTCTGCAAGTATTTACCTAGTGCCTACTAGAAATATGGTACATGTGGGGTGTGCACAGGCAAAGCACAATTCCTGTCTTGAGGGGCCATCTTGGAATGGGAGGGTGGATGGAGTGCCCGCAGGTGGCTGCTCTATGGTTGGGGTCAGCACAGATGGGGGTGGGGGGGGGCTGCTCTGAGCTCAGGGGATGGAGACACTGACAGGTGGCAGGGCACACACTTGTGTGCATGCATGCACATGCTGTATGAGTGTGTGTGCGTGTTCAAAACTGCATTCTAGAGGAAGGAGGAAGCCCAGGTCTGGGAACTACTAGAGTCCAGGTTATGGAGGACCAGAAGTAGGTTTGAGAGATCAACAGGGGCCAGATCATGAAGGACGATGTATGAGACTATTCTGAGGGCATTAAGGGAGCTATTGAAGGCCAGTAAGCCAGGAGAGCGACACAATCAAATTTATTTTTTATTTTAAAGATTTTATTTATTTATTTGACAGACAGAAATCACAAGTAGGCAGAGAGGCAGGCAGAGAGAGAGAGGGAGAAGCAGGGTTCCCGCTGAGCAGAGAGCCCGATGCGGGGCTCGATCCTGGATCAGGATCATGACCTGAGCCGAAGGCAGAGGCTTTAACCCACTGAGCCACCCAGGCGCCCCGACAATCAAATTTAAATTTTGAGAATAATTACTCTGATTGTAGATTGGAGAGAAGCCCGGAAGCAGACAGGACTGGAGGCAGGAGACACCATAGCCCTTTCAAGCAGAGCACAGCAGGACTCTAACCTCCCTTACATGGAAAACTGAGCTATCAATGGGCCTGGGATGACAAGCTAACCAGCATCCACAGCTCATTCCTGTTTCACAGCCACGGGACGACTGAAACATTCCCTATACGTACAGCAATGTCAACTCTCTCCCAGGATCTACCTCTACCACCAACTGTTTCAAATTTAATCTTGGCAATTTCGGTTCCTTCTTTCGGGCTATTAAAAATCTGTGTGTGTCTTGATTCAACCCCTTCATTTTTACTTAAGGGGAGTTACTGAAGGATTTGACAAAGGACACGTGGTTAATCAGTGGTGGCAGGAACACCAGAAATCTGAGCCCGGGTTTTCTGACCCCCATGCCAGGCAGCCTGTTACTCTGCCTCTCCAGGAAATTGATCTGTTTAGAGGAACTGGAATCAAGATGGACTAGAAGCAGCTTACTCGGAAGAACAGGTCTCAGTTTACAGACCCCCCCGAGGCAGGAAGGGAGGACCCCATATCCCTTTCTAGTTTTCCTCCTACTGACTGAAAGGATCCCCCGGTTTGAATCTAGGATCAACAGGGATGGCGTTACATGTCCCGAGGCAGCTGAAGGTCACAGTTGTTCAAAGCCAATCACTGAGGCACTTGACAATGTCAGAAGGCTGAGAGAATTTCATAGGGTGAAAAAACCTCTTACAAGCGAATGAATGCTTAACAAAAGCTCCTCTATGGGACTGAACTAGTTCAGGATGTAAAAGCTGTTCAGGGAGACTGGACAGGTGATGGGAAATAGGACACCCGTGGGGGTGGGGGCAGGGAAGGGAGCTGCAAACAGAAACTTCTCTAGATGAATGCCCAGAGAATCAGGGTCCTTCTCAGTTGGGATCTAATGCATTTCTCTCTCTGGACAGAATTTCTTCAGTGACTGGTTTCCCCTGGGCCCTGCTCACTCATCTCTGACCCTCAGTGCCAGATATGAGCAGTAGACTATATGCAGAGCCCTGTGCCCAGACTAACCAGCGTCCTATGTCTATCCATCCCCCACCACGCAGGCCACACCGTTAGCTCTTTTCCTCTTGATGTCAATGCCTTCTTTCTTTCCTTCCTTCTTTCTAAAAACACAAAAGACTTCTGCTTCCAACCAGCTCATACTGCATGCACTCTGTGAACTCATAGGAACCCCACCCCTTCCCAGGACCGGTTCTTTCCTTATAAGCCATCCCCTCATTCTGTACTTGAATCCCGACCTCAAGTTTCTCAAGTGCAAGGCTCTTTCTGTTCTTAAGCCAAATGCCATTACAGAAAAATCAAACCTGTCAGACAAGCATGGATTTTATTGATCCCCTCAAAAAAAGCATATGCTCGTTCCTCTAGTAATACCTGTTCATTGGCCCCATTTCATAAAGGGACCTGAAAGCAATGAGGAGCAATTCCAAAATATGCTCGTCAGGTGGACACGACCAATGCGAACAAACCTGCACCTACTTTTCAAATACCAGGCACCACAAGCATTTTCAGAAGCAGCAGATCAAGTCCGTGCATTTTGCTCCAAGCCCCCAAGCTGGAAGAGCCCCACACAGCCTGGACCAAGTCCTTGACCTCTCCCAAATCCTTTCCCTGTGGTCTAACAAAACTCTCCTCCGTGAAGCGGTGGCCTGAACTTATCCAGTTCAGGAGATCAGGCAGCAAGAGCTTCACTAAAGCCATTGACCAGAGAATACTTTTTCAAGAGAATTTTCTATAGCTGGCTATCTGGTTTCTCACACATCTTCAGTGACACCTGAAAAGCTCTGTTGAAGTGAGATGTATTTGTCTGTGTCTGGGTTACTCAAAT
Organism: Lutra lutra; assembly: GCF_902655055.1. Taxonomy (NCBI): domain Eukaryota; kingdom Metazoa; phylum Chordata; class Mammalia; order Carnivora; family Mustelidae; genus Lutra; species Lutra lutra. Next base: position 117,399,934 of record NC_062281.1, on the reverse strand, counting down.
TGCTTCTCTTACTTGCCAGGAAATTCTGATTTCTGGTAAGAGATGCCCACAAATGAGGTCCCACAAGATGGAAAAGAAAAGCCTCACTGACACAGAGGCTTCCAGAGGATTAAACACAAACCACGTTTAAAGGAAGGAATTAAGGAAGGAAGGAAGGAAAAAGGAAGAAAAAGCTAAAATAAAAGCTTCCTCTGCTTACCCACCCAGCAAGCCACCTTTCAGAGAGATGCTCGGCACTGAGCTGCTCTTGACCATCAGCCACTGGTCCACACCATTCTGGTGCCTTAACTTGCAACATCACTGGCAGAGTCAGCGCGGCATCCAGGTGAATGTGAGGCGCCGCACACTGCTCAGCCCCAGCCTCCTCCCAAGCCCGCGGAGCGTACCTGATGGCGCCATGCTGACGCCTTCCCTGTCCCCGCCTGGGGCAGCACACACGGCGGGCTTGGAGGGGCCTCGGCCACCCTCAGCCCCTCGGCTGTCCGCTCTCAGCAGCACACCCACCTCAGGAGCCACATACGCGCCCTCCTGCGCAGCTTTTAGCTGCCCAGTAGCTGGAGAACCAGCGGGCGAGCCGGTCAGGTCTGGGCAGTTTGGGGTGATTGCTTCGCGCCGCAGGCCGCTTCCTGTCCTGAACCGGAAGAATGAAGGAGGGTTTGGGGCTTTTTGGTTTTTGGTTTTTAGGACAGAGAGATTTTCAACAAGGTTCCTTTTCTATATGTATACAAGAAGGTGCATTGCGCTGTTATCTGTAAGAGGAAATAACTGAGGAAACCTGCCGGCCAAATGGCGACTGAAATAAATTCTGGAGCAGTAGGCCCCTCCCACTCCCGTGTGCCGGGCACGTGTTCCCAGACCTCCCGTGGATGCCGGAAACAGTGGTTGGTACCAAACCCGATTTATACTACACAGGTATACGTACCTGTGATAGAGTCTATAAATTAGGCCTGGCGAGAGATGAATAATGAAGTAATAATTATTTATTAATAATAAAATAGAACAATTATACCGATAGAGTGTATAGTGTATATAGCTTACTTTTAAAAATGTTATGTGAATGTGGTCTCTCTCAAAATACCTTATTGTACTGTCTTACGGTTCTTCTGGTGATGATGTGAGATGATAAACACCCACCTCAGAAGATGAAGAGAGGTGAAGGATGTAGGCATTGTGACGCAGTGTTCACTACCTGTGACCCTCGGACCACAGGTCAGAAGGATCATCTGCTTCCTTCCAGATGGCAGGTGAGCTCAGGGAACTGAAATCGGGGGCCCTACTGTATTTCCATTTAGCGGAGTACAAAAGAAAAGAGTCTAGGTTTGCTACTGTGATAAGGTCTCTAAGATATACTGCTGGGTGGTGGCAAAAAAGCCAGTTGCAGATATTATTTACAATATGGTCCAAATTGTGTTTTTGTTTATGCTGAGAAAAATGTCTAGAGTGATTCACAAGAAATTTGGGACAATGGAGGCTCTGGGGAGAAGAACTGGGGTGGAGGAATAATCTTACTTTTTTGGCACTTTTTGGATTTTCTTCCCTCCCTCCCTTTCATTCTTTCTTTCTTCCTTTCTTTCTTTTTAAATTTTTGGAAGGGGTAGGGAGAGGATGGGCAGAAGGAGTGGGAGGGAGAATCTTAAGCCAGCTCCACATCCAGCACAGAGTCTGACTCGGGGCTTGATCTCACAACCCTGAGATCATGACCTGAGCCAAAATCAAGAGTCAGATGCTTAACTGACTGAGCCACCCAGGGGTCTAATAAAAGAAGTTTTATAATAAAAGAAGTTTTTAAAAATTCCTTTCTTGTCTAATGAAAAATATCTTTGTCAGCTGGTCAGGAGCTTCTGACAAACAAAATTTGTCCATTAGCAATCAAACTACAGTGGGTGATTTTGAAAAGAGAAACTCACATCCCATAAAAGTATATTGAACAGTAGAGCTCAGGGAGACTGGGACAGGGAGATGTCTTCAGGAGACAGATTCTGATACTGCCCCAAATTGAGAAACACTGATTGAACATACTGGAATTTTATTTTGATAATTTTATAAACTAGAAAATTTCAGCAGATAGAGAAGACAGTACAATGAACTCTCATGTACCCAACACCAAGTTTCATGAAATAAGATGACTAATCCTGTTTCATACCTAAACAACCCCCACCTTTTTTCCACCTTCTAAACATCATGTCACCTTAGCTGAAGGTATGTGTTCTAATAAATTAAGAACTCTTTTTTAAACATTTTTAAAATTTTTAAAAATTATCAATAATCCCTTTTGTCATTAAATATCAATTAAGTATTCAAATTTTCAAAGTCTATACATTGTATTGGGTTGCTATGTCTGTTATGTCCATTTTAATTTACAAGTTTCTCTCCCTGTTTTTTCTTGCAACCTATTTGTTGAAGAAGCCAAGTCATTTGTCCTACAGAATTTCCCACATTCCAGACTTTGCTGATTATATGCCTGTGGTATTTCTGAGTATGCTTTTCTGCCTTTCAGTTTCCTATAAATTGGTAGTTAGATCTAGACTTGTCTGATTAGAGTCTAATTCTTTGGCAATAATATATAACGTCTTGTGTCTTTCTGTGATGCTAACTGCCCTTGAGGATTAGTATTGTTTGAATTGTGTCCCCCTAAAAGACATCTTGGAGAACTAGCCCCCATGCCTGTGGATATAATCAGGTTAAAACGAGGCCCACCCTAATCCAGCCCTTGTGAGGAGGAACACTTGAACACAAACAGACTTAAGAAGACAACCATGTAACCAGAGAGGCAGAGATTGGAGTGTTGCATCTGCAAGCCAAGGAATGCCAAGGTTTGCCAGAAAACACCAGAAGCTCAAAAAGGAACAGAAGGTCCCTTCCTAGAGCTTCAGAGGGAAGGTGGTACTGCCAACACCTTGATTTTGGACTTCTCCAGAACTTTGAGCCAAGAGATTTCTGTTTGAAGCCACCAGTTTGTGGTACTTTAGTGTGGCCACCCTAGGAAACTAATATGATTGTCATTGTCCATTATTTCTTTAAAGGTTTGCAAAATAATGACATTCCTTCTAGATACTCTTGTAAAAAGAAACATCCCCTCTTCTACTATTTGGTTACCCTGAAGTTTAACTTATGTGGCAAAGGCAAATTCTTTCTCTTTACTCAACTGTTCTCCGAAAAATGAGTTGGTTTTTCATCGTCCAAAGGTGAACGATGGCATTATTTTCCTATCCTTATGAACTTGTGAATTTTCAACATGATTCATGTGTTAGATCCTTTTTGGTTTTTCTTATTCATGTTTAAATTGTCCCATTTATGGCCACTGAAAGCTTTGACAAGTGGACTTCTGAGTCCTTTTGGCGTGATCCCAGAAATTTCGGGTACATGTGGTGCTTCAGACCCATCATGTGTATTCCTGCCTCTGACCAGAACCACTCATTTCCCCAAGGAGCCCTGATTCCATTTAGTGGGAAATACTATTCAGAGACTATGATCTTGCACTAGGGGCATGCATTGTATTTGATTGGTCATTTTTTCTGAGCCTTTTTAGGGGACAGAACTAGGAAATAGAGTTTTCAAAATAAGAAAATGTATCATCAGTTCATACTACTATATATATTTTTTATTTGATGGAGAGAGAGAGCAAGCACAAGTAGGGGGAGCAGCAGGCAGAGAGGGAGAAGCAGGCCTACTGCCGAGCAGGAGCCCGATGTGGGGCTCCATCCCAGGACCCTGGGATCATGACCTGAGCTAAAGGCAGATGGTCAACGACTGAGCCACCCAGGGACCCTCCTACTAATATTTTTAATTCAAATTTAAGATTATAAAATGTTTACTAAATTTTTAAAATATATTTTTTAATTGAAGTATAATAAACCTAGCATCATATTAGTTTCAGGTATATAATATAGTGATTCAACAATTCTATACATTACTCAGTAATATTATTCAGCTTATCACAATAAATGTATTCTTAATCCCCTTCACCTATTTCACCCATCCCCCCACCTTCCTCCCTTCTGACAACTATCAGTTTGTTTTCTGTACTTGAGTCTGTTTTTTTATTTATCTCTTTTTTTCCCCCTAAGATTTTATTTATTTATTTGACAGAGAGAGAGAGAGATCATAAGTAGACAGAGAGGCAGGCAGAGAGAGAGGGGGAAGCAGGCTCACCACTGAGCAGAGAGCCTGATGCAGGGCTAGATCCCAGGACCCTGAGATCATGACCTAAGCCAAAGGCAGAGGCTTAACCCACTGAGCCACCCAGTTGCCCCTGTTTATCTGTTTTTCTTGGTTTTGCTTCTTAAATTCCACATGAGTGAAATCATGTGGTATTTGTCTTTCTCTGTTTGACCTCTTTTACTTACCATTATATACTCTAGGTCCATCCATGTTGTTGCAAATGACAGGATCTCATTCTCTTTTAAGGCTAAGTAATATTCCATTGTATATACACCACATCTTCTTTATCCATTCATTTATAGATGGACACTTGTGTTGCTTTCATATCTCGGCTCTTATAAATAATGCTTCGATAAACATGGGGGTGCGTATATCTTTTCGAATTAGTGTTTTTATTTTCTCTGGGTAAATACCCGTCAATGGCATTACTGGATATTACAGTATTTCTAATCTTAATTTTAAAAAAATATTTAATTTGGGGTGCCTGGGTGGCTCAGTCATTAAGTGTCTGCCTTCGGCTCAGGTCATGATCCCAGGGCCCTGGAATCAAGCCCCACATCGGGCTCCCTGCTCAGTGGGAAGCCTGCTTCTCCCTTTCCCACTTTCCCTTACTTGTGTTCCCTCTCTCACTGTGTCTCTCTGTCAAATAAAATAAAATCTTAAAAAAATATATTTAATTTATTTATTTGACAGAGAAAAATCACAAGTAGGCAGAGAGGCAGGCAAAGAGAGAGGGGGAAGCAGGCTCCCTGCTGAGTAGAGAGTAGAGAGTCCGATGTGGGGCTCGATCCCAGGACCCTGAGATCATGATCTGAGCTGAAGGCAGAGCCACCCAGGCGCCTAATCTTAATTTTTTGAGGAACCTCAATACTTGTTTCCACAGAGGCTGCACCAGTTTGCATTCCCACCAACAGGGCACAGAGGATTCCTTTTTCTCTACATCCTTGCAACACTGGTTACTCGTCTTTTTGATTCTAGCCATTTTGAGAGGTGTGAGATGGTATCTCATGGTTTTGATTTGCTTTTCCCTAATGATTAGTGATGTTGAGCATGTTTTCATGTGCCTGTTGGCCATTCATATGTCGTCTTTGAAAAGATGACTATTCAGGTCCTCTGCCCATTTTTAATCAGATTATTGGGGTTTGTTTTATTTTTGTGTGTGGGTTTTGTGTGTGTGTGTTGAGCTGAGTAAGTTATGTATTTTGGACACTAAGCCCTTATCAGATATATCATTTGCAAGTATCTTCTCCCATTCACTGGGCTGCCTTGTCATCTTATTGATGGTTTCCTTCACTGTACAAAGGTATTTAAATTTGTAGTCCCAATAGTTGATTTTTGATTTTGTTTCTGTTGCCTCAGGAGACATATCTAGGAAAATGTTGCTGCAGCCAGTGTCAAAGAAATTACTGCCTATATTTTCTTCTAGGAGTTTTATGTTTCAGATCTCACATTTAGGTCTTTAACCCATTTTGACCTTATTTTTGCATGTGGTATAATAAAGTGGTCCAGTTTTATTCTTTTGCATGTGGCTGTCCTGTTTTCCCAACACCATTTGTTGAAGAGACATTTGTTGAAGAGTCTTTTCCCCAGTGTGTGCTCTTGCCCCCTTTGTCATAGAATAATTGACCATGCAAGTGTGGGTTTATTTCTGTGCTCTCTATTCTGTTCCATTGATTTGTATGTCTATTTTTGTGCTACTACCATTCTTTTTTGATTACTATAGCTTTGTAGCATATATTGAAATCTGGGATTGTGATACTTCCAGCTTTTTTCTTCTTTCTAAAGATTGTTTTAGCTGTTGGGAGTGGCTCCATACAAATTTTAGGATTATTTGTTCTAACTCTGTGAAAAATGTTCTTGGTATTTTGATAGGGATTGCATTAAATCCGTATATTGCATTGGGTAGTATGGACATTTTATTTTATTTTTAAGATTTTATTTATTTATTTGACAGAGAGAGAGAGAGAGATCATAAGTAGGCAGAGAGGTAGGCAGAGGGAGAGGGCGAAGCAGGCTCTCCGCCAAGCAGAGAGCTCAGTGTGGGGCTCGATCCCAGGACCTCGAGATCATGACCCAAGCCGAATGCAGAGGTGCAACCCACTGGGCCACCCAGGTGCCCCAGTATGGACATTTTAACAGTATTCATTCTCCTCATCCATGAGTATGGAATAGAATGTCTTGTCATTTGTGTCATCTTGCATTTCTTTCATCAGTGTTTTATAGTTTTCAGACTACAGATCTTTCACCTCCTTGGTTAAGTTTATTCCCGGGTATTTTACTCTTTTTGGTGCAATTATAAGTGGGATTGTTTTCGGAATTTCTCTTTCTGCTACTTCATTATGAGCATAGAGAAATGCAACAGATTTCTGCATATTAGTTTTGTATCCTGCAACTTCACTGAATTCATTTATTAGTCTTAGTAATGTTTTTGGTGGAGTGTTTAGTGTTTCCTATATATAGTATCTTGTCATCTGCCAATAATGAAAGATTTACTTCTTCCTTACCAATTTGGATGCCTTTTATTCCTTTTTCCTGTCTGATGGCTACAGGTTGACTTCTAGTACTGTGTTGAAAAAAGTAGTGGGAGTGGACATCCTTGTCTTGTTCCTAATCTCAGAGGAAAAGGTGTCAGTTTTTTACCATTGAGTGAGTATGAGGATTCTTCATATATGGACTTTATTATGGTTATTATTTTAAGGTATGTTCCCTCTAAACCTACTTTGTTGAAAGTTTTTATCATGAATGTTGTACTTCATCAGATCTTTTTCGGTTTCTATTGAGATAATCATGTAGTTTTTCTCTTTTCTCTTATTAATGAGATGTATCTTTTTAAAAAAAAAATTTTATTCATCTATTTGACAGAGATCACAAGTAGGCAGAGAGGCAGGCAGAGAGAGAGAGGAGGAAGCAGGCTCCCCGCCAAGCAGAGAGCCCAATGCGGGGCTCGATCCCAGGACCCTGGGACATGACCCAAGCTGAAGACAGAGGCTCCAACCCACGGAGTCACCCAGGTGCCCTGTCTTATTAATGAGATGTATCTTGTTGGTTGATTTGTAAATCTCAAATCACCCTTGTAGCTCTGGAATAAATCCCACTTGATTGTTGTAAGTGATTTTTAAAAATTTATTATTAGATTCAGTTTACCAATATTTTGTTGAGGATTTTTACATCTATGTTCATGAGGAATATTGGCTTATAGTTTGTTTTGTTTTGTTTTGTTTGTAGTGTCTCTGGTTTTGGTATCAGGGTAATACAGGCCTCATAGAATGAATTTGGAAGTTTTCCTTCCTTTTCTATTTTTTGGAATAGTTTGAGAAGAATAGGTATTGACGATTCTTTAAGTGCTTAGTAGAATTCACCTGTGAAGCCATCTTGTTTGGGACTTCTGTTTGTTGGGATTTTGATTTCTGATTCAAATTCATTGCTGGTAATAGGTCTGTTCAAGTTTTCTGTTTCTTCTTGATTCAGTTTTGGGAGGTTATACACTTCTAGGAATTTATCCATTTCTTCTAGGTTGTCCAGTTTGCTAGCATATAATTTTTCATAGTATTCTTTTATAATCCCTTGTATTTTTCTGGTGTCAGCTGTTATTTCTCCTCCTTTGTTCTCATTTTGAGTCCTCTTTTTTTGTGTGTGTGAGGAGTCTGGTTAAAGTTTTATCAGTTTTATTTATCTTTTCAAAGAAACAGCTCCTGGCTTCATTGATCTTTTCTATTTTTTTTGTCTCTTTCATTTATTTTCTAATCTTTATTCTTCCCTCCCTTCTACCAGCTTTGAGCTTTGTTTGTTCTTTTTTAGCTCCTTAAAATAGACTTTTCAAAATAAGAAAATGTATCATAGGTTTACACTAATATTTTCTATTCAAATTTAGAATTATAGAATGTTTTGTGCTCGCTTCGGCAGCACATATACTAAAATAGAATTATAGAATGTTTATGAATTTTTTTTATTCTATATATCTCCTTATCTCTTATCGTAAAACTCTTGGTTTCTATTAACATTAACATAATTACTTATTGGATTTATTCTATAATATACAGCTAATAGTTTCAAAATAGTAATATCAATATTCTTACTAACAACATGAATATTGAAAACCTTAAGATTTTTCCCAAGTTCTTTTTGCCTTGGGATATCTCCCACTAGGGTGTACTACAACTTACTCTGTTAAAAGTCTCTTGAAATAATTCCTGTGTGTGTGATTAGCCACCAACTCAAGATACTGTTGTGCCTCATTTTATTATTTTATTGAACTTTGCTTTATTTTGCTTCACAGATACTGCCTTTTTTTTTTTAACGAATTGAGTCAAACAAGTCTGTTGGCACCATTTTTTCCAACAACATTTGCTCACTTCATGTCTCTGTGTTACATTTTGATCTTTCTCACAATATTTCCAACTTTTTCATTATTATTATATTTGAATGTGCTATCTTATGGTAAAACTTTCACGGATGAGGAGTTGCTTCTGATACATGAGCAAGGACAGTGGTACTTAAAGATGGACTCTACTCCTGGTGAAGATGCTGTAAAGACAGTTGAAATGACAACAGAGGATTTAGAATATGACACACACTTAGTTGATAAAGCAGCAGCAGGGCTCAAGAGGACAGACTCCAATTGTGAAGTTCTACTGTGGGTAAAATGTTATCAAACAGCATCACATGCTACAGAGAAATCGTTCATGAAAGGAAGATTCGATCGATGTGGCCAACTTCATTGTTGTCATATTCTAAGAAATTGTCACAGCCACTCCAGCCTCCAGCAGCCACTGCTCTAGTCAGTCAGCAGCCATCAACATTGAGGGCAAGACCCTCCACCAGCAAAAAGATTTACAACTCACCAAAAACTCCAATGATGGTTAGTGTTTTTTAGAATAATCTTGGTTGGCTGGATGCAACTCAGAAAGGATTCTGTGTCCAGTATGGTGACCCAGCTCAGGTGACCTGAGCACCCTGAAAGCAGATGGAGCCATAAAGCTGTTGAAGTTTTAAATGCAAACAACCTTTGGACCAGCAACTTCACCTGTATGAGTTTACCAAATCACAAAAAATACACCATAAATATGTTCAAGGATGTTTATTATAACATAATTTATGATAGTGGTAGAAAAAAGAAAACCTGATAATAACTCAAATGTCCATCAATAGACGATGGATCAAATCATGGAACATCCAGATAATGGAAAACTATACAGATGTTCAGAAGAAGAAAAACAATCTGGGTATATTGTCGTAGCACATCCTTAAAAATAAAGTAACAAAGCAAGGTGAAAAATAATGGCTAGAATACAATCATATGGGTATAAGCCTGAAAAGAGTTAGGTGATGGAAAAACAGATCTATATGTCACTATACATGCAAGTAAAGGCACCTTAGTTTTCTAGAGGGATACACTGGTAACAGATTCCAATGTGTATTTTTAGGGGAAGGCCTGGCAGGGAGAAGGAAATGGAGAATTTTAAATTTTGTATCTTTCTAAAGTCCTAAAATAAACTATTAATAAACTATTAATTTTAATGAACCAAATAATTTTTTAAAAAATAATGGTTGGCTAGAATCTACTTAGGAGAACACAATCAGACAGATCTTGAATGTGGGATATCCAAGGAGAGAAAAATTCAATGCCATGAAAAGCAAAGAGGAGTAAGGAACTATATTAGGTTAAAATGGACTCGAGAGACAGAACAATCCAATATAATGTATGTACCTTAATTATATTTGGGGTGAAAAATAACTACAAAAGACATTTGGGGAACAAGTACAAATTTCAATATGAACTGAGTATAAGATGATGCTATTGGATTCTTGATTTCCCTAGGTGTGATAATGGAGTGGTGGTCATATGATGGAGTGTCTTCATTCTCAGGTAATACACACTGATTTTAGGGCAAGTCAACATATCTGCAACTTGCTGTCAACAAAAGAAATTACTCAGCCAAAAGAAATCAGAGAGAGAATGTGTGCATAAATGTCGCAAAATATTAACAATTAATGAATCTATGTGAAGGGCTATACATGTTCATTGTATTATGAACCTACAGAAAACTTGAAGACTTTCTGTAGACTGAATTTTTGTCTTAGGAAAGGTTCAGGGGAAAAAGTAATGCTACTGTTGCCAGGAGACCCATAAATGACTGGTGATTATGAGCTTATTGATCTTAGCCTGGATTAAACCACGAGGAAAAAACCATGAGGCCACCAGAACTCTGGAGAGGCTGGATTCACCTGGGTTCTGGGACAGCTCTCACCTCCAAATATCAAGGTCCCCTGGTATCTCTCCACCCTCACTGTGCACTCAGAGCTGGGCTCAAGCTCTCGGTTTGACCCATCCATCCAGTTTCACAGTTACTACAAGAGCTTACCTCAAACACCACCTCAGGTGGCTGCAGTGGGGACAAGTTCCAGTGGGTCAACCTGCCTGGTGTGACTCAGCCTCTAGTGAGCGGAGTGGGTTTCTTGGTGGCGAAGAGGTGGTTGGCTGGGGACAGAGCCTCGAGGGGCTGCAGTTAATCCACACATCTGTTGGACCCCCACTGGGGTTGGGCACTGCGCTGCTACTGGTTAGGATAATATGTAAATGCAATGAACGGTGCTGTGAGGCAGGCACTTTGCTGAGCATCTTAGCCATGTGACCTCATCCTAAAGCCAGCCTAGATACTACAACTCTTTTTCCCAATAAAGAAACGGATCCTCAAATGGGCTAATTGGCTTGCCCAGGGACACACAGCTTATGGTGTTGGAGCTGGGACTCCAACTTGGTTGTCTCTGGTCACAACTTTAACCACTTCTCCCTGTTCCTGTCCAGTTTCCAGCCACCTGGCCCTTCTGGTTCCTCCAGCAAGCCCCATTCCTCAAGTCTCAGGAACGTTCCCTGATATATTCTTTTCCCCAACCCTTCTTTGTCCAGTTAAATCCTTCCCATTGCTCAGCTTACACTCAGCTATCATTCCTCAAGGAAAGCTTTTCTGAAAGTGGCTCTTCCCCTGTTGTCCATATCCTACTATCATATAGTCGCATTAATTATCAATCCTCCCACAAACTCCGAGTGTCTTCATTATTAAAAACTTCCAGCTTTGGTATGGAATCATGGTAGGGTCCCAATTTTCTGACTCAGACCCTAGGTTCTGATATCTTGGCCAACATCCGAGAAAGCAGGTTAGGAGGAAGGGCAAGATGGGGGAAGGGAGTGGTTAAAGCAAATAGCAGAGTTTCCAGCAATCAGATTTAATTGTATAAAACTTTGAGAGAGACACTGTGGGCCCACAACTTTTGGGCAATTCACTATTTTTTGGAGGCGTGGTGACAAGAGAGGGTCGTTCTAACCCAACGGTTAACAGAGGCATTGTAGCAACAACTGAGAGATCAAGTTCCTGAGGGCCACACATGTGCCTGGAGACAAGTGTGCTGTGCTCTCCCCCTTCGTCCCCCCCAGCCATTCATGCATCTGTTCACAAATATTTACTGCACCCTGCTGGTGTCAGGCACTGCTCTAGGCTCAGGGGAATATGGCAAAGGACAAAAGGAAGCCCCTCACCTCCTGGGGCTTACATCCTAGTGGGGATGACAGTTAACTGATAAACACAGAATGTGTCAGTGGGAGGTGGGGGGGTGGTGGAGACAGACATGGAATGAGGACAAATCAATCAGAGTAAGAGGAGAGCAAGTGAGAGGAAGGGCTGTGCGGGTACAGGGCTCAGAGCAGTCCCCTCTCAGAGAGGGATCTGGTGACAGAGGGGAGCTGAACAGACTAGGGTGTTTCTGGGGTTGGATTAGTCATGCCAACAGAATGTCATTGGAAACCTGAGCCTCTTCCTTCAGCACTGTTAAGTAATTGCAAGTATTTAAGTCGTCCCAGAAAGGAGGACAAACCTCCCATTGCCCATACATGTACTTCACTGAAGCTTTTTACACCAAGGCAATGGTGTGTGGCAGCTACAGTTTCCACCTACCCCACACCCACAGTGCCACTGGGCTTCTCATGCAGGCCCCTCTCCCTCCTCCCTTGGCCCCAGGGCAGGAACAACCCTACCCCAGCATCTCATTCAGAATTGAGGCCAAGTCATCCTAGGGGTGACGCAGGTTCCTGTTGCCCTTGGTCTCCACCCAAAAGGCAAACCCCTCAGGGCAGTGCCTCCTCTGCTTTCAACTCCACACTGTTTTCACCATCCTACCCACTAACCTCATGTGCCCATTGCTCCTGAACTCCCCCCACCCCTTCCCTGAAAGTCCCCTGGGGCCCACACCTGGGACTGTCCCCACAGTGCTGCTCTGCATCTCTGGGAGGACCCCTACCAGCCTCCCTTCACCATCTTCTCCAGAGAAGCCTGCGCATTCAGCCACATCTGGGGGACCCCAAGAGGACCAGCCATCCTAGCTCTCCTCGTGTTTTGCTTGTCCCCTCCTTCGTAAAAACATCATCTGATTCTCATGCCTCTTCTCTCCTCTGCTTTTCCTCGATGCCCCTATTGAATTCTGGGTCTCCCATAACAGTTATTGAGGAATTGGCTCCTAGTGTGCCCAACCACTCCAGCGCTTCCAACCACCTCGGGGAATGTGAAAATCTGGCTGATGAATCTCTTAAAACTCCCTGGCTTCTTCCAATGCAATGACCTGTATCTATTTTCTACTCAAGCCACCCACAGCAATTAAGTGGTCCCAAGCACAGAAACTGGAAAAGAAAATAAAGATGGGCCAACAGGAAGCAGCGGAAGCAAAAACAAAATGGCAGAGGAGACAGGATTTTTCTCTAGAAATGGCTGGGCAGCTCAGAACTCCCTTTTGAGGGTGGGGTCAACAGGCTTTATGGGTGATTTCACTTGGTTTAAAAATGTACTGCACTGGTCAGAAATGAGAGCATTCTGGTTAATAAAACATGTTTGTATAAAGACAATGAATCACGCATACATTATTAAACATACAAAGATGAATAAATTATATTGAAACTTCGGTGACTATCACTTAACCCTTATTTGCTGAACAACAACATCCCTCACATTTACAGAGTCCTTTTTACACATTTTATTTCATGTGATCTGAAAATGGGCCGTCCTGCCAGCACCCCCTCCACCCCAGTAGGATCCTGCAATGATTCAGGCTCATTGTTCAGGACTCCAGACATCAGTGCATTGTGTCAGCCAAGACTGGCTTGACCGAAACATCACATAGTTCTAAACGTGAATGGTCGCCAACAACAAAAATGACTCCCATAAATGTTGGGGGAATAAAGTTGTAGAAGAATAGATTCAGTATGAACATTTCTATAAAATTTAAAACACATGAAGTTGATGGGATGCCTGGGTGGCTCAGTTGGTTAAGTGGCTGCCTTGGCTCAGGTCATGAGTCCCACATCGGGGGGTCCCTGCTAGCGGGGAGCCTGCTTCTCCCTGTCCCTCTGTCTGCTGCTCCCCTGCTTATGCCATCTCTCTCTCTCTGACAAATGCTCTCTGACAAATGAATAAATAAAATCTTCCAAAAAAATCTTCTTTAACAAAAAATAAAACACATGAAGTTGAATAGTATATTATCTAGGGACACCTATACAGATGCTGTGGTAGATTGTACTTCCCAGACATGGCCACAACAAGATCTCTGGTTCCATCTGCTCTTCCAGAACCTTGCCACTCTTCCTGCAGGAGGCATAGTCAGTGTCCCCTCCCCTCAAACTCAGGTGGGAATTTGTGACTACTTCAACCAATAGACACTATGTAACTTCTGAGCCTAGGTCTGGTTTTGTCTCCTGGAATGCTCACCCTTGGGACTCAGCCACCATGTTGTAAGGAAGCCTGGACCACATGGAGAGGGCCATGTGGAGAGAAGTAAGACCCCAGGCCTCAGCCCAGCTCCAGCAGCCAGCTGGTGAGTCACTTGGAAGTAGATCCAAGAGCCCTCCATCAAGCAGGTCCAGCTGATGCTATGTGAAGCAGAGAGGAGCTTTCCCTATAGCGTCCTGCCCAAATTACAGATTGGAGACTGGGGGCGGGCGGGGGCCGAGGGGATTGTTCCTGTTGTATGCCACTAATCTTTGAGGTAAGCAGCAACAGATATCTGGAATAGATGGTAAAAACTCTAACAAACAAGAATGAGAACACAAAAGGAGCCCAGACTAATGGGAGAGGCTGGGGAATGTGACTGAGCAGGGGCATGTGGGGGACTGCCTGCCATAGAACGTTCCAGCCTGGCAACCGAGTCTACCCTCACGCCTGAGTGAGACCACAGACCTCTCCTATTCCTAAGCACCTGCTGTGTAGACGGTGAGCAGTTCTGTGGGGGCATGAAAGAGCTGAAGGAGAAGCCCCAAGGGCAAGAAGCGGGCACACCAGGCCCCTCCTGCCTGCTGCCCTCTCCGTGCAGGTCCAGTGCGTCCTGAGGGGCTAGACAGAAGCTGCCGGTGAGGGATCTCCTTGGGCAATGCTCTTCTGGTTGTTGAATCAACACTTAGAGTTATCTGTTGACATTTTGGAAACAAAACCAAGAACCCTTGAAAGGACAAAGTGAACACTGTGCCTCTGAGCCATTAGGAATATTCAGAACTGATCCTGAACAGGGGTATGAACACTGGATACTTATCTTCCAAAGAGAAGGTCTTTGTGCAGACTTGGCTCTCCACAAGATTGTGGTGGGGGCATAAGCTGACAGTGACCCTCCCCCCATGAGCCTCTCCTGCTCCTACTGAGAATTCCATGTTATGTGGATCGGGAGGTTGTCAGGCAGTGAAGATAGCAAATGCGAGCTCTGAAGAGGAAGTCTGCTCCATGGGGGTTGGGGGGGACGCGGGGGGGATGCAGGGTTGGGGGGGAGGATTCCCGGAAGGGCCAGTGTGGGGTGTGTGTGTGTGGCGGGTGAGGCTAGAACTCAGCAGCAGGATCACTGTGGAAACTGGGGCACATCATTCATTCCTGTTCTTCAAATGAGCAGACAGTTGAAGCCGCCCTTCAAACAAGCAACAGTGACCTATTGATCTCTACCAAAGAGAGAGCAGATTTTAAAAGAAAACAAGGCCAAAAGGTAGTTTTCTATAGAAAGTATTTTGAAAATTTCAAAAAGGAAAAGATATCACTATTATTTGTTATTTTTCTATTGTAGAATCTGGGTCCCTTTTTTTTTTTTTTAAGATTTTTTATTTATTTGTCAGAGAGAGAGGGAGAGAGAGCGAGCACAGGCAGACAGAATGGCAGGCAGAGGCAGAGGGAGAAGCAGGCTCCCGCTGAGCAAGGAGCCCGATGCGGGACTCGATCCCAGGACGCTGGGATCATGACCTGAGCCGAAGACAGCTGCTCAACCAACTGAGCCACCCAGGCGTCCCTGGGTCCCTTTAAAAAAAAAAAAAAAATATTTATTTATGTATTTTAGAGAGAAAGAGAACTGCAAGGGAAGCAGGGAGAGACAGGGGGAAAGGGAGAGGGAGAATCTCTCAAGCAGACTCAGAGCTGAGCACGGAGCCCCACTGCAGAGCCCAGCTCAAGGCTCAATCCCAAGACCCTGAGATCATGACCTGAGTGGAAATCAAGAGTTAGATGCTTGGGGCCCCTGGGTGTCTTGTTGTTAAGCGTCTGCCTTCCACTCAGGTCATGATCCCAAGATCCTGGGATCGAGTCCTGCATCAAGCTCCCTGATCAGTGGGAAGCCTGCTTCTCTTTCTCCCACTCCCCCTGCTTGTGTTCCCTCTCTTCTTGTCAAATAAATAAAGTGTTTAAAAAAAAAAAAAGAGTTAGATGCTTAACTAAACCATCCAGGTACCCCTAAGGTCTTTTTTTTTTTTTTTTTTTTTTTTTTAAAGCAGAAAGCCTCAAAGTCTCAAAATGCTTGTGAGACATAAAATGTAATCAGTGAAGGGTGATAGGGAGTGGTGGGGACTGTAGCAAATAGACTGAGGACAAGCCTTTTACTGAGGCTGCCACCACCACTCCACCTCAGCCTCTTGCTGAGATGAGGAAAGCTTGCCCTAGATGTAGTCAATCTCCTGGTTGTGAAGACAAGCCAGAAATTCAGACACTTAGGTAAAAATTCACAATTTCCAAAATAATACACCTGCTAAACTAAACATGTGTATGAGTGGCATCTGGATATGTGAAGAGGTAAAAGACTACCTCACAGGTTTGCAAAGAGGATGAAGTGAGGTAGACTAGAACCAATGATAATTAATTACTAAATATTCATCAGGAAAACCTATAAACAACACAAAAATAGGTCAGAGTCTATTTGCTATATTTTCCAAAGATAGACGCAACAGTGTCTGCCATCCCCACACTATTTTTATTATGCAATCTTAACACTCCTTCGGGTGGTAGGGCTACTTTCCTTTTGAACCTGAGGAGGACAGCATGACTTCCTGAAGCGATAGGATGGCAGAGGGATACTAGGGGACTTCTGAAGCTAGGTCATAAAAAATGCCATGCATGTCTGCCTTGCTCTCTGGAGATGCTCACTCCATCACCCTGCCTCCATGCTAGGAGGGAGCCCAAGCAACCTGCAGAAGCCTATGTTGAAGGGAACCAGAGCACCCAGCCCACACATGCAGCTGGGCCCCGCACCAAAGCCAGCTCCAACTCACAGTGTGAGCAAGCCGTCTCCGAAGTGGGTCCTCCACTCTAAATTGAGCAGCCCCAGCTGAAACCATGTAGAACAGAGATGCACCAACCCTGCTCAGACAGGCCCAAATGGCAGATTCTTAGCAAGATAAATTCATGTTGTTGTTTTAAGTCAAGATTTGGGTGTTTTTTCACACAGTAAGAGATAACTGGATTAGGTTAAAAAAAAAAACTATTAGCCAGAGACACCCCTAGAAGAGTAAAGAAAGAGATCCAAGGTCAATTTGGGACCTCCTAAAGCACCAGAAGTCGTGTTTTATAGTTCAAAAGGAAAAGGTGTTTTTCTTCCAGATTTCCAAGGCTGAGACAGAACCTACTGAGACAAGTAGTGGAAGGGAACAGACACTCTGAGCCCCATTTCAACCCCACAGTCAGACTGAGGAAGGCGTTGTAACCCTTCCATGTCGTAGTGCCAGTCCAAATCCTTTTCAAGTTTAAAGACCATTTTCTATAAAAAAATATTTTATACAAATTTAAAAAGTATTTTTTATAAAATTTTTAGAATTTTATCTTATTTATGTATACCTTCTCATACTACTCTCTATGTCTGACTTTCTTCGAGGGGGGCCTGGGAAGCTGCATTTTTCCGACCACTCTCCAGAGGATGATTTTGTACCAATTTACACCCACCCATCTCCCATGTAACCCTTTCAGACATTTTCTTAGGTTCTATTTCTTAGAAGAAAGCTCACAGCATAAAAATTAAGCAGCCCATGTCTCTGTCAGGGGAAGGAACAGGTGTGACTGCAGAGCCACAGGCTGCTGAAATGTTATGCCGTGAGTCTTTTTCTGAGAAATAAAGCCCAAGAAAATGTCTCCATATGTAGAAGTACATAGCAATTTGCTAATCTATTCATCAGTTGGACATCTGGGTTGTTTCTAGTTTTGAGCCCTTTTGTACAGCAACAAGATGTTATGAACATTTCTGTACTAGTCTTTGCTTGGGAATGTTTCCATTTTTCTTGAGAAAATACCTCGGCATGGCATAAGTAATCACGGACGCACATAAAAATTTAGCTACCCGATCTATGTTACAACATTGTCTCTACATCTGCTCCAGTCTACCGCACAACCATGTTACGGAGTACCACATGGTAATTTAAAGGGATATTTGAGCCTTCCAGCTCAGGTTAAAGACTTAGCATACATCTTTACCTTCTGAGACTCCACCGTTAAAATAACAATACACAGGGTAAAATGGCATAGACCCACAATAAAGAAGAAAACAGAGCAGGGGCCATCAACACTCAGAGATTTTAACAAATCTGTTGGACACAGAAAGGGTCGGGTGAATATGTACAATACAGCCAGGGGACTGGACTGCACCCAGTGAGGGCTCAATCTGTCCACAGGCACTGAGAGGCACTTCAGCCTGCAAATGAAAAGGATTCCTGAAAGCAGACATGGCAGATGGGGCTGAAGACCCCTAGATGTCACTCATGCAGCAGCCCGGGGCAAGTCACTTTCTCTCCCTCAAACACTGAAGGCCTCCTTCTGAATGAATTGTACAGGCTGCCTGGGGAGAACGAGGGCAGCCAATGGTGAGTTTGGAAGTCCAGAGTGCAGAGTCCAGAGTCCTTCTGCATTCCTCTCTTCTGGAACTCCTAACAAGGACAACAACAGCAACAACCTGTCTTCCTGCCAGCTTTCTCTAGAGAGAAACCTGGGAGTGGACCAAGTGTGCCTTGGCTCTCCAGACTTCCCATCAGCCTCCTGATTGCCTCAATCTTAAATAGGAATGAAAAACCAAGAGCAAACAGACATGCAAGGAAAGTCGGCAATAGAAAAAATTAAGAAAAAAAGGCAGGCCATGATTCTAGAGGAAATAAGAGATCATTCATGGAACAGAGGAGGATTAAACAAAAACTTCTGAAAACCTCAAAGACAATTGGGAAAATGTCACAGTGATAAAACAAGAAAAGGTGTTATGAAAAAGAAATAATCCAAGAACAAAGAGTTCTTTAAAATTCAAAATATCTTTGGGGTGCCTGGGTGGCTCAGTCAGTAAAGCATCCAACACTTGGTCTCAACTCGGGTCTTGATCTCAGGGCCATGAGTTCAAGCCCTACATTGGGTGCCACACTGGGCATGGAGCCTACTTAAAAAACAAAATTCAAAATATATTTGACAAAAATGCTGCTAATAATAATAATAGGGTTACATGATGAAGTTGGAGAAGTCTCCCACACACAGATTTTAAGATTTTAAAATAAATGCAAAACATGGCGGAAAAGACGAAGGAGAGAAAGGGGTGATCCAGAGGTTTGGGATCTAAATAACAGGAATTCCACAAAAAGAAAAGAAAATAATAATTAAATATAAAAATAGAAAATAATTTTCTAAAATAATGAAGGGCATGTCTTTGGTTGCCCGAGCCCAGTGAATGCCCAGCACAAAGAAATGGAAAACCATCCACCCATGGTCATAATCACCAGAAACTGTCAGAACTCCAGGAATAAGGAGCAGATGCTAGAAGATTCCAGAGGAGAAAAAACCAAGTCCATTCTGAGGGATTTGATATCGAACTCAGAATTGTATACGTAGGCAATTCATGAAGCAAGGGGAAAACAGAGTAAAGGCATTTGTGGTATGTTAAGTATTCTTTATTTGACAGAGATCACAAGTAGGCAGAGAGGGAGGCGGGGATGGGGGGAGTAGGCTCCCCACTGAGCAGAGATCCCCACGGGGGGCTCAATCCCAGGACCCTGGGATCATGACCTGAGCCGAAGGCAGAGACTTTAACCCATTGAGCTGCCCAGGTGCCCCATAAAAGTATTCTTAATTTTACCTCCGGCACAGTTTACCCCAGGGAGTTACCTAAGGACACACTCCAGCAAAAGGAGAAAGGAAATGAAGGAGGCGGCAGCTCCGGGGTTCCTAAGAAAGGTGACCTATTCACTGAGAGCTGTGAAGGGAAACCACCTACAGACCGAAGGAGCCTAGAGCAGGAAGATTCACAATGACAGAGGGCTGCAGGGAGAAGGTTCCAGCTTTGTTTTTTGTTTTGCCTTCTTTTTGGAGAGGAGGTGGAAAGGAAAGAGAATCAGTAGAAAAATCGAGTGATTGAAAGCAGGGGGAAACATGGTGTGAGGATCAGATGAAGAAAATCAGTGGAATGTAAAAATAAATAAATAAATAAATTTGTTCCAAAAACGTTCTTTTCTGAGGATGGGACATTGGCCCTATCAAGAAGCATAAACTCGGTTACTACTTTGATCTGCGTGAACTGTATTTCCAGAGCAGACATGAAATAAACATCATTTTCTGGTTTCCAACTCTTAGAATCCACCTTAGACAAGCATAAACAGCATAGTAATTTCTGAATAAAATGTGTAAGCATAGAACAGTCTGACCAAGGTTGGGAGGTGGAGGAAAGGTAGGAGGGAGTACCCTGTCCTTACCTTACAAAGCAAAGAGAAAAGAGATACTATCTTTAGTTGACTGAACAGGAAATGGGGGTTAACTGTTTTCTTTGAAGTTGCAGGGACCGGGAAGCTCTGGGAATGGGCCCCTCGCTATATTTAGAAGAGTGGGGGAGGAGGTAGGAGCCGGATTGCAGTGGGCTGATCCTCATCTATTACAGTAGGAGGTCAATAGAAAGCACTGAGGTTGCTAAATAATAAAGAGAATCTGGTTTTAGAAATGTGGAGCTAACCCCCAAATGAATTCTAAATGGGACTATGGGGGGAGGGGGCAGGTGACTCTCAGTTTTCACTCTACAGTCTTCTTCGGTGTGGTTAGATCTGAAACCATTTGTATATATTCCTAATTAAAATCTTTAATGAGGAATTTCTCAGATACGCGGTTTCTAAGACCGTGTGGAACATCGCAGCCGCATGCAAAGTTAAAGGGATACATCCCCGGGTCTTTGAAAAACAAATTGTTTCATTTTCTTTTTTTTAAAAATTGTATGTATGTATGTATGTATTTAAAGTGAGTGCAGGTGTTAGAGCATGGGGAGGGGCAGAGGGAGAGGTTGAGAATCTCAAACAGACTCCCTTCTGAGTGTGGAGCTGGACCCCAGGACCCTGCCATCATGACCCGAGCTGAAATTAAGAGTCAGCTGTGTAACTGACTGAGCCACCCAGGTACCCCCATTTTCTTCTTTAAAACTTATACATAAATACATCTTCCATAACATTTTTTTATTATAAGAGTAAAAAACTAACTTTTAAATATGATCCTGTAAGTTTCTCCTGGGGGCACAAGCTATCTCCAGGGGCAGGGAGGCAGAGGGGAGGGGCGCCGCGTGATATTCCAGTAGGTGATGCCTGATCTGAAGGGCCCATTTCTCCCCACTCTCCTCCCCCTCTCGATGCAGGTAACTGGCCCTGATCAGCCCCATCTGATGTCAGGGTCAGGAACCCTACGATTCCTGCATGGCTGCAAACATATTTATACAAATCTTGCCCGCCTACAGCGTCAGCCTTTTCCATGTCAGGGCCAGTAGCCAGCAGCCTTCCACCTTCCTCCACCGGTTCCAGGATCCGCTACAACCACCTGGGCTGAGCTCACTGGGCTCTCACCTAATCTTGCACCCAGAAAGGACTGGTCAGAGAGTTACTAAGCTCTGTCCAAATATGAAGGTCTCTGATCTTCAAAACAAACTCATTTGTGGCTAATGAAACAGGGTGGACTTTTTGCTATAAAATCCTCCATATTAGGATAGAGATACATGTACATGGTTCTGTACAGCAGAGCTGGGATTCACTTCCCTGCATCTCATTCATCTGTCCATTTTATAAACAAGATATCAAGACCCCCCAGAGGCTCAGTCACTTGCCCAAGGTCAAAACCTAGATCTGATTCCCAGTCTTTTGTCTATAGAAGAATTTCAAAAGGAAGATAATTAAGATGTCTCAGGTTCTTTGGGCTACAGGTAACAGAATCTCCATTTTAAGCCAAAGGAAAAAAATTATCAGAAAAATACTAGAATCCAAGAGCATGAAGTGCAGCTTGGGAGGGATCAGAGCAAGGTAGAAAATGCCTATGTGTAGCTTCTCTCCTGCGGCCATTCTCCCTCACTGGCTGATGGGCAAACATGGCTCCCAGGGCCCAGCCCTGCATAGATACCCCTCAGATGCGAGGATGGATCATGCTAGACAGACATGGGGTTTGGACCAGCATCAACTTGAGGTGGGAAGGGGGGATACGTGGAGTATCTTTGTTGCAGGGTAAAGCTCTAACAAATGTTGAATGCTACTGGTCGACACATCCCACTGGGACCATTATTAGTACAGGTACTGGCCTCATTCTAAAGGCAAGGGACCGAGGTTCGGAGCAGATAAGCACATGACTATTATGGAGCAAGACTGTGAGTCTCTTGTCTCTTAGCATAAGACGCTTTCCTTCATGCTCCTCCTCTCTCGTGTGAGATGATCCCGTTGGCATTGGGAGCCTGGGAAGAGATTCCACGTCTCCTCTTTGCCATTCTTTGGGAAGACCTGCAGTTATATGATGCTCGGTGTTTGCCACTCAAAGCCACCAGTGGGCTTCTCTGGGTCCTCGGAACAACAGTGGGAAGAAGTGACTTTACCCTCTTGCTACCTTTAGTGGCTCCAACCATTTCCTGGCATTTGGTCTCCATTCAGGAGTGTGCTGGGGCAAGCTCCTCCTGGCTTCCAAGAGCCAGTTGCTCTAGTTTCTGGAATTTTACAAGCTAGCTGACATCATGTTGGTTGCTTGAAATTCGCCATTGTGGGACGATTTTATAGCCTGGAAACTGACAAATGCTACCAATCAGGGTTCTCCTGCACCCCCTGTCAGTTACTAAATATTTACTAGCACATGATGGTCTCCATCTGCCCACTTCCTGCCTGCAAGACTACTGAAGATGTTCATGTGAAAACTCACACTTAATTTTCAGTTCCAAACATCCTCTAATGGATTTTTTAAACTATCTTTGCAAACATGAATGCTTCGTATCAGTTTCGGCCGTGACTCCAGACCAAATGCCTATGAGAACAAACGGATTCTTTGTCTTGCTCAACATCCTCCACCCCCCACCACTCCTTTAGCTATAACACTTAAATGTCCTTGTTTTCCGCACTTACTGCTGCGTCTCCACCTCAGGTCGTTATCTCCAGTGGAGCCTGTTGCTGGGACCCCTATCTGGTTTCCCTCCCTCCACCCTTGGTATCTCTACCTGGTTGATCTTCTGGAAGCTCTGTCTCTATCACATGTCCGGTCAGAGGCTCCAACTGGCTCCCAATAGCTCAAACTCTTGACCTGGGGCTCACATCCCTCACCAATCTTTGGGCCCATTATTTTCCAGGGAGGGCAAATCATGAACACAGACTGGGCTGGTCTTGGCTTACGTGTATCCCCTCTGTCTAGAAGGCCCTCCTTCACCCCATTCTTCTCTGAAACCCAGTTTAAGGGTCATCTCATCCATGATGTTGTCTGTCCTTCATCCCCATGGTCCAGCCAGAGGGGACCCTGTTGCCCTTGGACCTGTGAGAGCACTTGAGTTGAGGCTCGCCAGGTTCCCTCATAGGTGTCTGCTCTAAGGTGGGCTGGACAAATCATGGGCTACAGCCTTGCAACTCAGTGTGGGGTTCACACTGGCTGCACCTGGCACTTTATTAGAAATGTAAATTCTCCATCCCCATCCCAGGTCTATGTGAACCAGAATTCTGGGGTGGATGAGAGAGGGACCCCTCTAGGTGATTCTAACACACATTGGTCTAGACCCTTCCCAGGGGTTTTGTTCTACTCAACATCCTTTTTCATGGCTCCAATTATAGTACGGTAATGTTTTCCCTGCTTATTCAGATTCTAGAAGTCTCCCCTTCTAGAAGGATTGCCCAACAAGGCCGAAGGTGGTAGTTTCACCTGCCCCCAGTCACAGGCCTCTTCTGTATTTCACAGGCCCAGGAATGCTCCCTGTGTCCCCAGCCCCTACTGACATGTGGAGCCCTGAGCTCCATTCTGCATTCAGCAAGGTGCTCTGTTCCTCCTCCACATATAGGCATGAATCACAATCACTCTCCTCAGGACATTTACAGCAACAGCCATCTTTTACCTCAGGTAAAAGGTACCTGTTATCAGGCACATGTTATCAGGTCAGCTTTGTGTGCAGCCACTGTGGTCAGCCCAGGGCAAAAGACAGGGGCTCCAAAGAGGATGAAATCACTTTTCCTGAGGAAAGACCTCTCTCTGCCTGGAATCAGGCATGGCTACCACGTGACCCAACCTACGGAGAACTAGGACTGCCCCTCTCCCATTCTGTGGCAACTTTTTATTTGGATATATTTTAAAGTTATAGAAAAATTACAAATACAGTATAAGGAAATACCATGTACCTGTTACCCAGATTCACCCATCACTTACATTTTGCTCTTTCTTTTGCTGTATTACTGTTTTTTCTTTTCTTTTTTTAAGATTTTATTTATTTGAGAGTGAGAGCATCAGAAGTTTGGAGGGGGTGGGGGAGAGGGGCAGAAGGAGAGGGAGAGGTACAGTCAGATTCCATGCCCAGCAGTGAGCCCAACAAGACGCTCAATCTCACGACCCTGAGATCAAGACCCTGGGATCATGACCTGAGGTAAAACCAAATGTCTGAGGTCCTACCAAGTGAGCAACCCAGGCACCCCACTTTCTGTTTTGTTTTGTTTTGTTTTTTTAAGATTTTATTGATTTATTTGACAGAGATCACAAGTAGGCATAGAAGCAGGCAGAGAGAGAGAGAGAAGAGCAGGCTCCCCACTGAGCAGTGGCTCCCCCTTTCTGTTTTATCTTAATTTTAAAAGTAAGTTAGGGGGCACCTGGTGGCTCAGTGTGTTGAGCCTCTGCCTTCGGCTCGGGTCATGATCTCAGGGTTCTGGGATCGAGCCCTGCATAGGGCTCTCTGTTCGGCGGGGAGCCTGCTTCCCTCTCTCTCTCTCTGCCTACTTGTGATCTCTGTCTGTCAAATAAATAAAATATTTTTTTTTTTAAAAAAAGAAGGCACCTTCACCCCTAAATATTTCCTAGAATAATAATATTCTCTCATATAAACAGTACAATTGTCAACTTTAGAAAATTTAACATTGCTAGAATACACAGTCCAAATTCAAAATTCATCAGTTGTCCCCAAAAATGTCCTTTTACATCCATTACTTTTTTTCCCCAGCCCAGAAACCCATCAAAGATCAATCATGCACTACATGTGGTTGTCATGCCCATTTAGTCTTTTTTTTTTTTAAAGATTTTATTTATTTATTTGACAGAGAGATCACAAGCAGGCAGAGAGGCAGGCAGAGAGAGAGGAGGAAGCAGGCTCCCCGCTGAGCAGAGAGCCCGATGCGGGGCTCGATCCCAGGACTCCGAGATCATGACCTGAGCCGAAGGCAGCGGCTTAACCCACTGAGCCACCCAGGCGCCCCCATTTAGTCTTTTTTAATTTGGAACAGTTCCTCTGCCATTCTCTGAGTTTTTCGACCTTGATATTTTATTTCATTTCTCTCTCTCTTTCTTTCTTTTTAAGTAGGCTCCACTCCCATCACGTGGCCCAACGCAGGGCTCAAACTTACAACCCTGACATCAAGACCTGAGCTAGGACAGAGTCAGACAATCAACTGGGCCAACCGGGTACCCTTTGACCTGGACATTTTTGAAGGTCCTAGCCAGTTCTTTAGTTAAGACTGTTCCTGAATTTAGATTTTTATCTGGTATTTCAGGATTAGATTTAGGTAAGCTCTTTTTTTGGCTGGAAAATCACAGGAGATGATGTTCTCCCTTCCCGGCTTTGCCCGAAAGCTAGCTTTGAGCTCTGGCAAGGCAAATACACAGCTTCTTTGTGAAGGCTGCCCTCTGCTGGCTACTTCTAGCAGTGCAGCTGCTGTGCCTCGGCTCTGAGGATCCCTGGTAGGCCTGAAGCCCTGAAATACAGATGCTGGCACTTTCTGGGTTGTGAGAGCTTGGGAAAGTTATTCAGCGCTATTGAACCTTGTTTTCCTCATCTGTAGAAAGAGCTTGACAGTCCCTGCCCTGCTTCACTTACAAAGGGGTTCACTTACCGGGCGCCTGGGTGGCTCAGTTGCCTTCGGCTCAGGTCATGATCTCAGGGTCCTAGGATCAAGCCCCACATTGGGCTCTCTGCTCAGCAGGGAGCCTGCTTCCCCCTCTCTCTCTGCCTGCCTCTCTGCCTACTTGTGATCTCTCTCTGTGTGTGTCAAATAAATAAATAAAATCTTAAAAATCAAAACAAAACAAAAAACAAAGGGGTTGGATCTTGTGCTAATGTCTACACCAGATGCTAGGACTTCTCTGCAGGAGTGGCCAGGAGGTCCTTGAGGGCCAAAGCTGCTCTTCCAGACTCACATCCGCTACCCGCAAGCCCCCCAAAGGCTCTCGTCTGGCTGTCAAGGCAGAGACGCCTCTTTACCTGAGGCTTCCATGAACAGCAGCTTCCCATGAATTGTGTTGTGAAGGAACTCGGGGAGTCCTGGGCTTCAGTGTTTTGGTGCCGTGAGCCCGTCTGGGGGGTCCCTGTGGGTCTGCACACCAGCCCTTACACCCACATCCAGCGGCTGCTCCCAGCCTCGGGGACCTGTGAGCGCTCCCCTTCCATGGACTGGAGCAGGTGTCCTCCTACCGCCATCAAACCCAGCAAACCTGTGTGCTCTCAGCATGCCAGACTTCAGGCTTTCACCTGCGCTCACCCTGGGGAATTGTGCAAGACCAATTCTTACCCGAACCTCAGGTCTCTCTCCACATTTTCTTTGGGTCCTTCTGAGAAGCTCTGGTAACCCCACACACATTTCTTCCTGCCTGCCTGCCTTCTTTCCTACTTTCAATAAGTATTTATTGAGCACCAACTATATGCCAGGCTTTGTACTGGGACTACGTGGAGGGAAGATGAACACCAGCCCCACAGAGCTGACAGACTAGGGGGTGATGGAGACAAGTGAAACAGCGGTGACATCACCAATGAGATCCTTGTGCCTTCTAAGGCAGACTTGTCACGTCCCGCATGAAGCAGAGCCACACTCAGTACCTCCCATGTGGCCCAGAGCCTCCTCCTTAGGACTTTATTTTTATTGAGTCTCCCCCCAGGCCACCAGAGAGAATCCTTTTGTAAGTCCCAAGCAGAAGTTCCAAGAAGGAGAACTATGAGAGATGAGTAGATTAAGAAAGAAAGAGAGGAGAGAAATATTTCTCAGCATGGAATCAATTAGTCGTTTCTTTTCCTTACTTAAATTTACTCTTTGGAGCAGAGGCATCTGCAGTAATAAACTTGAGCTATTCTCTGGAGCATCTGCGGGCTCTTCATGTTTGGGGTGGGGCAGTTCTTAGGATTCTTCAGAATCAGTAAGTCAATGAGTGGAGTTCTGAGCCTGCCCAGGGAATGAGTGTCACACAGATGGGCACTCAGTGTAGGCTGACTTACGGGTGAATTTGTTTGGTAAAGCTGGTGCCCAGGTTGCTCTGTGGGAGGTCAGGCCAGAAGGCAGTGGTGGGCTGGGAGGCAGCCCCAGTAGGAGTGAAGCTTAGCCTACCCAGCTCCCCCTCATCGGATGGAAAATCCCCTCTCAGGCACAGGGGAGGTACCATTGGCGGACCCATCTGCCTCACAGGTTGCTTCTGAGGAAAAATAAAATCAAGCACGGAAAGGGCCATGTACCATTGGTGTGAAGTTGCACCATATGCAGACAGATGCATGGGGCACATGTTTGGGCCAGAAACATGAATAAGGCGTCACTTCACAGTGTAACTTTGCCGTGGTTGCCTAGGGAGCAAACATGCTTGTCTGCCATTGGATGGGGCGGGTTAGGACAGAGTGCAGATCAAGCACCCATGGTCAGGGCCTGCATCGGGTTTACACTGGTCGGTTCACACCTGCCCTGCCTCCTCATTCCTGGGTGTATGCTCCCTCCGTGAAGGATGCTGGGGAAGAATGTGAACGGAGCACTCACAAGTGCATCATTATTTCTCAAAGAACGAGTGGGTGAATAATTAGGTCATCCTGCTCTGCAAAGGACTGGATGCTATTTGGGAAAGTACACTAGAAAATTCCATGAGGATAAGGACGATGCTGTCTTATTCATCACTTTACACCCAGAGAATAGGACCACACCTGGCCAATATTAAGCACATTAAAAAAAAAAAAAATTGCTGCAGTGGAAGGCCCACCCTGACCTACTTTATTCTATCATCCTAGGGTAACTTCTTCTCAGGAATTAACGGGAGGCTAGAGTTCATGTTTTCTCACAACCCTATGCCCCAAGCAATACTTTGAAATGACGCTGCAATTTCCAGCTTTGTTTTAATTGGTAATTCATAAAATCCTTTAGAAACTCAAACTGTTTAAACAAGCGATTGATGGTAATACTGACAGCATTCAAGCTGTTGCCAGCTGAGTCCTTGATGGACAATGCCAAAACCACCAGCACAGCTAGGGCCAAAATAGGAAGGCTAAAGAAAAGAAGACAGAACAAAATAATCCCCCCGCAACTATCTTAGCTGTAATTATACACACAGGTGGTAACTTGTATTTTGCTGAAGTTCTGAAACCGCCTCGAGGGGCAGGTGAGCAAACAGTATATTCAGAAACCAAAAAGAAGTTAGAATAATAAAACGAGTTGTCCTTTATGGACATTGGGGAAGGTATGTGATATGGTGAGTGCTGCAAAGTGTGTAAGCCTGACGATTCACAGACATGTACCACTGGGGCAAATCATACATTATATGTTAACAAAAATAATTAATTTTTTTTAAAAAGTAGTTTGTCCTGAGCCTGAGAGAGCAATACCTCCCAGATTGTCCCACATCTGTTTCCTGATCCCTTCGTATCCTGTCAAACCAACACCATCCTGATCATAGGAATCCCTCCTGGGACATGGTGGTAACTCAGGAGGTCTTGAGGCATGAGGCTGTGGACCTGGGCTCGCAGTCTGCGGTTAGAGTTACGTGGTTCCAGAGCCAAACTGCCTGGGTTTGAATCCCAGTTCTGCCACTTCCCAGTTCTGAGCAAGGTGCTTACCTGGGCCCTCATATCCTCACCTGTAAAAGAAGGATGAGAGTACTCTCAATCGTTCAACAACTATTTATTGAGAACCTATTATGTACCAGGCATTGTCCTAGATGCTGGGCATAAAACACGCTGACCATCAGGAGGTTTACATTCTAGCAGAGGGACGCAGACAAGCAATGAAGTAAAATGAAGTGGTAAGTGCTATGGACGGGAACAAAACAGGTGGGTGAGGAACTGCTGGTTGGTTGGTTGGTTTTGAGAGAGAACACGTGCACGTGTGCTAGCAGGGAGGTATGGTGTGGGGAGGGGGCAGAGGGAGAGAGAGGATTTCAAGCAGACCCCACACCCAGCATAGAGCCCCTCACAGGGCTTGATCTCAAAACCCTGAGATCATGACCTGAGCCGAAATCAAGAGTTGGA
The DNA here is from genome assembly GCF_902655055.1 of Lutra lutra. Classification (NCBI taxonomy): domain Eukaryota; kingdom Metazoa; phylum Chordata; class Mammalia; order Carnivora; family Mustelidae; genus Lutra; species Lutra lutra. Next base: position 117,370,810 of record NC_062281.1, on the reverse strand, counting down.
CATTTAACCGACTGAGCCACCCAGGTGTCCCAGAACTGTGGTTTTTAAATAACATGGTTAAGATGACCCTGGAACACAGATCCATAACATGCTGTGAAGAGGAAATGATCCAATGAATTTAAGCCCTTAAAACAGTACGTGGTACATAGTAAGTGCTACATAGTTGTTAGATATTAGGTATTATCAATGTATGTTAGATTTTTGGTTCATGTCCGTGTTGGATGCCTGCCAGCCAGCCCATAGCCATCTGCTGTAACCAAACCACTCGCAAAGGAGCAGCTTCTAACTCAACCTGGAGGCAGGAGCCAAGGAAGGCTTTGGGGAACATCTGTGC